>NC_083715.1:1977450-2287971 GCF_033118175.1 Dama dama | reverse complement strand
TTTCTGTCTTGCTTATGGGTTTGTTGGGCAAAATTTTTAATTTGCTTTTGGTCTCATTATTTATTTTTGGTTTTATTTTCATTTCCCAAGGAGGTAGATAGAAGAAAAACTAAAGTTGCTACTGCATTTCATGTCACATTGTGTTCTACCTATGCTTTCCTCAAATATTATTGATTTACATTTCTGGCCTTATATGTAGGTCTAAATACCATCTTGAATTTGTCTTTTTCTATGGTGGTAAGGAGTGACTAACTGTGATACACTAGAGGAGGGAATGGCAAACCACCCCATTACACTTGCTATGGGACCTCAATGAACTGTACAAAAAGGCAAGAAGATATGACACCAAAAGATGTGTCTTCCAGAATGGTAGGAGTATAACATACTACTGGGGAGAAGCAGAGGGTAATAACTAATGGTTACAAAAAGCATTAGCTGGTTGCCCCAAAGTGGAAATAAACCTCATTGTAGATGTGTCTGGTGATGAAAGTAAAATCAAGTGATGTAAAGAAAAGTATTGCAGGGGAACATGTCCAGATTTTCCAGCATATCTTATCAATTATATTATCTTCTATACATTGCATATTGTTGCCTCCTTTATCATAGGTCAGGTGATCATGTGGGCAAGAGATTAGCTTAGGGTTTTCTGTCTGTTCCATTGGCTTTAACCCCAATTTTGTGCCAATTGTATGCCATGCTGATTACTATGGGTTTTTTTTTTTTTTTTTTTTGCATAGACTGAAGTGGGGAAACCTGCCTCCTCCAGCTCAGTTTTTCTTTCTCCAGTTTGTTTCGTTATTCAAAGCCTTCGTGTTTCCATCAAGTTGTAAAGATTTTTTGTTCCAATTCTGTGAAAAAATGTCATTCATAAATTAATAGGGGTTGCACTGAATCTGTAAGCTCATTTTTGTAGTGTAGCCATTTCCACAGCATTGATTCTTCCAGTCCAAAGAATAGTATATCTCTCATTCCATTTGTGTCATCTTTCATTTGTTTTATCCATACCTGGTTCTTTTCTGTGCACAAGTTTTTTCTCTGTTTAGGCAGGTTCATTCCCAGAGATTGTATTTTTCTTGTTACAATGGTGAATTAAATTGTTTCCTTAATTTTTGTTTTTGGTTTACTGTTGTTATGTGTAGATTTCTTTGTGTTTATTTTGTATCCAGAAACTTCCCTAAAGTCATTGACTATGTTTACTAATTTTCTGGTCGCATCTTATGATCCTCTGGCATAGTAATACATGTTTGCAAACAGTAACAGTTTTACCCCTTCTTTTCCAGTTTTCTGGTAATTATTTTCTTCTCCTTCTTCGCTGATTGCTGTAGCTAGAAGTCACAAGATTATGTTGATTAACAGAGGTAAGAGTTGGCAACTTTCTTTTTTCATGAACTTAGGCAGCATGTTTAAGATTTTACCTATGAGAAGCATGCAAACAGTGGTTTTATCCATACATGGCCTTTATTAAGTTGAAGAAGATTCTCTCTGTTCCCACTTCTTCCACACCTTTTATCATAAACGGGTGCTGAATTTTGCCAAAGGCGTTTTCTACATCTATATCTTAGATGGTTTCGAGAGATTTCCTTGGAAACACCGTTGTTATCTTTCAGTGTTCTTTCCTCCTTTGGCCACCTGATGCAAAGTGCTGTCTCATTAGAGAATGCCCTGATACTGGGAAAGATTGAAGGTAAAAGGAGAAGTGGGTAGCAGATGCTGAAAGGGTTATAGTATCACCAACTCTATGGACATGAGTCTGAACAAATTCTGGGAGATAGGGACGCTAAGAATGATGGGACACAGGCCATGGGGTGGCAAAGGGATGGACATGAATAAGTGACTGAACAACATTAGCAACACATTCTCTCCTGTTATTGACAGTAGTAGTCATTCTTGACTACTTCATTTTCTATCCCACCATACCCTATCTACATCTCAGTTACACTAATTTTACCAGTTACATGCATAGATTCAGCCACATTTGTTGTCATAATTGTCCCCCACTGGCCAAAAATGTATGTGATTTCCCAACTACACATGACCCAGTGTTCTAACCTTTCTCCAGCAGCCATTTATGTTCCGCAGGCACCCTCTACTTTGCTCTAGCCAGAGAAAATTGTCATTCACCAGCTAAGCCATGCAACAGGAAGCAAGTTCTTGAGGATAAATAAACTTTTAGGGTTCTGTATTCTATCATTTTCTCAATCTTCACATTGTTCCTTTAAGTTTCATTTCTCCAATCACACTGAAATTTCAGTCTGTGCTCTATTCATCTCAGTCTCACTGTCTGTGAAGACACTGTTCTTATGTTTTCCTTGATTGTTCTTTTTTAGAAATGTCTATGAGAGTTTATTTTAAATTCTTCTGGAAGGGTTTTTTTTTTTTTTTTTTTTTTCAGTTTACAAGTCGTTTTGAGATTTTAATTTTAGATTGACCTGCTTGATGAGCTTTGATGGATTCTCCTTTCCAAATGGAAAAAAATCATAACACCTCACATCTATTTTAGCTTCTGATTCTACTCACCTGCATTCAGGAGTAAAGGATTGTTTCTGAATAATACAACCTGCATGGGTGTACATCTTAGTCACTGAATCATGCCTGACTCTTTGCAACCTCATGGGCTGCAGCCCACCAGGCTCCTCTGTCTATGGGCTTTTCTAGGCAAGGATATTGGGTTGGGTAGCCATTTCCTTCTCCAGGACAACCTGAATAGTGGAACCAAGAAGAAACAGAATTTTTAAGGTTTTAAATCTTAATAAATTCTGTATTTGCAGAAACAATTCCCTCAAAAAAAAAAAAAAATGATTGCAAGTTAAAGTCAACAACTTTGGTTGCCTATCCCAAGATCATCTAAAAATAAAATAATCATTGGCTTCTATGAAAAGCATAATTTTCAGTTACTCATATAGCTGAGGAATATAAAAAACAAAATGAAATCTCAGAGATCTATATCATAAATAGAGGAAAATAATGGAATTTGAAATTGAAAGAGAAATTGAAGCTAAGGTATGAATCTTTCTGATTTTTTTCTTGGTGAGTGGTAGTTGGCATTCTTGCTGTTAATTTTTTTTCCCATCAGGATTCCTTAAATCAGGGAATTTGCTATTCAACCCAAGCAAGATGGTAAGCGCTGAGAAGGCATCAGAAGGCAGACAGAGTGAAACCACAATCACAGACAACTAGCCAATCAGATCACGTGAACCACAGAATTGTCTAACTCAATGAAAGTAAGCCATACCATCTGGGGCCACCCAAGATGCTTGGGTCATAGTGGAAAGGTCTGACAGAACGTGGTTCACTGGAGAAGGGAATGGCAAACCATTTCATTTTTTGTTTGTTTGTTTGTTTTTTGTTTTTTGCCTTGAGAACTCCATGAACAGTTTGAAAATGCGAAAAGATAGGACACTGAGAGGTGAACTCCCCCGGTCTGTAGGTGCCTAGCATGCTACTGGAGATCAGTGGAGAAATAACTCCAGAAAGAATGAAGGGATGGTGCCAAAGCAAAACCAACATCCAGTTTTTGATGGGACTGGAGATAGAAGCAAGGTCCAACACTGTAAAGAGCAATATTGCATAGGAACCTGGAATGTTAGGTCCATGAATCAAGGCAAATTGGAAGTGGTCAAATAACAGATGGCAAGAGTGAACATTGATATTCTAGGAATCAGCGAACTAAGATGGACTGGAATGGGTGAATTTAACTCAGATGACTGTGGGAAAGAATCCCTTAGAAGAAATGGAGTAGCCATCAGAGTCAAAAGAAGAGTCTGAAATGAAATACTTGAATGCAATCTCAAAAGCGACAGAGTGATCTCTGTTCATTTCCAAGACAAATCAATCAATATCACGGTAATCCACGAACTAAGATGGACTGGAATCAATCACTATCACGGTAATCCAAATCTATGCCCTGGCCAGTAATGCTGAAGAAATGGAAGCTGAGTGATTCTATGAAAGCCTACCAGACCTTCTCGAACTAACACCCCCAAAAGATGTCCTTTTCGTTATAGGGCACTGGAATGCAAAAGTAGGAAGTCAAAAAACACCAGGAGTAATAGGTAACTTTGGCCTTGGAGTAGAGAATGAAGCTGGGAAAAGGCTAATATAGTTCTGCCAAGAGAATGCAGTGGTCATAGCAAACACCCTCTTTCAACAACACGAAAAGACTCTACACATGGACATCTCCAGATGGAGAACATCAAAATCAGATTGATTATATTCTTTACAGCCAAAGATGGAGAAGCTCTATGCAATCAGCAAAAAAAAAAAAAAAAAAAGGAACACAACCAGCAGCTCACTGTGGCTCAGATCATGAACTACTTATTGCCAAATTCACACTTTAATAGAAGAAAGAGGGGGAAACCATTCAGGTGTGACCTATGTCAATCCCTTATGACTCACCAGTGGGAGGGAGAAATAGATTTAAGATAGATTTAGATTTAAGAATAGATCTGATAGACAGGGTGCCTGATGAACTATGGTCGGAGGTTCATGACATTGTACAGGAGACAGGACTCAAGACCACCCCAAGAAAAAGAAATGCAAGAAAGCAAAATGCCTGTCTGAGGTGACCTTTTAAATAGGTGTAAAAAGAAGAGAAGTGAAAAGCAATGTAGATATGGAAAGATATACCCGTTTGAATGCAGAGTTCCAAAGAATACAAGGAGAGCAAAGAAAGCCCTCCTCAGAAATAGAAGAAAACAATAGAATGGTAAAGACTAGAGATCTCCTCGAGAAAATTAGAGATAACAAGGGAACATTTAATGCAAAGATGGGTTCACGAAAGGATAGAAATCATATGGACCTTGCTTTCTTTTGAGAAGCAGAAGCTATTAGGCAGAGGTGGCAAGAGTACATAGAAGAACTATACAAAAAATATCTTCACGACCAAGATAATCCGATGGACAGATCACTCAAACTCACCTAGTGCCAAACATTCTGGAGAGCGAAGTCAAGTGGGCCTTAGGAATAATTACTGCAAACAAACCTAGTGGAGGTATAGCATTCCCTCCAGTTGAGCTATTTTTTTTTTTTTTTCATTTATTTTTATTAGGTGAAGGCTAAATACTTTACAATATTATAGTGGTTTGTGCCATACATTGACATGAATCAGCCATGGATTTACATGTGTTCCCCATCCCGATCTCCCCTCCCACCTCCCTCCCCATCACATCCCTTTAGGTCTTCCCAGTGCACCAGCCCTGAGCACTTGTCTCATGCATCCAACTTGAGCTGGAGATCTGTTTCACCCTTAATAGTATAGTTGTTTCAATGCTATTCTCTCAGAACATCCCACCCTCGCCTTTTCCCACAGAGTCCCAAAGTCTGTTCTGTACATCTGTGTCTCTTTTTCTGTTTTGCATATAGGGTTATCAGTACCATCTTTCTAAATACAATATATATGCATTAGTATACTGCATTGGTCTTTATCTTTCTGGCTTTTCACTCTGTATAATGGGCTCCAGTTTCCCCCATCTCATTAGAACTGATTCAAATAAATTCTTTTTAATGGCAGAGTAGTATTCCATGGTGTATATGTACCACTTGTTTCCTTATTCATTCGTCTGCTGATGGGCATCTAGGTTGCTTCCATGTCCTGGCAATTGCAAACACTGCTGCGATGAACATTGGGGTGCACGTGTCTCTTTCAGATCTAAATTCCTCGGTGTGTATGCCCAGGAGTGGGATTGCTGGGTCATATGGCAGTTCTATTTCCAGTTGTGTAAGGAATCTCCACACAGTTCTCCATAGCGGTTGTACTAGTTTGCACTCCCACCAACAGTGTAAGAGCATTCCCTTTTCTCTACACCCTCTCCAGCATTTATTGCTTGTAGACTTTTGGATAGCAGCCATCCTGACTGGTGTGTAATGGTACCTCACTGTGGTTTTGATTTGCATTTCTCTGATAATGAGTAATGTTGAGCATCTTTTCATGTGTTTGTTGGTCATCTGTATGTCTTCTTTGGAGAAATGTCTGTTTAGTTCTTTGGCCCATTTTTTGAATGGGTCATTTATTTTTTTGGAATTGAGCTGCAGGACTTGCTTGTATATTTTTGATAGTAATCCTTTGTCTGTTGCTTCATTTGCTATTATTTCCTCCCATTTTGAGGGCTGTCTTTTCACCTTGCTTATAGTTTCCTTTGTTGTGCAAAAGCTTTTAAGTTTCATTAGGTCCCATTTATTTCTGCTTTTATTTCCAATATTCTGGGAGGTGGGTCATAGAGGAGCCTGCTGTGATTTATGTTAGAGAGTGGTTTGCCTATGTTCTCCTATAGAAGTTTTATAGTTTCTGGTCTTACATTTAGATCTATGACCCATTTTGAGTTTATTTTTGTGTATGGCGTTAGAAAGTGTTCCAGTTTCATTTTCTTACAAGTGGTTGACCAGCTTTCCCAGCACCACTTGTTAAAGAGGTTGTCTTTTTCCCATTGCATATCCTTGCCTCCTTTGTCTAAAATAAGTTGTCCATAGGTTTGTGGACTTATCTCCGGGCTTTCTATTCTGTTCCATTGATCTACATTTGTGTCTTTGTGCCAGTACCATACTGTCCTGATGCCAGTGGATTTGTAGTAGAGCCTGAAGTCAGGCAGGTTGACTCCTCCAGTTCCATTCTTCTTTCTCAAGATTGCTTTGTCTATTTGAGTTTTTTTGTATTTCCATGCAAACTGTGAAATCATTTCTTCTAGTTCTCTGAAAAATACCATTGATAGCTTGATAGGGATTGCACTGAATCTAATCTATAGATCACAATATTGATTCTTCCATTCCTCAAACACGTTATATTTCTCCGTCTATTTGTGTCCTCTTTGATTTCTTTCATCAGTGTATTATAGTTTTCTATATATAGGTCTTTCGTTTCTTTAGGTAGATATACTCCTAAGTATTGCATTCTTTCTGTTGCCATGGTGAATGGTATTGTTTCCTGAATTTCTCTTTCTGTTTTCTCATTGTTAGTGTATAGGAATGCAAGGGATTTCTGTGTGTTAATTTTATATCCTGCAACATTACTGATTAGCTCTAGTAATTTTCTAGTAGAGTCTTTAGTATTTTCCATGTAGAGGATCATGTCATCTGCAAACAGTGAGAGTTTTACTTCTTCTTCTCCTATCTGGATTCCTTTTATTTCTTTTTCTGCTGTGATTGCTGTGGCCACCATTTCCAAAACTATGTTGAATAGTAGTGGTGAGAGTGGGCACCCTTGTCTTTTTCCTGACATTAAGGGAAATGCTTTCAATATTTCACCATTGAGGAAAATGTTTGCTGTGGGTTTGTCATATATAGCTTTTATGATGTTGAGGCATGTTCCTTCTATGCCTGCTTTCTGGAGAGTTTTTATTATAAACAGATGTTGAATTTTGCCAAAGGCTTTTTCTGCCTCTATTGAGATAATCATATGGTTTTTATTTTTCAATTTGTTAATGTGGTGTATTACATTGATTGATTTGTGGATATTAAAGAATCCTTGCATTCCTGAGATAAAGCCCACCTGGTCATGATGTATGATCTTTTTAATATGTTGTTGGATTCTGTTTGCTAGAATTGTGCTAAGGATTTTTGCATCTATGTTCATCAGTGCTATTGGCCTGTAGTTTCCTTTTTGTGTGTGGCATCTTTGCCTGGTTTTGGTATTGGGGTGATGGTGGCCTCATAGAATGAGTTTGGAATTTTGTCTTCTTCTGCAATTTTCTGGAAGAGTTTGAGTAAGATAGGTGTTCAGCTCAGTTTAGTTCAGTCACTCAGGCATGTCTGACTCTTTGAGACTCCATGAATCGCAGCACTCCAGGCCTCCCTGGCCATCACAAACTACCGGAGTTCACTCAAAATCACGCCCATCGAGTCGGTGATGCCATCCAGCCATCTCATCCTCTGTCGTCCCCTTTACCTCCTGCCCCCAATCCCTCCCAGCATCAGGGTCTTATCCAACGAGTCAACTGTTCGCATGAGGTGGCCAAAGTATTGGAGTTTCAGCTTCAGTGTCAGTCCTTCCAATGAACACCCAGGACTGATTTCCTTTAAGATGGCCTGACCGGACCTCCTTGCAGGCCAAGGGACTCTCAAGAGTCTTCTCCAAAACCATAGTTCAAAAGCATCAATTTTTCGGCACTCAGCTTTCTTCACAGTCCAACTCTTACATCCATACATGACCACTGGAAAAACCGTAGCCTTGACCAGATGGAACTTTGTCGGCAAAGTAATGTCTCTGCTTTGTAATATGCTATCTAGGTTGGTCATAACTTTCCTCCCAAGTAGTAAGCGTCTTTTAATTTCATGGCTGCAGTCACCATCTGCAGTGAATTTGGAGCCCCAAAGAACAAAGTCTGATGCTGTTTCCACTGTCTCCCCATCTATTTCCCATGAGGTGATGGGACCAGATGCCATGATCTTAGTTTTCTGAATGTGAAGCTTTAAGCCAAAATTTTTACTCTCCTCTTTCACTTTCATCAAGAGGCTTTTTAGTTCCTCTTCACTCTCTGCCATAATGGTGGTGTCATCTGCATATCTGAGGTTATTGATATTTCCCCCGGCAATCTTGATTCCAGCTTGTGCTTCTTCCAGCCCAGCATTTCTCATGATGTACTCTGCATATAAGTGTGATAATCAGTGTGACAATATACAGCCTTGATGTCCTCCTTTTCCTATTTGGAACCAGTCTGTTGTTCCATGTCCAGTTCTCACTGTTGCGTCCTGATCTGCATACAGCTTTCTCAAGAGGCAGGTCAGGTGGTCAGTATTCCCATCTCCTTCAGAGTTTCCCACAGTTTATTGTGATCCACACAGTTGAAGGCTTTTGTGTAGTCAGTAATGCAGAAATAGATGTTTTTCTGGAACTCTCCTGTTTTTTTTGATGATCCACCGGATATTGGCAATTTGATCTCTGGTTCCTTGGCCTTTTCTAAAACCAGCTTGAACATCTGGAAGTTCTCGATTCATGTATTGCTGAAGCCTGGCTTGGAGAATGTTGAGCATTACCTTACTAGCATGTGAGATGAGTGTAATTGTATGGTAGTTTGAGCATTCTTAGATAGGTGTTAGCTCTTCTCTAAATTTTTGGTAGAATTCAACTGTGAAGCCATCTGTTCCTGGGCTTTTGTTTGCTGGAAGATTTCTGAGTACAGTTTCGATTTCCGTGCTTGTGATGGGTCTATTATGATCTTTGAATTCTTCCTGGTTCAGTTTTGGAAAGTTATACTTTTCTAAGAATTTGTCTATTTCTTCCAAGTTGTCCATTTTATTGGCATACAGCTGCTGGTAGTAGTCTCTTATGATCCTTTGTATTTCAGAGTTGTCTGTCGTGATCTATCCAATTTCAATTCTAATTTTGTAGATTTGGTTCTTCTCCCTTTGTTTCTTGATGAGTCTGGCTAACGGTTTGTCTATTACCTGCCTTTTCAAAAAACAGATTTTAGATTTGTTGATTTTTGCTATGGTCTCTTTTATTTCTTTTGCATTTTTTTCTGAGCTAATTTTAAAGACTTTTTTTCCTTCCACTTACCTGGGGTTCTTCATTTCTTCCTCCTCTGGTTGCTTTAGGTGTAAAGTGAGGTTATTTGTTTGACTTTCATCTTGTTCCTTGAGGTAAGCCTGTATTGTTAAGAACCTTCCCCTTAGCACTGCTTTTCCAGTGTCACATAGGTTTTGGGTTGTGTTTTCATTTTCATTCGTTTCTAGGCATGTTTTGATTTATATTTTTATTTCTTCTATGATTTGTTGGTTATTCAGAAGCATGTTATTTAGCCTCCATATGTTGGAATTTTTAATATATTTAATTTTAAAATTTGATAATTTTTGAAAATAATATATTATAAATGTACAATATATAATGTCTATATTAAATAGATAATATAACAGCACAATATTTATAATTGTTATATATTCTTCTTGGATTGATCCTTTGATCATTATGCAGTGTCTTTCTTTGTCTCTTTTCACAGCCTTTATTTTGAGGTCAATTTATCTGATATAAATATTGCGACTCCTGCTTTCTTTCGGTCTCCGTTTGCGTGAAATATTTTTTTCCAGACCTTCACTTTCAGTCCGTATGTGTCCCTTGCTTTGAGGTGGGTCTCTTGTAGACAGCACATATAGGGGTCTTGGTTTTGTATCCATCCAGTCAGTCTTTGTCTTTTTGTTGGGGCATTCAACCCCTTTAGATTTAAGGTAACTATTGATAAGAATGGGCCCATTGCCATTTGCTTTGTTGTTTTGGGTTCACTTTCATACAAACTTTCTGTGTTTCCTGTCTAGAGAAGATCCTTTAGCATTTGCTGAAGAGCTGGTTTGGTGTTGCTGAATTCTTTCAACTTTTGCTTGTCTGTAAAGCTTTTGACTTCTCCTTCATATCTGAACGAGATCCTTGATCGGTACAGTAATCTGGGTTGTAGGTTATTCTCTTTCATTACTTTAAGTATGTCCTGCCATTCCCTTGTGGCCTGAAGTGCGGGGAGCCAGCCTGACTGCTCAGGCTCTTTCTTGGCCCAGAGAGAGAGCAAGAAGTCCCTCTCTGTCCTGCCGCCCCTGATTTATTAAAGTGCAAATTGGCCTTTCTCACCTCCCTCAAGGAAATTGGTGCAGCCACCTTTTGCCCATTCTCCTGACTCTGATAAGGTTGTCAGGCTTCTTTATGTCTAGGCAATCTTTAACTGATTGTAAGACACCAGTGCCATGCTCTGCTAGTCTTAGAGTCGAGATAAAATTCCTGCCTGCTGTTCTGCACGTATGCATGTCTTTGATCTAAAATTTAGTGAGTCCTGTTAGCGTATATATGGATGTTACCCCTCAATAAAGTCGTCGGAATCAGTCACAAGCTGACTCCGCCCCTCTCAACCCCATCTTTCCGAGTCTTTTCTTTCTCAGGTGATCTGGTGATTGCGTCCTCGACCTGTTCATTTGCCGGCAGGCCCGGCAAGTGGCGCCTGAACTTAGGGACATGAGCGGATCCCAGTGCACAGCCACCCGAAATATTGAAAGTGATCCTGGAAGGAAACCTCACCTATTCAGGTTTCGTTGGAAAACTGTGGGTGGAGAGGGTATAGTTGAGAGTAAAATTTATGGGGCAAAGTAATAGTAGGCAGTTCTTTGTTTCTATGTTAAAAACTATGCTAAAAGCTAGAGAAATTTCTGTGTCTAAACAGAAACTAGAAAGATTTCTTGCCTTTGTGGAGGAAACTTGTCCCTGGTTCCCGGAGGAAGGAACTGTTAGCCTTGAAACTTGGGCAAAGTTAGGAGAACAAATTCAAATGGTCTATACCCTCCGTGGACTGGACAAAGTTTCTCTTGATGCTTATTCTCTATGGACTCTAATAAGGGATTGTTTAAACTCAGAACACGAGAGTAGGAAACTTGAAACAGCCTTGAAACTTATAACATCCAAGTGTTCAGGTGACCCCAACAGGTAGCAGAGCACATATATGACTCCCCAATTGTTCCAGGTTCCAGAAAAAATTATAATGAAACTACTGCTCTCGAGCAAGACTCAGATTCGGACCTTTCTCCTGATGAGGAAGACGATTTAAAAGAGCAGGCTTTTGAGCATAACGAAGAAGGATGGGATGCCTTTATAGTAACTCAACAAAAGAATAAAGACCAAGGCCCCCCTTTTTCTGAACTTAGAGAGATGCTAACATCCATATCTCAGAGAATGGAACAACTAGACTTATTGCCCATGAATACAACTAAGCCGTTGCACTCTAAAATGCCATCTGTTGTAGCCGGTTTAGATCCTGACCCGCTGCCGCCGTCCTTCCCGCTCCCTCCCCCTCCTCTTGCAGAAGCGCCTTTGATTCCAACAGCGCCTGTATACGTCCCATCTAGCCTAAAAAAGCCAGTCTTTTCACCACTTCAAATGGCTGTGAAAACAGCCCGAGAACAGGTTGAAAATCTTGAGGGATATTCTATGATTTCCCCTGTCTTTCAAGATGCTAATCATTGCAGGTATCATGAGCCCCTGCCTTTTAAACAGCTGAAAGACCTAAAACGGGCTTGCACCCAATACGGGCCTACTGTGCCGTTTACTCTAGCCATAATTGAAAGTCTTTCATCTCAATACTTGCCTCCTAATGATTGGAAGGGTGTTGCATGAGCCTTTCTCTCAGGAGGTGATTATTTCTTGTGGCACTCAGAATACACCGAGGTCTGTGGCATCACTGAAGATGTAACCACCGTAACGGGCTGTAGGTTACTTTTGACATGCTAATGGGAGAAGGACAATTTTGAGACCTTAATCAACAACTGACCTACCCTGAACAAGCTTATCCACAAATTAATGAGGCAGCCTTAAAAGCATGGAAAAGGCTCCCTGCCTCAAATAGAAAGGCTGGAGACTTATCAAAGTTTCGACAGGGGCCTGACGAGCCTTATCAGGACTTTGTCACTCGACTTCTCGAGGCAGTGCCAAAAAGTATAGGAGATGAAGAAGCTGGCACAATTGTAACTAAAGAGATGGCATATGAGAATGCCAACTGCTTGTCAGGCTGCTTTAAGACCTTATAGGAAAAAGGAAGGTTTAGCGGATTATGTAAGAATTTGTGCTGACATTGGCCCTTCCTATCTTTAGGGATTGTCTATGGCTGCTGCTATCCAGGGAAAAACTATCAAGGAAGTTTTATATCAACAAACTAAGAACAAGGGTAGTGTAAAGAAGGGAGGGCCTCCTGGCAGTTGTTTCTCATGCGGACAATTGGGACACCGCATGGCACAATGCTCTAAGAAAAACAACGTAGATAGCACCAAAAATCCTAATGTATGCCTTAGATGTAAGAAAGGAAAACACTGGGCTAGAGACTGCAGATCTAAGACAGATGTGGATGGCAAACCTCTTCTGCCGCAGTCGGGAAACTGAGTGAGGGGCCAGCCCCAGGCCCCGAAACAGTGTTATGGGGCACTTCAGAACGAACTTCAGCCCAACCCAACCGGCCCGATATTAAGAGCCTCCTCCGAGCTACCTCAGGCAGCACAGGATTGGACTTGTGTGCCGCCACCCACACAGTACTAACACCTGATATGGGGATGCAAGCCATTCCCACTGGAGTTTTTGGGCCTTTACCAAAAGGAACTGTAGGCGTAATTATTGGCAGAAGTAGTAGGACCATGAAAGGCTTATCAATATCCCCTGGAGTAGTTGATGCAGATTATACAGGAGAACTCAAAATTATGGCCCACGCACCTTTAAAGATAATCAGTATTCCCATAAATCAACAAATAGCCCAGTTAGTTCTGTTGCCTCTTCACATGGAGGGGAAAGTTCCCTCTAAATGAGAGCACAATACTGATGGTTTTGGTTCATCTGATTTATATTGGGTGCAGTCTATTTCTGCTGAACAGCCTAAATTAGGCCTTTTTATTGAAAATAAAACATTTTCAGGAATTTTAGATACTGGTGCAGATGTATCAGTTATAGCTGAGGAGCATTGGCCTCAGCTATACTCAGGCTCAAACAAGAAGCTTACTCCACTTTGAGGGGGATAGGACAGTCTCAAAGTCCACAGCAGAGCAGCCGCATCCTGCACTGGAGGGACTCTGAAGGACATGAAGGAGATTTTCAGCCCTTTATTCTCCCTCATCTCCCAGTCAATTTATGGGGAAGAGATGTTATGCAACAAATGGGAGTTTATATGTTTGCCCCAAAATAAAGCTGTTTCTAACATGATGTTAAACCAAGGACTCCTCCCTCAACAGGGGCAAGGAAAAGATAATCAAGGTAATTACTCAACCCATATTGCCCGACTCAAAACCGTTCAGATCTGGACTAGGATGTTTTTAATGGGGGTTACTGATTCTCCTGTAATCCATGCAGACTCAAACAGTTGGAAAACTGATGAGCCTGTCTGGGTTGATCAGTGGCCCTGACCAAACAAAAGATTGCTGCAGCCGAGCAGTTGGTACAGGAGCAATTGCATTTAGGACATATTGAGCCTTCTAATTCACCTTGGAATTCCCCTATATTTGTTATTAAAAAGAAATCTGGCAGGTGGAGATTGCTTCAAGATCTTCGAAAAGTTAATGAGACCATGGTGGTTATGGGACAACCCCAGCCTGGTTTGCCCTCACCTGCTGGGATACCACGTGCAACCTATAAAATAATTATAGATTTAAAAGATTGTTTTTACACCATACCCCTGCAACCTAGTGATTGTCATCACTTTGCTTTTAGCATCCCCTCCACAAATTTTAAACAGCCCGCATGAAGATATCATTGGAAACTTCTTCCGCAGGGTATGGCTAACAGCCCCACACTTTGTCAAAAACTTGTTGATCAGGCGATTGACCCCATTCAAAAGGCTTATCCTGAAGTTTATTTAGTTTATTATATGGACGACATTTTACTCGCTCATTGTATAGAGGGTATTCTTTTGCAAGCGTATGAACTGCTATTGCTTCAATTAACTAAATTTGTATTGCAAATTGCTTCTGAAAAAATACAACGATGCCCGCCGTTTTCTTATTTGGGGTTTAGGCTAGAGAGAGAGACCTTTCAAGTGCAGAAACTTCAGATTCGAAAGAACAATCTGAAGACTTTAAATGACTTTCAGAAATTATTAGGGGACATAAATTGGATCCGTCCCTATCTAAAATCGACTACTTGAGAATTGAAGCCTTTGTTTGATATTTTGAAAGGATCCACTGACCCTTCCTCTCCTAGAATACTAAACGATGAGGGGAGAGCTGCTCTGGCCCTAGTTGAACAGGCCCTCTCTCACCATTTTGCTACCTACTGTGATTTTTCTCAACCGTGGGGACTATATGTGTTTCCCTCTAAACATACCCCGACGGCAGTGTTATACCAAAATGCTCCCTTACAGTGGATCCATTTACCTGTATCACCTTCAAAAGTTCTTACTCCTTTTTTGATTTCATTAGCCTCCTCGTTGCCAAAGGAAGGCATCTTTCCAGAGAAATGTTGGGAGCCGATCCTGCTTACATTTATGTGCTCTATACCAAAGAACAGCAGGGATGGCTTTTTCAGTTTAATGACTCGTGGGCTTTGGCCTTTTCCTCCTTTACAGGTGAAATTATTAATCATTTACCTTCTGATAAATTTTTGCATTTTGCCAGCCAGCATTCATTTATTTTTCCAAAGAATGTTTCTAATGTTCCTATTCAAGATGCTCTTACGATCTTTACTGACGGATCCTCCAACAGAACCGCTGCCTTTGTGGTTAATGATACCCCTTTCTCCTGTCAGACAAACTATGCATCGGCTCAAGAAGTAGAGTTTTCAGCCGTTCATAAAGTATGCTCACGATATCCCTCACAGTCTTTTAATTTGTTTACTGATAGCAAATACATTGCTCATGCTTTGCAATATATAGAAACCGTTCCCTTTATTTCTACTGTGAATTCTAACATTCAATATTTGTTACATTCAATTCAGTCTCTGCTGCAACAGCACACCTTACCCTGCTTCTTTGGGCATTTATGTGCCCACACTGGACTTCCTGGACCTCTATCTATGGGAAATCAAATGGCTGATTCTCACACTAGAGGTTTTCTTTCACAGGTGGAAGCAGCACAACAATCACATGCGCTACATCACCAAAATAGTAATACTCTTCGTTTGCAATTTCAAATCCCTTGAGAGGCTGCACGACAAATTGTTAAATCTTGTTCTGCTTGCCCTAAGTTTCTCCCAGTTCCATACCTTGGCATTAATCCTCGCGGGCTTCTACCGAGTCATCTTTGGCAAATGGATGTCACTCATGTCCCTTCCTTTGGTCATTTAAAGTACGTTCCTGTATCTATTGACACCTTTTCAGGATACATTGTGGCATCCTTACAGACTGGTGAAGCCGCAAAACATTCTATCCAGCATTGTCTTTATGCTTTTTCCATTTTAGGCACGCCAAAGATTATAAAACTGATAATGGCCCCGGCTATGTTTCCTCTGCCTTCAAAAATTTTTGTTCCTCTTCTTCTATCACCTTAAAAACAGGCATTCATTATAATCCACAGGGTCAAGGCATCGTGGAACGTGCTAATCAAACTTTGAAACTACAGCTTCAAAAAATACAGAGGGGGGAGCTCTACCCCCTTCTATCCAGAAATTACCTTAATCACGCTTTATATATTTTAATATTTTTAATTTTAGAAAAAGAAGGACATTCAGCCTCACAGAGAATTTGGGGCCCTCAGATTTCCAGCAAAAGGCCGATGGTCTTGTGGAAGGACCCGCTGGATAATAACTGGCATGGCCCAGATCCCATGTTAATTTGGGGGAGGGGTCATGTATGAGTTTTTCCACAGGATTCTGAAGCACCGCGCTGGCTCCCAGAAAGCCTGGCACGCCAGACAGAGGAGATCACTGAACCAGCAATTAGGTCGGCTGACTTTACAGCAGAGAACTACATTCCCAACGGCACAGCAGATGCATGAGTTCATCTTACAAGCACGAAGGATGGCTGCCGACACTACTCAACCTCAATATGCGCTGGCTTACATTGCCCTCGCTTTGGCATGTGCGGTAATGAATCAAGCCTGCCCTCAGGCTGAAGCCAATGCTTTCGTTTCCTGGGCTCATTCTTATGCTGATTTTTACAGTGAAACAGCCTGTTGGGTCTGCACAATCCTGCCATTATCGGTTACTGAAGGATTGCCTTGGGGGGTGCTTCCCTTTCCAAAAAATGAAACTTTGGCTTTACGTGATTGTTTAAAAGAATATCAGAAGAAACATTGAAGCTTAATTACAGTTAATTTTGATATAGATTCTCCATGCTCTGATCCTTTACACGCTTCTTCTTTTTATTTTAATGTAACACAAAGTTATCAGGAAATTGTTAATGCATACTTATATTACAAAACTAGATCTGTCTCTTCTCCTAATGATTTTAGTCGATTTGAGGGTGACTACTACCAAGTTTGGGATTAATATTTCTGCATGATCCCTGAAAAAGGACAGCTACTGACCCCTGCCAACATTTACTGAGAGCAAAAGACTCATGTACCAACATTTGGAGGCCGGGAATTTCCAGGATATCACATGAAACATATGAGACTATTGCCTACCCACAAATGTAAGACTGTAATGGATGTAACGTTTATTGTCAACAAGTCTGTTATATGGCCAGGGACAGATTGGGAAAATAGCCCCGGTATAAGATGGGTAGCCCTAAATAACACTCGATGGATTTGTGGATACAACCTTTAGCCCTGGCTCCCTGTAGAATGGGTGGGGAGATGTACCGTAGGATTTGTGTTTGCCCCTGGGAGAATTCATAAGCCAAAAAAAATTAGTCATCCTGTTAATTTACCTTATGTTAAAGCCTGGTGGTCATGCTCTGTTTTTCATTGGTATGATTATTTAGCCTCAATTTTTGTGCCCTCTTTAGGAGCCACTGATATTATGCTCAGGGTAGAGGCTTTGAACAATTTTATAAAACAAGCTTTGACAGATACTGGAAGAGCTTTAGAGGCTCTTAATGAAGAACAGAAACAGATGAGAAAAACTGTTCTACAGAATCATATGGCTCTGGATATTCCAACAGCCTCTCAAGGGGGAACATGTGCTTTAACAAAAATGGAGTGTTGTGTATATGTTCCTGATTATTCCTGAAATGTTTCTGATGATTTAGAAGATATGAAACAACAAGGAGCCGCTATATTTTTCTGACTCCAGCATTTGGAGTCAGATATCTGCCTGATTTCATGGTGGTTGGTGGAAATCTATAATTTTTATCATTATATGCATATTATTCTTGCTGTGTTTTGGCCCTTGTATTTGTCAATGCATATCTGAGATGATAAATAAAAGGTTGCTGATATTTTCCTGTTTGCAAACGTGGCCATTTCCCTTGAGAGAGATATAATGGCCATTAGTCAAAAGGAAAGGGGGAGATGCGGGGAGCCAGCCTGACTGCTCAGGCTCTTTCTTGGCCCTGAGAGAGATCAAGAGGTCCCTCTCTGCCCTGCCACCCTTGATTTCTTAAAGTGCAAATTGGCCTTTCTCTCCTCCCTCAAGGAAATTGGTGCAGCCACCTTTTGCTCATTCTCCTGACTCTGATAAGGTTGTCAGGCTCCTGTGAATGGTTTATGTCTAGGCAATCTTTAACTGATTGTAAGACGCCAGTGCCATGCTCTGCTAGTCTTAAAGAGTTGAGATAAAATTCCTGAGCTAAAACTAGTGTCTGCAGTTCTGCACGTATGCATGTCTTTGATCTAAAATTTAGTGAGTCTTCTTAGCATATATATGGATGTTACCCCTCAATAAAGTCGTCGGAATCAGTCACAAGCTGACTCCGTCCCTCTCAACCCCATCTTTCCGAGTCTTTTATTTCTCAGGTGCTCTGGTGATTGCGTCCTCGACCTGTTCGTTTGCCGGCAGGCCCGACACTGAAGAGTTTCTATTGAAAGATCAACTGTTGTCCTTATGGGAATCCCCTTGTGTGTTATTTGTTGTTTCTTCCTTGCTGCTTTTAATATTTGTTCTTTGTGTTTGATCTTTGTTAATTTGACTAATATTTGTCTTGGGGTGTTTTGCCTTGGGTTTATCCTGTTTGAGACTCTCTGGGTTTCTCGGACTTGTGTCACTATTTCTTTCCCCATTTTGGGGAAGTTTTCAACTATTGTCTCCTCGAGTATCTTCTCATGGCCTTTCTTTTTGTCTTCTTCTTCTGGGACTCCTATGATTCGAATGTTGGGGCACTTCACATTGTTCCAGAGGTCCCTCTGGGGTCCTCATTTCTTTTAATTCTTTTTTCTTTCTTCCTCTCTGCTTCATTTATTTCCACCATTTTATCTTCTACCTCACTTATCCCATCTCCTGCCTCCATTATTCTACTGTTGGTTCCCTCCAGAGTGTTTTTGATCTCATTTACTGCATTATTCATTTTTAATTGACTCTTTTTTATTTCTACTAGGTCTTTGTTAAGCATCATTTGCCTCATCTCAATCCTTGTCTCCAGGTTATTTATCTGTAATGCTATTTTGTGTTCAAGATTTTGGATCATTTTTATTATCATTATTCTAAATTCCTTTTCAGGTATATTCCCTATCTCCTCCTCTTTTGTTTGGCTTGGTGGACATTTTTCATGTTCCTTTTCCTGCTGGGTATTCCTCTGCCTTTTCATCTCATTTAGGTTGCTGTGTTTGGAGTGACCTTTTTGTATTCTGGTAGTCTTTGGTTCCATTTTATTGTGGAGATTTCTCCGAGTGGGTGGGGCTGGATGTTTGGCTTGTCGAGGTTTGCTGGTTAGGGAAGCTTGTGTTGGTGTTCTGTTGGGTGGAGCTGGATTTCTTCTCTCTGGAGTGCAATCGAATGTCCAGTAGTGAGTTTTGAGATGGGTCTATAGGTTTGTTGTGTCTTTGGGCAGCCTGTATATTGATGCTCAGTGCTATGTTCCTGCATTGCTGGAGAATTTGCATGGTATGTCTTGCTCTGGAACTTGTTGGCTCTTGGGTGGTGGTTGGTTTCAGTGTAGGTATGGAGGCTTTTGGATGATCTCTTATTAATTAATGTTCCCTGTCGTTAGGAGTTCTCCAGTGTTCTCAGTTTGGGGGCTTAAACCTCTTGCCTCTGGATTTCAGTCTTATTCTTCCAGTAGCCTCAAGACTTCTCCATCCATACAGCACTAATAATAAAACGTCTAGATTAATGCTGAAAGGACTCTCTACAGTCGGGGACCTCCAGAGAGGTTCACAGAGTTGCATTAAGAAGAGCAGAGGGAGGAAGGAGATAGAGGTGAGCAGGAGGAGGAAAAGGGGGATTCAATAGAGGAGAGACAGATCTAGTTTGTACCCTGCTCACGAAGTGTTCTCTGCAGCCCAGAACACCCACAGAGATTCACAGATTTGGATTGAGAAGAGAAGATGGAGGGAGGAAATAGAAGAGATCTGGGGGAGAAAAAGGAGAGTCAAAAGGGGGAGAGAGTGATCAAACCAGTAATCACACTCCTGAGTAAAAATGGGTACTGAAAGTTGGATTCCTAAAGGAATGTCCAAACTTGATATCAAATACTGAAAAACAAAGATTAAAAATCTAGAGTAGAGGTTGGACTCTTAAAAATACAATGTGAAAAATATCACAAAAACAGAAAAATTCTAAGACATATATATGAAGTTCTCTTTAAAAATAGGATCCTTTTTTTTTTTTTTTTGCCAGGTTATAGTGGGTTGTAAAAATGAAAATTAACGAGTAACAGAGGAGTTTTTAAAAAAAGAAAGAAAAAAAATTAATTATAAAAATAAATATAATAGTAAAAATTATATCTAGGAATTTCTCTGGAGCTGTTGCGGGCAGTGTGGGTTTGGTTCAGTTTCAGATAGCTCCTTGTTCCAGCTTACTTCTCAATATCTATAGACCCCTTCCAGTGTAGTTGGTGTTTACTACAGGGATTTTAATCTGTTGCACCTGTCACTCCTAAAGCAGTTTGTTTATTTGGCTTCTGTTTGCAGGTCTCTTCAGTGTCTAATTTCCACCCTGACACAAGCGGGTGGTGGTGGTCTCTTGCTTAGGCTCACTTGTTCAGTCGTGCTGTGGGGAGGGAGGGGCACTGCAGACAAATATCACTGGCATGTGTGGAGAGCACGCACAGTGTTCCAGCCATACTGGGTTTGCCCCTGCTCACAGCGCATATGCTTTCCCCATCTGCGCTGCTCAGGCTCCAGGCTGCTTTACAGGGAGCGGGCCCTGAGCTGTGTGCACTCCCCAGGCCTAAGCCGCTCAGATTCTGGTTTTCCGGTAGTCCAGAAAGATGCAGGCTCAGTCGGGCCTGCGTTTTGTGCCTTCCCTGGTCGGAGCAGCCCACGCAGCCAGGAGCTTGACTAACACACTCTCCCCTGGTGCAGTGCACCTTATCCCCTCCGTGGCCCCAGCCTCAGTTTCTGCACATGATGGTCGGGTGAGCCTTGTGCCCCTTCTGGGAAGCTGATTTCTGGCTGTGACCCTCGCGGCAGATGTTAACCATCCAGAATCTCAGGAAGTCTTTGGTTAGAAGGTGGAGGCCTGTTTGCCGTTTGGTAGGGGGTGCTGTCTCTGGGGCCGAGTTTGCCCCTTTCCCCTCCCACCTGCCTCCTGCCTCCAGTGGGGGATGGGCCAGTCAGTAGACAGCTGGCTCTTGTCTGGTAATGGCACGGTCCTTCGTTCTGGGAATGGGGAGTAGTGCATAAATTTAAGGCTTTTCCCAAGTTAATTATCTCTCTCTTTCTATCCCACAGTTTAAGTTGCTATCTCGCGTTAGCTCCCTCTGATTGCCCTCAGGGCATTCAGGCCCCGTCCTTACCCTAAGCAATGCTGGTGGCTCTCCGTTTAGCCCCCACTTGCTGGTGGCAGATGAGAGCGTCTGGGGTAGTTTTCTGCTGGGAGTTGATTTTAGGCATGTAATCTGTGGGTTTTATTTATTTTCCCTCCGAGTTAGGTTGCCCTTCGAGATTCAAAAACTTCCCCCAGACCCGCCAGTGAAAGGGTTTCCTGGTGTTTGGAAGCTTCCTCTCTTAAGACTCCCTTCCTGGGACGGATCTCTGTCCCTAAACCTATTGTCTCTCTTTTTATCTTTTGTATTTTGTCCTACCTCCTTTTGAAGATGATGGGCTGCTTTTCTGGGTGTCTGATGTCCTCTAATAGCGATGAGAAGTTGTTTTGTGGAGTTTGCTCAGTGTTCAAATGCTCTTTCAATTAATTTGCGGGGGTGAAAGTGGTCTCCTCATCCTATTCCTCTGCCCTCTTTGGGGCCAGTTTAAAAGAAAATTCTAAGGGATTCCAGGAATTCCAAAGTAAAGGAGGACTTCCACAAAGGAAAGCAGGAGACTGAGTCCTGATGTGTTGCCTCACTGCCTCGTGGCTCAGTCTGAGACAGCTGATCTCTACCTTTTAATCAGTTTCCTTAAGGGGTCTGCCAATGGGGCTCTTCTAGCCACTCACCCTCAGGCCAAGAGGCTTCTTAGTTTACTCCTAGTTGAGCCATTATAAATCCTAAAAGATGATCCTGTGAAAGTGCTGCACACAATATGTTAGCAAATTTGGAAAACCCAGCAGTGTCCACAGGACTGGAAAAAATCAGTTTTCATTCCAATCCCAAAGAAAGACAATGCCATGGAATGCTCAAACTACCACACAATTGCACTCATCTTACACGCTAGTAAAGTAATGCTCAAAATTGTCCAAGCCAGGCTTCAGCAATATGTGAACAGTGAACTTCCAAAAGTTCAAGTTGGTTTTAGAAAAAGCAGAGGAACCAGAGATCAAATTGCCAACATCCAATGGATCATTGAAAATGCAAGACTGTTTTGCAACCAAACAAAGAAGAAAAAACATATATTTCTGCTTTATTGACTGTGCTGAAACATTTCACTGTGTGGATCACAATAAACTGTGGGAAATTCTAAAGGAGATGGGAATACCAGGCCACCTGACCTGCCTCTTGAGAAATGTGTATGCAGGTCAGGAAGCAACAGTTAGAACTGGACATGGAGCAACAGACTGGTTCCAAGTAGGGAAAGGAGTACATCAAGCCTGTGTATTGTCACACTGCTTATCACACTTATATGCAGAGTACATCATGAGGAATACTAGGCTGTCAGATGCACAAGCTGGACTGAAGATTGCTGGGGGAAATATCAATAACCTCAGATATGAAGAATCCGCCGCCCATAAGGGAGAAAGTGAAAAAGAACTAAAGAGCTTCTTGATAAAAGTGAAAGAAGAGAGTGAAAAAGTTGGCTGAAAGCTCAACATTCATAATACTAGGATCATGGCATCTGGTCCCATCACTTCATGGCAAATAGATGGGGAAACAGTGGAAACAGTGGCTGACTTTATTTTTCTGGGCTCCAAAATCACTACAGGTGGTGATTGCAGCCATGGAATTTAAAAAAAAAAAAAAAAAAGGAAAGAAAGAAAGGAAAAAAGAAAAAGTGAAACTCTTCCTCTTTGAAAGGAAATTTATGACCAACCTAGACAGCATATTTAAAAGCAGAGACATTACTTTGTTAACAAAGGTCCATGTACTCAAGGCTACTGTTTTTCCAGTAGTTGGGTATGGATATGAGATTTGGAGTATAAAGGAAGCTGAGTGCAGGAGAATTCATGCTTTTGAACTGTGGTGTTGGAGAAGGCTCTTGAGAGTGCCTTGGACTGCAAGGAGGTCCAGTCAGTCCATCCTAAAGGAGATCAGTCCTGGGTGTTCATTGGAAGGACTGATGTTGATGCTGAAAGTCCAATACTTTGGCCATCTGAGAGAAGAGCTGACTCATTTGATAAGACCTTGATGCTGGGAAAGATGTATGGCAGGAGGAGAAGGAGACGGCAGAGGATGAGGTGGTTGGATGGCATCACTGACTCAATGAACATGGTTTGGTTGGACTCTGGCAGTTGCTGATGGACAGAGAGCCCTGCCATGATGCGGCACATGGGATCACAAAGAGGTGAACACCCCTGAGCAGTTGAGCTGAACTGAAGTGAACTTGCTGTTAAAGTGAGTTATTTGTGAGGATTTTCAGAAGAAATGGAATGAAGAAACCCACATAGAGCAGAGTGAAGCTAAATCTAATCTCAAGTGGAGATGATATTGCACTGGGTGTAGAATTTTCTACATCAAATATGTAATTGTGTATATTTTTCATATGAAGATCCTCATTCAGATTTCCATCTCATATATGGAATTCTCGATTTATCATATGTTAAAATCTGAATGAATGTTTTCTGACACTTGAAACTTTGCATGTTTGGAATAAGAAAAGCCTGGTAAAGGTTTCTTTAAACCTGAAATATGAACTCTGTTTTTCACATATAAAAATATGGGTTCAGTTTTGACAGATGAAATATACATATATACATATTTTAATATGAAAACATGTGGATGCATTTTTGTGCATGTAATTAGAAAATCTGAATATTGATAAGCAGGACTGCATAAAGTAATCCATACATGAGATATGGACTTCTGATACTTTGTATATGAAAATATCACCTTAGCTTTTCAAATAAGCAGTATGATATTTCCTATATTTTAATATGCTAATCTGTGCAGAGTTCATGTTATCCTAATTAACTATGAAGTAAACTCTATTTCACATTTGAAAAGTCATTTCACATCAGGCAGAATGGCTGCTATCCAAAAGTCTATAAGCAATAAATGCTGGAGAGGGTGTGGAGAAAAGGGAACAGTCTTACACTGTTGGTGGGAATGCAAACTAGTACAGCCACTGTGGAGAACATTGTGAAGAACATCTCTTAAAAAAACTGAAAATATAACTGCCATTTGACTCAGCAATCCCACTACTGGGCATACACACTGAGGAAACCAGTATTAAAAGAGACACGTGCACCCCAATGTACATTGTGGCATTGTTTATAATAGGAAGGCCATGGAAACAATCTAGATGTCCATCAGCAGGGGAATGGATAAGAAAGCTGTGGTACATATACACAATGGAATATTACTCAGCCATTAAAAAAATATACATTTGAATCAGTTCTAATGAGGTGGATACAACTGGAGCCTACTATACAGAGTGAAGTAAGCCAGAAATAAAAACACCAGTACAGTACACTAATGCATATATGTATGGAATTTAGAAAGATGGTTATGGTAACCCTATAAGGGAGACAGCAAAAAAGAGACACAGATGTATAGAACAGTCTTTTGGTCTCTGTGTGAGAGGGAGAGGGTGGGATGATTTCGGAGAATGGCATTGAAACATGCATATTATCATATGTGAAAAGAATCATAAAGCTCACAGCTCACAGCTCAAGTGATGGTGTACTGGGATGACCCAGAGGGATGGGATAGGGAGGGAGGTGCAAGGGGGGTTCAGGATGGGGAACACATATACACCTGTGGCAGATTCATGTCAATGTATGGCAAGACTACTACAATATTGTAAAATAATTAGCCTCCAGTTAAAATAAATATATTTATATTTAAAAAAAGAAAATCTGAACACAACACTTTATACAAGAAATTTGAAATTTTTTATATATGACATATGAACATATGAGTTGCAATGTTAGGAATATTGAATTCTCTACTTTTCATATATGAATAACAGGATATCAACCATACTCCCTGAAGTGTGGAATACTGTATATTTCACATATGACATTTTGGACACATCTTATCCAGTATGAAATGTTCAAAGCTTTCAACATCACACATGAAAAGCTGCACTCTGATTTTCCTACATGAATATGGAATTATCTGTGTTTAGCATAGGGAAACCTGGAGACAAATTATCTTATAAGAAATATTGACTTCTATATGTTTTGCATTAGAAAATCTGGGCACAGATTCTCTACTGAAACATGACACTTTCTACATACGATTTATGAAAATCTGGGCATAGTGTTTTTGGTGAACAAGAAATATAGCCGTCTGTATAACATGTGAGAATCTGGACATACCTTATCCTACATGAAAAATGAAATATTCTTTCTCAATTAAAAACTGGGTTAGATATTCTTTTTTCCTCGATGACCTATAAAATTCTCTGCATTTCACATATGAAAATTTAGGCAAAAATTTTTTACAGGAAATTTGGAATTCTCATTTCATAGACTAAATTCTGAAATCAGTCATCCAAAATGCAACTTTGGATACTTTATTTATATTATGAATTTTTTCTATATTTTTACATGCAAAATGGGATGCAGGTATTCATATAAGAAAAGCAAGTAACCGGTTTTCCTGTATGAAAGTTGGTCTTCTATGTATTTCTTATATAAAAACCTGGATGCAGATTACCTACATAGAATATTGAATTCTTTGTAATTCACAGATGAACGTCTATGTGAAGATGTTCCGTCATGAAATGTGGAACTTTGTAATTCCACATAATTTTGTTCATTCCACATAAAAAAGAAAATCCAACATGAATGGTTGAATCCCTATATTTCACAGTTGGAAACCTGGGTGTGACTAGTGGTCCCTGAATAATGGAATCTTCCATGTTTTCATGCGTTAATCTAGGTCCAGGAATTCCTACATGAAACACGATTCTCTCTGCTACACAAATGAAAATCCTTGGTGCCGAATGTTATGAAATATGGATTTCTCTACACATCACATATGACAATGTAATCACAGATTTTCTTAAATGAAATTGGGAATCATTTTCATTTTGCATTGAAAATGTATTCCCACAATATCCATAATGAAGCATGGAATCCTCTGTATTTCACATATGCACATCTGTTTGCTGATATTCCAACATGTAATGTGGAATTCTCTATATTTCATATGCAAACATCTTGGTACTGATTTTCCAACGTGAAATATGGGTTTTGCATTACTACATGTGTGAAAATCCAAGAATATGGACTACACTGCATTTCATAATTGAAAATCAGTGTGCAGATTTTCTTAGAGAAATTTGGAATCTTCTATATTAAAATATATGGGTGAAAATTGTCCTAGGTACAAGGTGGATTTCTCAATATTATACATGGGACAATCCAAGAGCACTTTACTGAGAAGAAATTTGAAATTTTATTTTAGTCTTATTGAGAATTTGTGGGTAATTCTAAATAAAAAAGAATATGGACATCCCTTTCTTTCTTTGTTTAATAGTCCTCTGGTCAGAGATTTTCATATATAATATTTGTAATTTTCTTAACTTTATGTGAAAAATTCTACTTACATCTCTTCATAGATGAAACATAAAATCTCTGACATTTCATATGTGAAGATGGCTTCAGATTTCAAACATGAAATATGGAACTAAAAGATAATTTGTATATGAAAATCTGAACAATGTTATTACTTAGGAAATACGTGGAAGACTCTGAATGTCAATTTTTGAAATGGACATGTAGTCGTTCCCACTTGAAATTGGAGTTTCCTATATTTCATATCTAAACAGAAGGTACTAATTTTCTAAATGAAACACAAAATCCTCTATAGTTGTCATAAGTAAATATTGGTGTCTATTTTATTATCTAAAATATGAAACACTCTCTACTGAACTTGATCAGATTCGGGTGCTGATGAAACTAAATGAATTATGGAGTTCTCTCTATTTAACATCTGAAAACCTAAGCAATGTGTTCCTCGATGAAATATGATATTCTCGATATTTCAATGCAAATTTGTGCACAGGAGGATTTTCTATATGGAATTCTATATGATATTCTACATGAAATTCTCCATATTTCACATAAGGAAGTAGATACAGATTTCCCTACATGAAATTCAGAATTTTCTGTATTTCACAAATAAAAATAATCTCAGATTCACTGAACAGAGTATGGACTAATCTATTGTGCTTATGAAAATCTGGGCTCATATTTTCAAATAGAAAATTCCACACTCAAAACTTGATATGTACAGTATGCAGAAATCCATATATCAGCACCTACAGGATAATGGAAAAAATAGATCATCCTATTGTCCATGTAGGAAAAATCATCAAGTGAATTTCCATATGTAAATTCCAGAGAACTCAAGATTCCACGTTAGAAATCTGCACATAGATTTTCATATGTGAAACATGGAGATTTCATATTTTAATGTAGTAAAATTGGTGCAAATGTTAGATACATATTTATTAGGAAGTCTATATTGTATGGAAGACATCCAGAAGACTGATATTCACATAAAAAGTGGAGAATATTTTATGTAGGAAACCTGCACACATATTATTACATGAAATAAAGAGAGAAATCCAATATCCACATAGGAGAAGCTGTGTTCATCTTTTCATATGAAAAGTAGATGACATTTCCTGTTTCAGGCTTGATGATCAAAAATCAAATTTTACAGATGATTTTTCCTTATTCTTTGAGGAAAGTCACTGCACAGATTTTATCAAAAATTCATGAAAATTCCAATTGCTATGTAGAAATACATCCATCCAGATTTTAAAATATACAATAAAGGAAATTCTATATTTCACTTGAAAATTCGATGTTTCAAATCAGCATAAGACCCTCACATAGGAAATATAGGGAACTGTTTATTTTCGGGTAGGAAAATAGGAGCACAGATCTTCATGTGTGCAAAAGAGTTCCACGAATGCAAACTAATACAGCCGCTATGGAAAACAGTGCGGAGATTTCTTAAAAAACTGGAAATAGAACTGCCATGTGACCCAGCAATCCCCCTTCTGGGCATAAACACTGAGGAAATCAGATCTGAAAGAGACACGTGCACCCCAATGTTCATCGCAGCACTGTTTATAATAGCCAGAACATGGAAGCAACCTAGATGCCCATCAGCTGATGAATGGATAAGGAAGCCGTGGTACATATACACCATGGAATATTACTCAGCCGTTAAAAAAGAATTCATTTGAATCAGTCCTAATGAGATGGAAGAAACTGGAGCCCCTTATACAGAGTGAAATAAGCCAGAAAGATAAAGAACATTACAGCATACTAACACATATATATGGAATTTAGAAATATGGTAACAATAACTCTATATGCAAAACAGAAAAAGAGACACAGAAATACAGAACAGACTCTGGAACTCTGTGGGAGAAGGTGAGGGTGGGATGTTTTGAAAGAACAGCATGTATATTATCTATGGTGAAACAAGATCACCAGCCCAGGTGGGATGCATGAGACAAGTGCTTGGGCCTGGTGCACTGGAAAGACCCAGAGGAATCGGGTGGAGAGGGAGGTGGGAGTGGGGATGGGGATGGGGAATATGTGTACATCTATGGCTGATTTATATCAATGTATGACAAAACTCACTGAAATGATGTGAAGTAATTAGCCTCCAACTAATTAAAAAAAAAAAAAAAAAAGAGTTCCACGTTTCATGGAGAAATATCCTGATGCTGATTTCTATTTTGTCTGAAACATAAAAGAAATCCATATTTCTGTGGAAAATACCATTGGTAGCTTGATAGAGATTGCATTGAATCTATAGATTGCTTTGGGTAGTATAGTCATTTTGACAACATTGATTCTTCCAATCTATGAACACGGTATGTTTCTCCATCTGTTTGTGTCCTCTTTGATTTCTTTCATCAGTGTTTTATAGTTTTCTATGTATAGGTCTTTCGTTTCTTTAGGTAGATGTACTCCTAAGTATTTTATTATTTTTGTTGCAATGGTGCATGGTATTGTTTCCTTAATTTCTCTTTCTGTTTTCTCATTGTTAGTGTAAAACGCACAGAGATTTCTGTGCGTTAATTTTATATCCTGCAACTTTACTATATTCGTTGATTAGCTCTAGTAATTTTCTGGTAGAGTCTTTAGGGTTTTCCATGTAGAGGATCATGCCATCTGCAAACAGTGAGAGTGTCACTTCTTCTTTTCCTATCTGGATTCCAAAAATATACAAGCAACTCCTGCAGCTCGATTCCAGAAAAAATAAATGACCCAATCAAAAAATGGATCAAAGAACTAAACAGGCATTTGTCCAAAGAAGACATACAGATGACTAACAAACACATGAAAAGATGCTCAACATCACTCATTATCAGAGAAATGCTAATCAAAACCACAATGAGGTACCATTACACGCCAGTCAGGATGGCTGCTATCCAAAAGTTTATAAGCAATAAATGCTGGAGAGGGTGTGGAGAAAAGTGAAGCCTCTTACACTGTTGGTGGGAATGAAAACTAGTACAACCGCTACGGAGAACATTGTGGAGATTTCTTAAAAACCTGGAAATAGAACTGCCATATGACCCAGCATATACCCACTTCTGGGTATACACACCAAGGAATCCAGATCTGAAAGAGACACATGAACCCCAATGTTCATCGCAGCACTGTTTACTATTGCCAGGACATGGAAGCAAACTATATGTCCATCAACAGACGAATGGATAAGGAAAATGTGGTACATATACACCGTGGAATATTACTCAGCCGTTGAAAATAATTCATTTCAATCAGAACCCATTAAGCCAGAAAGATAAAGACCAATACAGTACACTAATGCATATATATGGTATTTAGAAAGATGGCAACAATATCCCTATATGCAAAACAGAAAAAGAGACACAGATGTACAGAATAGTCTTAGGGACTCTGTGGGAGAAGGCGAGGGTGGGATGTTTTGAGAGAACAGCATTATATTTATATTATCAAGGGTGAAACAGATCACCAGCCCAGGTTGGATGCATGAAACAAGTGCTCAGGCCTGGTGTACTAGGAAGACCCAGAGGGATCGGGGGTGGGGGACAGGGAGGTGGGAGGGTGGATCGTGATGGGGAATACATATAAATCCATGGCTGATTCATGTCAATGTATGGCAAAAGCCACTACAATATTGTAAAGTAATTAGCCTCCAACTAATAAAAATAAATGGAAAAAAAATCCATATTTGATTGAAAAAATCAAGAATATTTTCATACATGAAATATACAGATTTATATTTTGTGTAGAAAATTCTATATTTCATGCAAAATATCAGGAACTGATCTTCATATGGAAAACATAAGTTTCTTTATTTCATGTGTGAAGAGCTTCATCCTCATTTTCATATGTGAAATACAGAGGTTTCATATTAATAGAGGAAAATATTTCCCCCAGATTTTCATATGTGAATTATACAAAGTTCACTTGTTCATGTAATCACTCCCTTGTTGTGGTTGTTGTTTTTTGGTACCAGTTGATTGCTTTCATTCCCATGTCGATCAAGTCAGTGCCTTATTTCACCTTCGCATGTTTTCCTGGAAGGTTACAAAATCTTGAGGTTTTCTTGTGTGTGGGACTGATCTGCAAAGAGATTTGAGGGTCTGGAAGTGCTTTCCATGGACAGCTGAGTGCTATGCACTGTGTGCTCTTTGTTCTTGCATCACCTTGGACAGGTTCACAGTATCAATCATTTTAGCATAACTCCATTCCTTGAGTTTCCCTTCCAGGAGCCACACACACATGGCACAGGGCCTCGGGCTGAGCTGACTTGGAGCATCTCCTTCTCAGCCTTCACCTCTCATGATCATTCTTTGTCAATCTCCTGCCCTCATCACAGGTCCAGCACTGCCTTGAGACCCAAAACCTCCAGAGCAAGGTACCCCTGCTCTACCTAACTGGGTACTTTTCTCTTTGCAACTGTTTGCCTGTTCTCCCAAGGATTATCTTCCTGTAGAAGGAAAAGACCAAATAGACTGGAAATGTACTTTGATTTGTTCTGTTTAGTTCCTTCATCTTCATTCTAACCTATGTTCTTTTCTCTCTTGTAGATTTCTTAACACTGAGCTAGTGACCCACGTGTGCTCTCTTAAGCCACCAACTTAGCTTTGAATTTGCAAAGCTTCCAGGGAAGTTGCAGAGGTGGGAACTCTTGGAACCCAGATCAGGATTCTCAAAACATAACTTGATGGCATGTTGGCTGTTTAAGCTAGCCTGGCAAATGGTCAGTGAGGGGAAATGATTAAAAAACTACAATATTACACTCCCCTCCTCTCTCTCTGAAAGTGAAAACTAAATTCATGTGATGTTACTCTCCCTATGACAGGAGGCTAGAAATAATCCTTGGTCCCAGAATTAGGGAGTTGAAGGGTAAGAAAGCAATATAAAATAACTGACTGTTCTTTATTAACATACTTTTCCAAACATAGATTTCTTTGTTGGACTAAACCTATAAATAAATATTTGTCCAAAATCACATTCATTCAGCCTACTTCAGTCACTTCAGACATCCTATTTCTGTGAGACCTCTGTGTGCATGAACTAAATTAGTTTATTTTTCTTAATCTCTCTTGAGCTCACATAATTATCAGGAGACCCAACACGACCTCAGAGAGGGTAAGGGAGGAACTTGCCCATTCTGCCTCTAGATAGACAAGGTCTCACACATTCACAGACTCAGAAAGGAGTTGAGAAGGTCCTAAGGTTCTACCTCTGGTTAATCTGTACTCTCCAAGAGAACTGGATGGGAAAATTTGGGAAAATGAATGTGTATACAGTGATGTTGGCGTGTACCCAAACCCCTATATTATCTGCAAAGACTAGGACTGTGGTTTAAAATAAACAAAAAAATGAGCAAACAAACCTCATCTTTTACTGTTCTCCTCTACTCCTTGTCTCTCCATCCCAAAGATTAAGAAGAATATCTTTTTGCCACCTATGTACTGGAACAGAGATGTCACTGACTACACACTACATTACAAAGAAAATAGTCTATACAAAAATTGTTTGGGCAAAGTAACCAAAATAATCCAGTAAAACCAGCAGTCACAAATGAATATGAGGGTAGAAGCTTCCTCTCCATTTACTGAATTCCAAAATTCAAAACCTCTAATTTTCAACGAAAATTAAAGGGCATGAAGTGAAACAATTGTGAATTTGCCATTTGCAGGTTAGATAAGCAAATTAATAGAAGCTTTGCATGAGGAAACCAATTATATTAACTTTGCAGGCAAATGTTAAATCAAAGGTCATCCTTATGCTAACATGACAAAGGAAGTCTTAGACCAGCAACTACAAGAACCAGGACAACAAGGTGTAACCAAATAGAAAGATGTATATTTATATATACAATTAAGTTTATGGGACTTCAAGAGAAAGATAAATACCATAGTTTGTCACATATAGACTCTAGAAAAATGATACTGAAGAATTTATTTTACAGGGCAAATGGACAAACAGACATGAAGAATAGACCTATGGATATGGGAAGAGGGGAGGAGAAGGAGAGGTGCACAGAAAGACTAACATGGAAACTTACATTACCATGGGTAAAATAGTCATTGGGAATTTTGTCTATGGCTCAGGAAACTCAAACAGGGTATCTGTATCAACCTAGAAGGGTGAGTTCAGGAGGGAGATGGGAGGGAGTTTCAAAAGGGAGGGGATATATGTATACCTATGTCTGATTCATGTTGTGATTTGACAGAAAACAGCAAAATTTTGTAAAGCAATCATCCTTCAATAAGAAAATCAATTACTTAAGTAAACTGCACCATGTGGACTGAATCCACAAAGGGACGTTTCAAAGGAAGGTTTGAGCCCACAGAAGAATCAGAAAATGTAAAGTTAGGTTAGCTTAGGTGAATTCAGGTGGCTGTTTAGCCACCTTGATTAATAATGCCAAGGTCACAGATTCATTCATACAGCATTGACTGGGATATCTGATTTATTCCATCTACCGGGAAGGTGAGGTACAAAATCTCTCTACAGAAGAGCTGTACTTCCTGCTTGTCCAGGATAAATCATTTTCCCTCTCCTCTGTGGTCACCTCCCCTGCACAATATCAGTGTCCCCAGCCTGATATTCAACTTGGACAGGTAGCTAAGCATGTCTTCATCTTGGTCATTCGGCTGACATCTGAGGGTGGTTCACAAACCTCTTTATGTCAAGGAGTTTCTAGAGGCTAGACGTGAAAGTGCTGGAAGAAGAAACCTAGCCTAAAAGGTAGCCCAGCAGTATCTCAGTTCAACTTGTTACTAGTAACTAGTCACCTTCCTTCAACACAGACAGGTTGAAGGCCCAAAAATCCTTCCTTTTGTTTCTAACAGCAAGGCACCAAACTCCATCTCAGCCTCCTAAAGCATAGCTAATTTCTGGAAAACAAACACTCCTAGCTACAAACTAGCATGGGCACTTACAAATCCCAATTTAACCCCAAGTTCATTCAGTTTTTTGAAGAAGACCTGTGTACCAGACAACTCTTTCCTTGAAGAGTCTCTTGTGTTAATGGCAGTTACGAGTTGATCTGCTGCACCTAAACATCAAGTGTCAATTTGTGCCAATTAGAACATCAAGAAGCACCCATAGTCTCAGAAAATGATTTTCAGGAGGTCTATGGGGTCGCACAGATTCGGACACAACTGAAGCGACTTAGCAGCAGCAGCAGAGAATAGTCATAATCCAATAAACACATTTTCTACCCTATCTGCCAGATCTGTACACTGCTTTCATAACTGCCCAGATAACGTGAATTCCACAAGCAACACCCAAGGGTTCCAAATTTTACCCGAAAGCTAGGGATTCCCCAGATGACGGAGCTTCTTTGTCCAGTTGGAGATTCCGCTTCTGAAAGATCTTATGTTTCAGTTCACAGTAGGCCCTTTACCGGGTCCACAGGCTGTAGCTAAAAAGCCCCATGCCACTTGATTTGTTTTGGGTGAGACCTCAGATCCTCCACACCTTCTTCCCAGTACAAACACACAAAACAACACAGCAGAAATTTTGAGCTTGTTTATGTATCTTAAGGTCATTCCAGGTTCGTGGAACAAGTATCCTGAGTTATCATCGGCCATTCTTTCTAATTTACAGTCCTGGAAAGGGGCACTGCAGAAATATATTGACCAGTCTCCCTCTGTCTGTGGATGCCTTTTGCCTCCTCTTCTGGTTGCTCCAAATCTCATCCTGCTGCCTTCATGTCAGCACCTATAATGGTGAAGAAACACACACACAGACACGGGCAACATAATCACGTGCATGGACATGCACACATGCAAGGCACAGGGGGCACAACACAAACATGGAACAGGTGTTTCAGTAGTTGAAAATGCCTGTGCCCAGCTATGTGGGAGATGGAATCCCTAGGCACCACATTCTGCCCTTTTGGTATTCCTTTCCATTTCTGCCCCCAGCCCTTCAGTATTATCCTGAGCCAGCCTTAAATCATTTCCAGCTTTGTCTGTGCAGTGGTGGTGAAAGGCCACGTGGTGAGTGTGGAAATTCAGAGAAGACCCCAACATCAGCACAAAAATTCAATGGTACACCTTAATACTAAAACCAGACAAAGATGCCACAAAAAAGAAAACTACAGGCCAATATCATTGACGAGCATAGATACAAAAATCCTCAATAAAATTCTAGCAAAAAGAACTCAACAACATTGTAAAAATACACATCATGACCAATTGGGCTTTATCCCAGTACTGCAAGAATTCTTCAAAATTCACAAATTAATCGATGGGATACACCACATTAACAAATTGAAATATAAAAACTGTATGATTTTCTCAATAGATGCAAAGGAAGCCTTTGACAAAATTCAACATCCATTTATGATATAAACAACACAGAAGGCAGGCATAGAAAGCACATACCCGAACATAAGAAAAGCCATATATGATAAACCTACAGCAAACATTATCCTTAATGGTGAAAAATTGAAAACATTTCCCAAAAAGTCAGGAGCAAGACAGGGGTGTCAACTCTCACCACTACTCGTCAACATAATTTTGGAAGTCTTAGCCACTGCAGCCACAGAAGAAAAAAGGAATCCAGATTGGAAAGAAGAGGTCAAAGTCTCACTCTTTGCAGATGACATGATCCTCTACATAGAAAACCATAAAGACATCACCAAAAAATTACTAGAATTAATCAATGAATATTGCAAAGCTGCAGGATATAAAATTAACACCCAGAAAGAAGTCCCTTGGATTCCTATACACCAGCAATGAGAAAATATGAAGAGAAATTAAGGAAACAATTACATTCATCGTTGCAACAAAAAGAATAAAATACTTTGGAATGTATCTACCGAAAGAAACAAAAGGCCCATATATAGAAAACTGTAAAACCCTGATAAAAGAAATCAAAGATGACACAAACGGATGTTTGTTTCTGCATCAGAAGAATCAATATAGTGAAAATAAATATACTACACAAAGCAATCTATGGATTCAATGAAATCTGTATCAAGCTACTAACGGTATTTTTCAGAGAACTGGGACAAATTATTTCAAAATTTGTATGGTAATACAAAAAACCTCAAATAGCCAAAGTAATCTTCAGAAAGGGAAGTCAAAATGCAGGTAGAAACCTGCCTGACTTCAGAGTATACTACAAAGCTACAGCCATCAAGACAGTATGGTACTGACACAAAGAAAGAAATATAAATCAATGGGACGAGATCGAAAGCCTGGAGATAAATCCACACACATATGGGCACCTTATCATTGACAAAGGAGGCAAGAATATACGATGATGAAGAGACAATCTCTTTAACAAACCTGGGAAACCTGGTCAACGACTTGGATAAGAATGAAACTCGAACACTTTCTAAAACCATACACAAAAGTGAACTCAAAATGGATTAAAGACCTAAATGTAAGGCCAGAAACTACAAAACCCCTAGAGGAAAACATAGGCAAAACATTGTCTGACAAATATCACAGCAGGATCACCTATAACCCACCCTACAGAGTAATTGAAATAAAAGCAAAAATAAACAAATGGACCTAATTAAACTTAAAAGCTTTTGCACAATGACAGAAATTATAAGAAATGTGCAAAGTCATCTGTCAGAGTGGAAGAAAATAATAACAAATGAAACAACTGACAAAGAATTAATCTAAAAAATATACAAGAAGCTCATGCAGCTCAATTCTAGAAAAAGAAACAGCCCAATCAAAAATTGGGCCAAAGAACTAAACAGACATTTCTCCAAGTCAGTTCAGTTCAGTCACTCAGTTGTGTCTGACTCTTTGTGAACCCATGAATCGCAGCACTCCAGACCTCCCTGTCCATCACCACTCCCAGAGTTTACTCAAACTCATGTCCATCGAGTCAGTGATGCCATCCAGCCATCTCATCCTCTGTCCTCCCCTTCTCCTCTACCCCCAGTCCCTCCCAGCATCAGGGTCTTTTCTAATGAGTCAACTCTTCACATGAGGTGGCCAAAGTATTGGAGTTTCAGCTTCAGCATCTGCCCTTCCAATGTACACCCAGGACTGATCGCCTTTAGGATGGACTGGTGGGATCTTCTTGCAGTCCAAGGGACTCTCAAGAGTCTTCTCCAACACCACAGTTCAAAAGCATCAGTTTTTCGGGGCTCAGCTTTCTTCACATTTCAACTCTCACATCCATACATGATCACTGGAAAAACCATAGCCTTAACTAGACGGACCTTTGTTGGCAAAGTAATGTCTCTGTTTGTTTGTTTGTTTTCAATTTATTTTTATTAGTTGGGAGCTAAATCCATGTCTCTCTTTTTAAATATGCTATATAGGTTGGTCATCACTTTCCCTCCAAGGACTAAGCATCTTTTAATTTCACGGCTGCAATCACCATCTGCAGTGATTTTGGAGCCCCCCAAAATAAATTCAGCCACTGTTTCCACTGTCTCCCCATCTATTTGCCAGGAAGTGATGGGACCAGGTGCCATGATCTTAGTTTTCTGAATGTTAAGCTTTAAACTAACTTTTTCACTCTCCTGTTTCACTTTCGTCAAGAGGCTTTCTGGTTCCTCTTCACTTTCTGCCAATAGGGTAGTGTCATCTGCATATCTAAGGTTATTGATATTTCTCCTGGCAATGTTGATTCCCGTTTGTACTCTTCTCAGCCCAGCGTTTCTCATGAAGTACTCTGCAAACAAGTTAAATAAGCAGGGTGACAATATACAGCCTTGACATACTCCTTTTCCTATTTGGAACCAGTCTGTTTTTCCATGTCCAGTTCTCACTGTTGCTTCCTGACCTGCATACAGGTTTCTCAAGAGGCAGGTCAGGTGGTCTGGTATTCCCATCTCTTTCAGAATTTTCCACAGTTTATTATGATACACACAGTTGAAGGCTTTGGTGTAGTCAATAAAGCAGAAATAGATGTTTTTCTGGAAGTCTCTTGCTTTTTCAATGATCCATTGGATGTTGGCAATTTGGTCTCTGGTTCCTCTGCCTTTTCTAAAACCAGCTTGAACATCTGGAAGTTCATGGTTCATGTGTTGCTGAAGCCAGGCTTGGAGAATTTTGCATATTACTTCACCAGCGTGTGAGATGAGTGAAATTGTGCAGTAGTTTCAGCATGCTTTGGCATTACCTTCCTTTGGGATTGGAATGAAAACTGGCCTTTTCCAGTCCTGTGGCCAGTGTTGAGTTTTCCAAATTTGCTGGCATATTGAGCCAAAGAAGACATACAATAACTAACAAACACATGAAAAGATGCTCAACATCACTCATTATCAGAGAAATGCAAATCAAAACCACAATGAGGTACCATCTCATACCATTCAGAATAGCGGCTCTCAAAAAGCCTACACACAGGAAACACTGGAGTCAGTGCAGAGAACAGGGAACCCTCTTACACTGTTGGTGGGAATGCAAACTAGTGCAGACACTATGGAGAATGGTGTGGAGATTCCTTAAAAAAACTGGAAATAGAACTGCCATATGACCCAGCAATCCCACTGCTGCACAGACACAGTGAAGAAACCAGAATTGAAAGAGACACTTGTACCCCGATGTTCATCACTGCATTGTTTACGATAGCTGGGACACGGAAGCAACCTAGATGTCCCTCAGCAGATGAATGGATAAGAAAGCTGTGGTACATATACACAATGGAACATTACACAGCTATTAAAACAATGCATTTAAATCAGGTCTAATGAAGTGAATGAAACTGGAGCCTATTATACAGAGTGAAGTAAGTCAGAAAGACAAACACCAATACAGTATAATAACACATATATATGGAATTGAGGAAGATGGTAATGATGACTCTATAAGAGAGGCAGCAAAAGAGACACAGATTTAAAGAACGGACTTTTGGACTCTGTGGGAGAAGTCAAGGGTGGGGTGATTTGAGAGGATAACATTGAAACATGTACACTGAAATATGGAACAGAACACCAGTACAGGTTTGATGTATGAGACAGGGTGGCACTGGGACAACCCTGTGGGAAGGACTAAGAAGGGAGATGGGGGGGGGGGGTGTTGGGACAGGATTGGTGTCCGGATTGCGACACATATACACCCATGGCTGATTCATGTGAATGCATGGCAAAAACCACTACAATATTGTCAACTAATTAGCTTCCACTTAAAGTAAATAAATTAATTTACAAAAAAAAAAAAAATTAATAGGATACCAGTGATGAACCCCTTCTGACAGGTCGGCTTTCCCAGGAGGATGGGTAGGAGAGAAGGGCCATGGTAATCTCAATCACAAAGAGTAGCAAGAGGCCATAGGTTGGCAGAAGGCAGGGAATCCTGATTCTGCAAACGGTGCTTAATTCACTCTGCCTGCATCAGAATCACCGAGGACTCTTATGCTGTAACTATAGCTGCTCTGAGTGAGATTTTGACACATGAATTCCCCAAGCTCCCTAACTGTCACTATCTACCTTCATGATCTGAATCCAGGCTCTGCAGCCATCCTACATGAGCCTAGCTTCCCCATTTGGGAAAGAAGAGTGCCCCAGACTCTCCACACTGGTGACTTCAGGGCCCACCTCCTGTTCCCCTCAAAAGCTGTCTTCCTGTAGGTACCTCTCAGGGCAGGACCTTCCTCCCAGGGGTAGTACTGCAGAGGATCGAACCACAGGTCTTTGGAGATGATCTGCTGGCAACACGAGGAAGGTCAGAACATGCCTGATGAGGCCCCAAAACTTCCCATGTGTAGCCAAGAACTCCAGCATCCATCTCCAATTCTGGGGTAGGCTCAGAATGGCACTACCACTGCAGTCCTGATTGATGCTGGGAAGTTGTGGGTTGGCAACCAGTTGAGGAAGTTAAGGCTGCTGGTGTCCAGACTGAGGCTGGGAGCTCCCCATCCATAATCCCAGAACCAGTAGACTGGAGTGGGACAATATGCCCTATACCCTTGAGGAAGACAAGGGGGATAGGGAAGGATCACACAGGAGGAGCATCCACTCCCTCCATCATCCACCCACAGTGACTGGGAGCCACATCACACCAGTTATGGCATGGTAGTACTCCTCCATGATGACTGTATTCCAGAAGTAGGGGTTGTCACAAAAGGAAAACATCAGCTTGCATTTGGACTGGGGATGGCCTAGTTCCTGCACCTGCCAGAACCAGGAGGAGGGAAAAGGTACAAGCTTTTAGGGTCCTCAGCTTGCATGCTAGGCAGGCATCAACACCTTTCTCTTCTCCAAACACTTACACTGCACATGCATGGATATAATACATGCCCTCCCCCACCCCCCCCCCCCAAAAAAAAAAAAATTCCCTGCCCATTTCCCCCATCCACTTGTCCTTAGTCCTCCTCACTCACCTCCAAATCAATCATGTACATAAGCAAGACTTTACCTTCATCACTGATCATGAAACACATTTTGGGGTGGTTCATTATCTACTTTAGGTCAAGGACAAGAACAAGTACCCTGGAACAGGCATCTTCAAGGTACGTTGCATTCCTGCTTGCTGGGCGCCGCACTGACATCCCCAGCCCCTGCTATACCATCAAACATGCTCATGGCTCTTGGTCTCCCATGGTCCTCTAGGTCCCCTCTCTGCATCCACTGAGGGAGTGTCAGTTTCTTCCAGCTCCTGATTTCTGCCTCATCTGTGTGTGCAGGGTAGTGGCATGTCACTGCTTAAAACGTCATGATCTGAAGTCCCAGTGGCATGTCTTGTCTGTAGGCAAATGTCTGCTGTGTGTCACTATGTGTATGTGTGTGCTTGTGTGTTTAGCAAATCCCCGGGACTCTGATCTGCTCCCTGTCTTCACCAAAGGATGAAGTGGTCTGGCCCTAACTCTGGGCAAAAAGAACCGCCCCTTCAAGCTCTACCTAGGTGAGAGGACAACGTCCTGCTTCTCCACTGCACTAGTGAGAACAACTACTGGGACTCTGACTGACTGGTATGGGCTCTGGGACTCCCAATGTCTCTGTTGCTTTCCCAGATAATCCACAATTGCAATAATAACTCTTTGAGAACGCTATTCTGGCCTACTGTCTCTGGTCACATAGAACTCCAGCCCCAGGATATGGCTTCTGTTCAGATGCAGGCCAAAAGGTGTCACGAAGAGTCATGGCTCAGACACACACAAATGGAGCCATGCCCAGGAGCTTCCTTTGGAGCTCGCCCCTCCTCCCAGCCCCCACTTCCCTCGGCCCACTTGGCTTGCCTGTGCCCTCATCCACACCCCTCCTCCTGTTCCTGCTCCTTCTCTCCTTCTAAACAACCGACCCCAGGAAGTGTTAGTAAGGATACGATTTTGTCCCAGAAGCCAGGAATGCCCTGGATCATTGGGCTTCACCGAGACAAGAGACACTTTCCCTTCTGATGGTTCTTCCACCTGAGCTGAAAGTAGGCCCTGTGTTATTTTTCACTGGCACAAGTCAGGTCTACCAGCAGGACAGCCAATGCCTCCAGCGCCCGAAGTGGGGACCATTCACTCAGGGCTCCTGGCTGTGGGTGTCCCTGGTCCTGTTCCTCTGAGTTCTCCTCCCACTCTTGCGGATACCTGTGCCTGCAGCTACTCCACCACCATCACCACCTCCACCTCCTTCATGATGTCTTCCACCAGCGGCTGGAGGTCTTGCCAGAACCCCGCCACTTCTCCTTCCTGCAGAGCCACGCCTTCCTCCACTGCCTCCATCCTGAAGAGGGTGCCCTCCTTGCCTGGTGCCCTCCTCTCGCCCCCCTGCCCCCCCCCCCTCACCCCGCTGTCTGTAACGTCCCTGATCGCCCCAGTGTGCTGGCAGGTTGCAGGGTCCCTGTGTCCTGAAGACCAGTATCACAATGAAGGGGATTCAGGGTGCCAGGGGCAGTCTAGCCTTCCTCCGATTTCTCTATCCTTGTGGCCCTGGCCATGGCCCAGGTTGTGAAGGATGTGGACCCCAAAGTGCAGCAGCTGCCTGGCTCAGCAGACCCACAGGTTTCAGTCACTCCCCACCAATTGGTTACTTGCCTATAGTCTAGCAGAGGGAAAGGTAGACATGCATGTGGATCCGTGGGTCACCACACATGAGTAGTACATTGGTGGGTGGGGCCAGACCTTTACATGCTGACCTTCAGAACACATCAGGAACCAATCAAGTGTAGGCTAAAAGCATTTCCTCAGAGGCATGCCCCTTGGGATTTGGGCACTCTGGCAGTAGCTGCCAATTTCTGATCAAAGCAAAGCATGCCCTGAATGGAAACTATTTTCATGAGCAACAGTGCCAAAGGGCAAATAGGGGAGACAGGTGTTTCAGTAACTGAAGAACCAGTGGTTCTTATGAAATATAAGTGATTTCCATATTTCTTACAGGAAAAATCTCCATTCTGATCTTCAAATGTAAAATATAGAGAGAAGCTCTACTTCCATGTGGAGAAGGCAATGGGAGCCAACTCCAGTACTTTTGCTTGGAAAATCTCATGGACGGAGGAGCCTGGTAGGCTGCAATTCATGGGGGTAGCGAAGACACTACTGAGGGACTTCACTTTCTCTTTTCACTTTCATGCATTGGAGAAGGAAATGGCAACCCACTGCAGAGTTCTTGCCTGGAGAATTCCAGGGACGGCAGAAACTGGTGGGCTGTCGTCTATGGGGTCGCACAGAATCGGACATGACTGAAGTGACTTAGCAGCAGCAGCAGCAGGAGCAGCAGCAGCAGCAGCTACTTCCATGAAGGAGGATTAGGACCAAGATTTCATTCAGGAAGTATAGAAAATTCCATATTTTATGGTGGAGATTGGTTCTTTTGATATATGTTTGAGAAATACAAAGAATTCCATATTTCTTGAAAGAGTTGTGGCCAGATTTTCATTTGTAAAATAGAGATGATTTCAGTTCCATAATGATTCTCTGTATCTTAAGAAAACCAATGCCAAGGTTTTCATATGTGGAATATAGAGAATTCCATATTTCATCTAGGAAAATCTCCACCTAGATTTTCACATATGATGTATAGAGAATTTCACATTTCAGGTAAGAATAATAGCATCCAGATTCTTATAACGTGAAATACGAAAAAATTCAATGTACCGTGGACTAAAATCAGCATTGAGATTTTCATTTGTAACATATACAGATTTGATATTTATTTGAGAAAAATAGTCACCATGATTTTTCAGATGTGAAATATACAGAATTCTATATTTTATGTAGTAATATCACTGCACAGATCTTGGTGTCTGAAATATACAGAATCACAGATTTCGTGTGGGGATGGTTTTTCATATGTGATGTACATAAATTTCAGTCCTTCATGTAGGCAAATTTCAGCAGGGATTTTGTATGTGATATAGAGAGTATGTTATATCTCATGTGATAACGTGTGGACAGATTTCAAATGAGAAATATAGAGAATTCCATATTTCAGGTGGATATTTCACATATATAAAACATAGAGAAAAATTTCCAAATTTTTTGGTAATATCTGGTCCATGATTTCCATATATGATACATGAAAATTTTCACATTTCATCTGAAAATAAATTCACAGATTTCTATATGAGACATGGAGACTTTTTATATTTCATTAGGAAAATCTGTTCCCAGATTTCTCTATGTGAATCATAGAAAATCACATATTTATGTCAGAAAACCTTAATACATATTTTTTATTATGAAATATTCAGAATTTCATATAGCAAGCAAATATATGTATATATATTCTGACTGTCATCTGTAAAATATACCTCATTCCATGTTTCCTTTAGGAAAACCTGAACTTTGATTTCCACATGTGAAACATATCACATTCCATATTTAACATTTGAAAATATCTGCTAAGAAAACACTTGCTAATATTTAATTATGTGAAGTATAGAGAATTCAATGTTGAATGCAAGAACTATGAAAGCCCATATTTCCAACGGTTAAACACAAAGAATTCCATATATCATGTAAGAAAATATACACACAGATATTCATAAATGTAATGCAAAGAATTCAGTGTTTCTTTCCACTATATACCTAATTCCATATTTCATGCAGGAAAATCTGTGCCTGGATTTTCAAATGAGATGTTTAGAGAATTCCATCTCGTTACATATTTAGCATAGAAATAACAGCACTCATACTTGCAGATGTGAACTATAAAGAACCACATATTTTAGAAAGTAAACCTGTGCTCATATTTTGCTAAGGGTAGTACATATAGTTCCTTTTCTCATGTAGGAAAATCTACACCCATCTTTTCATATGTGTCATGTAGCAAATTGTCAAGATAAATCAGTGTCCAGGTTTTATAAATAAAATTTAGGGACTTTATATTTCATATAAGAATAGCTGAGCTAAGATTTCCATATTTGAAACATAGAAAATCCCATACATGTACAAAAGCTGCACTCAACTTTTCATATCTGAATTATATAAAGCTCATATGTCTTGTCAGAAAACCGTCACCCTGGTTTTACACAAGTGAAATGGACAAAAATCTGTATTTCCATGTCAAAACTTCATCATCAGATATTATATGTGAAATATAGAGAATTCCATATTGCATGCAGGTAAATCTGCCTGCAGATATAAATAGTGAGATACAGAGAATTCCATATTTCAGCTAGAAACAGCTACACCTTGATGGTGAAATATGACATGTAAATATTACCATATTTCATGTAAGAATGTGTGTGCCTTGATTTTATATGTGACATTTAGAGGATTCCAAAACACACGTGAGAATATCTACACCCATATTTTCATGAATGAATTATTGAGATTCCATTTTTCATGTGGGAAAATTTTCAGTCGGATTTTAAAAATGAGAAATAGGGATGATTCTATATTTCCTGCAGGGAAAATGACATCCAAAGTTTTTTTATGTGAAATATAGAGATTTCACAAAATATTGAAACTTCAGCTTCAGCATCAGACCTTCCAGTGGATATTTAGTGTTAGTTTCCTTTAGGATTGATGGGGTTGATCTCCCTACTGTCCAAGTATATCTCAAGAGCCACCTCCAGCACCACAGTTACAAAGTCTCAACTCTTTGGCACTCAGCCTTCTTTATAGACAAATTATCACACCGGTACATGTCTACTGGTAAAACCATAGCTCTGGCTATATGGACAATTTTTGCCAAAGCGATGTCTGTGCTTTTCAATACATTGTGTCTGGGGTTGTGATAGCTTTTCTTTCCAAGAGCACAGGTCTTTTATTTTCATGCTTGTAATCACTGTCCCCAATGATTTTGGAGCTCAAGAAAACTGTGTCACTATTTTAATTTTTACCCTTTCTCTCTGACAAAACATTACTAGACTTTGTCCTGCCTCATTTCCTACACCATGAAAACTTGCCCATTACACCAGATGTCTCTTGACGTCCTGCTTATACATGCCAGAACCCTATGGTGAAATGGACATCTTTTCTCAGTATTAGTTCTAGAAAGTCTTGGAGGTCTTCCTAAAACCGCTCAAGTTCCCTGGTGGCATAGATGATAAAGAATTGAGAAGCAGAGCCTTTCATTTTTCATGTAGGAAAATCTGCACCTAGATGTTCATGTTTAAGAAAGAGAACTCTGCATTCCTTGCAGGAAAAATAATCATTCTGATTTTCAGCTGTGAAATGCAGAGAATTCTATATGTTATGTAGGAAAAGAATCTTCATCAAATATTCATAGTCAACTGTAGAGTATTGATATTTCATATAAGAATATTGGTATTGATTTGCCTATGAAAAATATAGGAATTCCTTATTTCAAGTAGTAAATTTGGCACCATAGATGATGTGAAACCAAAGAATTCCATACTTCATGGAAAAAGTGCCGTGCCTAAAGTTACAAGTATTGAAAATAAAGAAATTCATACGCCATTTAGGAAAATGAGGGCCAGATTTTCATTTGTGAAATATAGAGAATTGAAAATCATGACCCATATTTTGCTAAATCAATATAGAAAAGTCATTTTTTCATGGATTCAATCTGCGATAGGAGTTTCATATGTGAATTATAAAGAATTCCACATTTAAGGGAGGAAATTAGTGCCCTGATTTATTTATGTGTAGAATCAAAATTCCATATTTTGTGTACGAAAATCAGTGGCTACTTGTTCATAAGTGAAATACACAAAATTTCAGATACCATGCAGTAAATCTACCACCCAGTTATGCATAGGTGAAATACATTAAATTCCCATTTTCATGTAGAAAAATGTGCATACAGATTTTCACATGAAATATAGAAAATGCATTTTCATTCTGGAAGTTGAGTGTTGAGAAATTCACATATGCAATATAGAGAATTCCATATTTCATACAGGAACCTACATGCATGCATTCATATGTGAAACAAGTTCTGTGCTTCACATAGAAACATTTTGTCCATATGTCAATTTACGACATAAAGAGAATACCATATTTGGAGATGGAATTCTCTCTATATATAGAGATTTATAGGTGAAACATCTCTAGGTAAGAGATATTAAGGTCAGCATTCCACTAAGGGACATACTCATCAGTGCCAGGGGAATTGAAGTTTGCTCATTTACTGTACAAAGGCCCTTTCCAAGTGGTTCTGTTCTCATCCCGCCTCCAGGAGAGAGCCCATGCCAGCTTACCCCATCACCCCAGTCCTGTGGGGCTAGGAGCAGCTAGAGGATGATCCTAAGCAATCCACTGCAGAACGCTGATGCTTAAGCATTCTGTGAAGACTTCAAAGAGTGATGTTTGAAACTGGCAAACTCTGCAGGTTCAGTTCAGTTCAGTTCAGTTGCTCACTCAAGTTCTAATGTCCAGGACGCCATGGTCTTCATTACACCAGGCCTCTCTGTCCATCACGAGCTACTGGAGTGTCCTCAAACTCATCTCCATTGAGTCAGTGATGACATCAAACAATCTCATCCTCTGTTGTCCCCTCCTCCTCCTGCCTTAAATCTTTCCAGCATCAGGGTCTTTTACAGTGAGTCAGTTCTTCACCTCAGGTGACCAGAGTACAGGAGTTGCAGCTTCAACATGAGTCCAGGACTGATGTCCTTTAGGGTGGACTGGTTGGATCTCATTGCAGTCCAAGGGACTCTCAGGAGTCTTTGTCAACACCACAGTTCAAAAGCATCAATTCTTCAGTGGTCAGTTTTCTTTATAGTCCAACTCTCACATCCATACATGACTACTAGAAAAAACCATAGCATTGGTGAGTTGGAATCTCTTTGGCAAAATAATGTCTCTGATTTTTAATATCCTGTCTAGGTTGGTCATAACTTTCCTTCCAAGGAGTGAGTGTCTTTTAACTACATGACAGCAGTCACCATCTGCAATGACCTTGGAGCAAAACAAATGAAGCAGCAGCCACTGTTTCCCCATCTATTTGTCATGAAATGATAGGACCAGATGCCATGATCTGTTTTCTGAATGTTGAGCTTTAAGCCAAGTTTTTCACTCTCCTCTTTCAATTTCATCAAAAGCCTGTTTAGTTCTTTTTCACTTTCTGCTATAAGTGTGGTGCCATCTTCATATCTGAGGTTATCGCTCTTTCTCCCGGCAATCTTGTTTCCAGCTTGTGGTTCATCCAGCCCGGTGATTCTCAAGATGTATTCTGCATATAAGTTAAATAAGCAGGGTGAGAATATACAGCCTTGACAGACTCCATTTCCTATTTGGAACCAGTCTGTTGTTCCATGTCCAGTTTTCACTGTTGCTTCCTGACCTGCAGGGAGATTTCTCAGGAGACAGGTCAGGTGGCTTGGTATTCCCATTTTTTTCAGAATGTCCTACAGTATATTGATCCACACAGTCAAAGGTTTTGGTATAGTCAATAAAGCAGAAATAGATGGTTTTCTTGAGCTCTCTTGCTTCTTTGATGATCCAGAGGATGTTGGCAATTTGATCTCTGGTTCCTCTGCCTTTTCCAAAAGCAGCTTGAACATCTGGAAGCTCATGGTTCATGTATTGCTGAAGCCTGGCTTGGAGAATTTTTAGCATTACTTTACTAGCATGTGAGATGAGTGCAATTGCGTGGTAGTTTGAGCATTCTTTGGCATTGGCTTTCTTTGGGCAATGTTACTCTGCAGGTAGCAACTGTTTATGCTACAGTGCCATCAGCCTCCCAAACGTTACATAAGAAAGTGAGATGTGCCTGGTCCTATGGGGAAATAACTCTACTGCACTTGAGAAGACAGAAAGCTCTTTGTAGGGGCTGTACATACCCCATCTCTTTACCTGGTAATCTGTCCCATTCTGTTTCTTGTCTGCTTTGTATCTCCCTGAATGGCCCCAAGTTATTTCTTCCCGCTGCTTCTTTCTGCTTAGGGATACATGGTGCAGCAGCATGTCTCCACTTAAAACATGCTAGGGGAAGGAGCCAAGATGGCGGAGGAATAGGATGGGGAGACCACTCTCTCCCCTACAAATTCATTGAAAGAACATGCGAATGCTGAGCAAACTTCACAAAACAACTTCTGACCGCTAGCAGAAGACATCAGATGCCCAGAAAAGCAGCCCATCATCTTTGAAAGGAGTATCTAATATCCATTTCGGACATTTAAGAATCCAATATTCAGTACCCATTTTTACTCAGGAGTGTGTTGATTACTCTCTCCCACTTTTGACTCTCCGTTTTCTACCTCAGAACACCTCTATTTCCTCCCTCCCCTTCTCTTCCCAATCCAAATCTGTGAATCTCTGTGGGTGTCTGGGCTATGGAGAACACTTTGGGAACAGAAATCTACTGCATAGATCTGTCTCTCTCCTCTTGAGTCCCCCTTTTGTCTCTTCCTGCTCATCTCTATCTCCCTTCTCCCTCTCATCTTCTTCATGTAACTCTGTGAACCTCTCTGTGTGTCCCTCACAGAGGAAAATCTTTTCACCATTAACCTAGAAGTTTTATTATCAGTGCTGTATAGTTGGAGAAGTCTTGAGACTACTGCCAGAATAAGACTGAAACCCAGAGGCAGGAGACTTAAGCCGAAAACCTGAGAACACCAGAAAACTCTGACTACACGGAACATTAAGTAATAAGAGAACATCCAAAAGTCTCCATACCTACACTGAAACCAAACACCACCCAAGAGCCAATAAATCCCAGAGCAAGACATACCATGCAAATTCTCCAGTAACACAGGAACATCCCTGAGCGTCAACATACAGGCTGCCCAAATTCACACCTAACACATAGACCCATCTCAAAACTCATTACTGGGCACTCCATTGCACTCCAGAGAGAAGAAATCCAGTTCCACGAACTAGAACACTGACACAAGCTTCCTAATGAGAAACCTTGGCAAACCAATCGTCCAACCCCACCCACTGGGTGAAACCTCCACAATACAAAGGAACCACAGACCACCAGAATACAGAAAGCCCACTCCAGACACAGCAATCTAAACAAGATGAAAAGGCAGAGAAATACCCAATAGGTAAAAAAACATGAAAAAGGCCCACCAAGTCAAACAAAAGAGGAGGAGGTAGGGAATCTACCTGAAAAATAATTTAGAATAGTGATAATAAAAATGATCCAAAATCTTGAAAACAAAATGGAGTTACAGATAAATAGCCTGGAGACAAAGATTGAGAAGATGCAAGAAATGTTTAATAAGAACCTAGAAGAAAGAACAAAGAGTCAGTTGAAAATGAATAATGCAATAAATGAGATAAAAAACACTCTGGAGGGAACCAACAGTAGAATAACAGAGACAGAAGAAAGGCTAAGTGAGGTAGAAGAAAAAATGGTGGAAATAAATGAAGCAGAGAAGAAAAAAGAAAAAAAAATAAGAATCAAAAGAAATGAGGATAACCTCAGGGGCCTCTGGCACAATGTGAAATGCCCCCAACATTCGAATCATAGGAGTCTCAGAAGAAAAAGACAAAAAGAAAGGCCATGAGAAAATACTCGAGGAGATAATAGCTGAAAACTTTCCTAAAACGGGGAAGGAAATAATTACACAGGTCCAAGAAACCCAGAGAGTTGCAAACAGGATAAACCCAAGGTGAAACACCTCAAGACACATATTAAACAAACTAACAAAGATCAAACATAAAGAACAAATATTAAAAGCAGCAAGGGAGAAACAACAAATAGAACACAAAGGGATTCCCATAAGGATAACAGCTGATGTATCAGTAGAAACCCTTCAGGCCAGAAGGGAATTGCAGGACATACTTAAAGTAATGAAAGAGAATAACCTACAACCTAGATTACTGTACCCAGCAATGATCTCGTTCAGATATGACAGAGAATTCAAAAGTTTTACAGGCAAGCAAATGATGAGAGAATTCAGCACCACCAAACCAGCTCTTCAACAAATGCTAACGGATCTTCTCTAGACAAGAAACACAGAAAGGTTGTATAAACATGAACCCAAAACAACAAAGTAAATGGCAATGGGACCATACCTATCAATAATTACCTTAAATGTAAATGGGTTGAATGCCATAAACAAAAGACAAAGACTGGCTGAATGGATACAAAACAAAGCCCCTAACAACAATATTATACAGTAATTAGCCTCCAACTAATAAAAATAAATGGAAAAATTATATATAAATATATATATGCCATCTGCAAGAGACCCACATCAAAACAAGGGACCCACACAGACTGAAAGTGAAGGGCTGGAAAAAAATATTTCATGCAAATGGAGACCAAAAGAAAGCAGGAGTCACAATACTCATATCAGATAGAATAGACTTTAAAATAAAGGCTGTGAAAAAAGACAGAGACAGACACTACATAATGATCAAAGGATCAATCTGAGAACAAGATATAACAATTATAAATATATATGCACCCAACATAGGAGCACTACAATATGTAAGGCAAACGCTAATGAGTATGAAAGAGGAAATTAATAGTAACACAATAATAGAGGGAGAATTTAATACGCCACTCACAACTATGGATAGATCAATTAAACAGAAAATTAACAAGGAAACACAAACTTTAAATGACACAATGGACCAGCTAGACCTAATTGATATCTATAGGACATTTCACCCCAAAACAATCAGCTTCACCTTTTTACTCAAGTGCACACGGAACCTTCTCCAGAATAGATCAAATCATTGACCATAAATCTAGCCTGGGTAAATTAAAAGAAAATTGAAATCATTCCATTCATCTCTTCTGACCACAGTGCAGTAAGCTTAGATCTCAATTACAGGAAAAAAATATTAAAAATTCAAACATATGGAGGCTAAATAACACACTTCTGAATAACCAACAAATCATAGAAGGAATCAAAAAAGAGATCAAAATGTGCATAGAGATGAACGAAAATGAAAACACAACAACCCAAAACCTATGGGACCCTGTAAAAGCAATGCTAACAGGAAAGTTCATAGCATTACAGGCTTACCTGAAGAAACAAGAAAAAAGTCAAATAAATAACCTAACTCTACACCTAAAGCAACTAGAGAAGGAAGAAATGAAGAACCCCAGGGTTAGTAGAAGGAAAGAAATCTTAAAAATAGGGCAAAAAAAAAAAAACTAACTAAAGAGACCATAGAAAAAATCAACAAAGGTAAAAGCTGGTTTCTTAAAAAAAATAAACAAAATTGACAAACCATTAGCAAGACTCATTAAGAAACAAAGGGAGAAGAACCAAATAACAAAATTAGAAATGAAAATGGAGAGACCACAACAGACAACACTGAAATACAACGGATCATAAGAGACTACTGCCAGCAGCTATATGCCAATAAAATGGGCAACTTGGAAGAAACAGACAAATTCTTAGAAAAGTATAACTTTCCAAAACTGAACCAGAAAGAAATAGAAGATCTTAACCGTCCCATCACAAGCACGAAAATCGAAACTGTAATCAGAAATCTTCCAACAAACAAAAGCCCAGGACCAGATGGCTTCACAGCTGAATTCTACCAGAAATTTAGAGAAGAGCTAATACCGATCTTACTCAAACTCTTCCGGAAAATTGCAGAAGAAGGTAAACTTCCAAACTCATTCCATGAGGCCAAAAATCACCCTAATTCCAAAACGAGAAAAAGATGCCACCAAAAAAAGAAAACTATAGACCAATATCACTGGTGAACATAGATTGAAAAATCCTTTACAAAATTCTAGCAAACAGAATCTATCAACATATCAAAAAAATCATACATCATGAACAAGTGGGCTTTATCCCAGGAATGCAAGGATTCTTTAACATCTGCAAATCAATCACTGTAATACACCACATTAACAAATTGAAAGATAAAAAAATAATATGACTATCTCAATAGAGACAGAAAAAGCCTTTGACAAAATTCAACATCTGTTTATGATAAAAACTCTCCAGAAAGCAGGAATAGAAGGAACACACCTCAACATAATAAAAGGTATATATGACAAACCCACAGCAAGCATTACCCTCAATGGTGAAATAATGAAAGCATTTCCCCTAAAATCAGGAACAAGACAAGGGAGCCCATTCTCACCACTACTATTCAACATAGTTTTGGAAGTGTTGGGCACAGCAATCAGAGCAGAAAAAGAAGTAAAAGGAATCCAGATAGGAAAAGAAGAAGTGAATCTCTCGCTGTTTGCAGATAACATGATGTCTACATAGAAAACCCTAAAGACTGTACTAGAAAATTACTAGAGCTAATCAACGAATATAGTAAAGTTGCAGGATATAAAATTAACACAAAGAAATCCCTTGCACTCCTATACACTAACAATGAGAAAACAGAAAGAGAAATTAAGGAAACAATATCACTCACCATGGCAAAAAACGAATAAAATACTTAGGAATCTATCTACATAAAGAAACGAAAGACCTATATATAGAAAACTGCAAAACACTGAAGAAAGAAATCAAAGAGGACATAAACAGATGGAGAAATAAACCGTGTTCATGGATTGGAAAAATCAACAGTGTCAAAATGACTATACTACCCAAAGCAACCTATAGATTCAATGCAATCCCTATCAAACTACCAACGGTATTTTTCACAAAACTAAAACAAATAATTTCATAATTTGTATGGAAGTACAGAAACCTCAAATAGCCAGATTGATCTTGAGAAAGAAAAAATGGAACTGGAGGAATCAACCTGCCTGACTTCAGACTCTACTGTTCACTCTTGCCATCTGTTCTTTGACCACTTCCCATTTGCCTTGATTCATGAACCTAACATTCCAGGTTCCTATGCAATATTGCTCTTTACAGTGTTGGACCTTGCTTCTATCTCCAGTCCCATCAAAAACTGGATGTTGGTTTTGCTTTGGCACCATCCCTTCATTCTTTCTGGAGTTATTTCTCCACTGATCTCCAGTAGCGTGTTGGGCACCTACCGACCTGGGGAGTTCACCTCTCAGAGTCCTAACTTTTGCCTTTTCAAACTGTTCATGGAGTTCTCAAGGCAAAAAACAAACAAACAAACAAACAAAAAAAAAAAAACTGAAATGGTTTGCCATTCCCTTTTCCAGTGGACCACGTTCTGTCAGACCTTTCCACTATGACCCAAGCATCTTGGGTGGCCCCAGACGGCATGGCTTACTTTCATTGAATTAGACAATTCTGTGGTTCATGTGATCTGATTGGCTAGTTGTCTGTGATTGCGGTTTCAGTCTGTCTGCCTTCTGACGCCCTCTCAGCGCCTACCATCTTGCTTGGGTTGAATAGCAAGTATGGACCCTGATTTAAAGAATCCTGATGGGAAAAAAATTACCAGCAAGAATGCCAAATACTACTCACCAAGAAAAAAATCAGAAAGATTCATACCTTAGCTTCAATTTCTCTTAAGGAGATATTCCATTATTTTCCTTTATTTATGATATAGATCTCTGAGATTTCATTTTGCTTTTTCATATTCCTTAGCTATATGAGTAACTGAAAAATATGCTTTCCATAGAAGCCAATGGTTATTTTATTTTTAGATGATCTTGGAATAGGAAACCAAAGATGTTGACTTTAACTTGCAATCAAGATTTTCTTTTCTTTTTTTTTTTTTTTTTTTTTTGACGGAATTGTTTCTGCAAGTCCAGAATTTATTAAGATTTAAAACCTTAAAAATTCTGTTTCTTCTTGGTTCCACTATTCAGGTTGTCCTGGAGAAGGAAATGGCTACCCAACCCAATATCCTAGCCTAGAAAAGCCCATGGAGAGAAGAGCCTGGTGGGCTGCAGTCCATGAGGTTGCAAAGAGTCAAGCATGATTCAGTGACTAAGATGTACACCCATGCAGGTTGTATTATTCAGAAACAATCCTTTACTCCTGAATGCAAGTGAGTAGAATCAGAAGCTAAAGTAGATGTGAGTTGTCATAATTTTTTCCATTTGGAAAAGAGCATCTATCAGAGCTCATCAAACAGGTCAATCTAAAATTAAAATCTCAAAATGATTTGTAAACTGAAAAAAAAAAAAAAACCTTCGAGAAGAATTTAAAATAAACTCTCATAGACATTTCTAAAAAAGAAAAATCAAGGAAAACAGAAGAACAGTGTCTTCACAGACAGTGAGACTGAGATGAACAGAGCACAGACTGAAATTTCAGTGTGATTGGAGAAATGAAACTTAAAGGAACAATGTGAAGATTGAGAAAACGATAGAATACAGAATCCTAAAAGTTTATTTATCCTCAAGAACTTGCTTCCTGTTGCATGGCTTAGCTGGTGAATGACAATTTTCTCTGGCTAGAGCAAAGTAGAAGGTGCATGAGGAATATAAATGACTGCTGGAGAAAGTTTAGAATACTGGCTCATGTGTAGTTGAGAAATCACATAGATTTTTGGCCAGTGGGGGGCAATTATGACAACAAATGTGGCTGAATCTATGCATGTAACTGGTAAAATTAGTGTAACTGAAATGTAGATAGGGTATGGTGGGATAGAAAATGAAGTAGTCAAGAATGACTACTACTGTCAATAACAGGAGAGAATGTGTTGCTAATGTTGTTCAGTCACTTATTCATGTCCATCCCTTTGCCACCCCATGGCCTGTGTCCCATCAGTCTTAGCTTCCCTATCTCCCAGAATTTGTTCAGACTCATGTCCATAGAGTTGGTGATACTATAACCCTTTCAGTATCTGCTACCCACTTCTCCTTTTACCTTTAATCTTTCCCAATATCAGGGCATTCTCTAATGAGACAGCACTTTGCATCAGGTGGCCAAAGGAGGAAAGAACACTGAAAGATAACAATGGTGTTTCCAAGGAAATCTCTCAAAACCATCTAAGATATAGGTGCAGAAAGCACCTTTGGCAAAATTCAGCACCCGTTTATGATAAAAGGTGTAGAAGAAGTGGGAACAGAGAGACTCTTCTTCAACTTAATAAAGGCCATGTATGGATAAAACCACTGTTTTCATGCTTCTCATAGGTAAAAACTTAAACATGCTGCCTAAGTTCATGAAAAAAACAAAGTTGCCAACTCTTACCTCTGTTAATCAACATAATCTTGTGACTTCTAGCTACAGCAATCAGTGAATAAGAAGAAGAAAATAACTACCGGAAAACTGGAAAAGAAGGGGCAAAACTGTTACTGTTTGCAAACATAGATTACTATGCCAGAGGATCATAAGATGCGACCAGAAAATTAAAAGACACAGTCAATGACTTTAGGGAAGTTTCTGGATACAAAATAAACACAAAGAAATCTCCTACACATAACAACAGTAAACCAAAAACAAAAATTAAGGAAACAATTTAATTCACCATTGTAACAAGAAAAATGCAATCTCTGTGAATGAACCTGCCTAAGCAGAGAAAAAAACTTGTGCACAGAAAAGAGCCAGGTATGGATAAAACAAATGAAAGATGACACAAATGGAACTAGAACAAATAAGTTCACAATTCGTATGGAAATACAAAAAACTTTGAATAGCCAAAGCAATCTTGAGAAAGAAGAATGGAACTGGGTGAATCAACCTGCCTGACTTCAGTCTCTACTACAATGCCACAGTCATCAAGAGAGTGTGGTACTGGCACAAACACAGAAATATAGATCAATGGAACAAAATAGAAAGCCCAGAGATAAATCCACACACCTATGGACACCTTATCTTTGACAAAGGAGGAAATAATATACAATGGAGAAAAGACAACCTCTTTAAGAAGTGGTGCTGGGAAAATTGGTCAACCACTTAGAAAAGAATGAAACTAGAACACTTTCTAACACCATACACAAAGATAAACTCAAAACGGATTAAAGAGCTAAATGTAAGACTAGAAACTATAAACCTCCTAGAGGAAAACATAGGCAAATCACTCTCCGTCATAACCACAGCAGGATCCTCTATGACCCACCTCCCAGCATATTGGAAATGAAAGCAAAAATAAACAAATGAGACCTAATTAAAGCTAAAAGCTTTTGCACAACAAAGGAAACTATAAGCAAGGTGAAAGAAAGACTTCAGAATGGGAGAAAATAATAGCAAATGAATCAACAAAGAATTAATCTTAAAAATATACTAGGAACGCCTCCAGCTCAATTTTAGAAACATAAAAGACCCAATCAAAAACTGAGCCAAAGAACTAAACAGACATTTGTCCAAAGAAGACATACAGATGGCTAACAAACACATGAAAAGATGCTCAACCTCCCTCATTATCAGAGAAATGCAAATCAAAACCATGCCAGTCAGAATGGCTGCTATCCAAAAGTCTACAAACAATAAATGCTGGGGAATGGACTTACTGACCTCATAATCATAAGGGTGTGGTCCCCTACATATAGAGGTGTTCAGGGACTCTGGAGCAGACCACTGGGAGTCTTCAAAATGACCAGGGTTGCCTCACTGGCCCTGCCCAGAGCGGGGAGCCATGGTCTCCGTGGATATGTATGAGGTTGAAAGGATCATTGACAAGAGGTAAAACAAGAAAAGGAAGACGGAGTATTTGGTTCGGTGGAAAGGCTACGGCAGGGAGGATGCCACATGGGAGCCAGATCAGCACCTAGTGAGCTGCGAGGAGTGCATCCAAGACTTCAATCAGCACCATACCGGGAATTAGAAGGAGGGCAACCTCACTAGAGTCAAGCGGACCTCCCCAAACAACGGCCAGAATCAGATCTCCAGATCCACCAACAGTAGCTTCTCCAAGGCCACCCCCAAGGCCCTAGTGGTGGACAAGGAGCATGAGGCCAAGAGCACACCACTGTTTACCACCAGCCAGAAGTTCCAGAAGAGCTCCACGCAGGGCCAGGCCACTTACAAGAACATGGAACTGTCCTGGTTGGGCAACAGGATTCTCGTGCCCAAGAGCCCCATAAAGAGTGGGACTGTGCTGGACAGCTTTCAGGACGAGAGCACCAAGAATCCAGAGCCCATGGAGCAGGGGCCGGAAGACACAGCGGCCCCAGAGGCGGCAGCCGAGAAGTGGATCAGGGCCGTATTGAGCCCGGGGGGGAGCCAGTGATGATGGGGAGCCGGCCTGGATACACCAATTGTTGCCACGGGCGTCGGGCCCCGTGAAGGCCACCATGGCCACAGGGCTGGGCATGAAAGGGAATGGCACATCCCATTTGGGGGACGTGCTGATGGCCAATTGCATGAGCCCCCTGCAGACGTTAAGTCATGGGCGTGAAAGCTGGGAAGAAGAAGTTCATGAAGGACAGGCGAGACCAGCCCTTTAACAAGCAGCTGCGCTTCAGTGTGCGGCAGAGGGAGAGCGCCTACTGGTACCAGGACATCATGGTTCAGAAGCAGGATGGCTTCACCCACATCCTGCTGTCCACCAAGTAATCCGAGAACAACTCGCTGAACCCGGAGGTGATGAAGGAGCTGCAGAGCGCGCTGAGCATGGCCAACGCCGACGACAGCAACCTGGTGTTGCTCAGCGCCGTGGGCAGTGTCTTCTGCTGCGGCCTGGGCTTCCTCTACTTCATCCAGCGCCTGCCAGATGACCGCAAGAGGGAGAGCGCCACAATGGCCGAGGCCATCAGAAACTTCGTGAACACCTTCATCCAGTTCAAGAAGCCTATTGTCGTAGCTGTGAATGGCCCAGCCATTGGGTTAGGAGCATCCGTCCTGCCTCTCTGTGATGTGGTCTGGGCCAACGAAGGCATGGTTCCAGACACCCTATACCACCTTCGGACAGAGTCCAGACGGCTGTTCCACCGTCATGTTCCCCAAGATTATGGGAGGAGCATCTGCCAACGAAATGCTGTTCAGAGGGTGGAAGCTAACAGCACAGGAGGCATGCAGCAAAGGGCTGGTCTCCCAGGTGTTCTGGCCTGGGACCTTCACCCAGGAAGTCATGGTTCGCATCAAGGAGCTCGCCTCTTGCAACCACATCGTGCTGGAGGAATCCAAGGCCCTTGTGCGCTGCAACATGAGGCTGGAGCTGGAGTGGGCCAATGAGCGGGAGTGTGAGGTGCTCAAGAAGCTATGGGACTTTTGAACTCTGTGGGAGAATGTGAGGGTGGGATCTTTCAAAAGAACAGCATGTATACTGTCTATGGTGAAACAGATCACCAGCCCAGGTGGGATGCATGAGACAAGTGCTCGGGCCGGGTGCACTGGGAAGACCCAGAGGAATCGGGTGGAAAGGGAGGTGGGAGGGGGGATCGGGATGGGGAATATGTGTAAATCTATGGCTGATTCATATCAATGTATGACAAAACCCACTGAAATGTTGTGAAGTAATTAGCCTCCAAATAATAATGAAAATAAAAAATAAGTTAAAAAAAAAAGAAGAAGAAGAAGATATGCGACTCCGCGCAGGGCATGGACTACATGCTCAAGTACAGGAAAAGCAAGGTCGACGATTTCTGACTGTCCGGCCGCCCGACCTCACCAGGGCGCGCCGTACTGGACCTCACGGCCTGGGCCAGGCTCCTACCGAGCTCCCTCTGGGAAGCAGGACTTGAGACAGACAAGCTATTTATTGCCAAGGAGTTCTGAGGTACTGTAGCTTTAAAATAAATAACTACAAAACTCCTTTGTTGAAACGTCATTGGTTTATACTTAATACACACGAGTATAAAAGTATAATGGTGAGCTCTGGCCTGCTCCTTGAGGCTCTCATTCTTGTCATCTTCGGCTAGGAATGTGTATATATAAAAATATTTTCCAGGATTAGGTGTCAGAAAAGTCTGAAACAATGTGTGTTTATCTTTTTCTTTTCCTTCTGAAAGAAAAGAAAGGGGTGATAGCAAGCCTCGCCATCCCTGCTGCAAATCGAAATATGGAAAGATCTGAGATGTGCCTTATCTCTAAAAGGTCCAAAGCCTCAGAGATAGAAAATTCTAAATCTAATGGAAGACTTATCTTTTAGGATGAGTACTTCTGGCTAAACACCCTCTGATGGACATACCCAAAAGTAAAATATGCCTCAGATTCATGCTGAAATATCAATTGATTGTTCCCTGTTGTTCAAAGTCTGATTCTTGTCCAGTTAACAGGAAGAAACCACTCTCGCTAACAGAAAACATCTTTTGCAGTATTAGTGAATCACTGACTAGCTTCATTATGGTAGCTTAAGTTATAAGTTAATCTTAGCAGGTTTATAGTTAGGTTTTCTGACCCTTTTGAAAAATAAATACATGAGTGCTTCTTGTGGCTAGGTGAGCTCTACTACTTTATATAGAGTTTTGGTTTTCTCTTTGCAGATGTGATTGATGTAATACACCAAAAATGAAAAGCATTTGCATGCTTATAAACTGTGCTTTTTAGGTTCACTTAGAATGTACTTTATTGAACAAGTTAAAATTCTTTTGGCACACTATTCAATTCAGAAACTCCTTTTAAAGAGAACTACCTTATTATTTCGACATTTCATGTTCTCAGTCTCTGCTTTCACATCTACACACCATAACAAGGAGAGGATGCTGTGTGAGAGTGCCTTGTGGACATAGATGTCTGCATTCCTGCCAGTGCTGGGGACGTTTCCAGAAGACTGTCTCCTGGCAGGCTTCTGAGCTTGCAATCATATGGAATGGATGAAGAGTGAAATAAAATCAAAACCTTATTTCAGTACAGCTTTGAAGTTTCTACTTGGAACCGACCACCTCCTGGCCTTGCGGAGAGCTTACAGATGTAAATCTGCCTTTACCTGGACGGGTTGGTGCAGTAGTTTTGCATCCATATGACCTACTTTTTGCGTTCTGTAGTTTGAACTATATATAAACTATACAATCAATCAAGTTTCTATAGAATACACATTCACCTGTGAAAACTAGTTAAATAAATTGAATATTTCTTAACACACACACACACACACACACACACACAAACACACACACACACACAAGACCAAATGACTAAAGTGACTGGGAAGCTAAAAGACTCTAGCACAATTCAGAAACAACCGGCTCCTTATGCAGTACGACAAGATGAAGACGTCTTATCAACTGAGGTCGAAAAGAAGTGTCAAGGTGAGTGAACCCACCCAAGCTCACCCTGCCCATTGACAGGGCCCCTAAGACACCTTCCCCTTTCCTTGTCTTGCACATGCCACCTCTTGGTCACACTCCTTCTACTGAAACCATCAGTCCCAAACAGCAATACACTCTTCCCCAAGTTAATGCCATTCTTTGCTCCTTCTCTTGTTTTCTCCAGGTCGCCAGGGTACCTGTGAGGGCAAATAAGCACATTCAACCAAAGCTGAGCAAGAAGGCTTTTCAAATAGCTCCCACCTCAGAGAATCCTAACAATATCAGAGGTTCAAACCTCTGGAGCCAGTGTTCCAAGGTGAATCAAGAGCTGAATCAGAACCAACTGGAAGAGGCCCAAGAGATCATGGAGACCCCTGCCATTCCTGCTGGACAACCGCGTAGCCAGTGACTTCAGAACATGGCTAGAGACATGAGAATTCTTCCAGGGTCTCACTGCTTCAATGTGGCCAACAGTACAGTCATTGAGTCTTCTACCAATAGCACCCACTAACATTAATAATGACATTTAAATAAAATCAACCTGGTGTGAAATTATGTGTGTCTCTGAGCTCTCTGAGCTTTCTGTGTGGGGCAGAAAGGGCAGAGAAAGGAAAAGTATGTGCAGAGGGAGGGGCATGGTTCCTGTGCAGTTGGAGATGGGAAGAGAAGGTCCAGTTAGCTTGAAAGCATGGGGCTGTCCTGTGCTCAGACTGAGCCCCAATGACACCCTTCCCATGGGGGAAGAGGAGGAGGATGTGGTGTTTCTGTATGTGAGTGCAAGGCTGGGAATTTAGCTGGGGAGCTGTGTCAAGGACGGTTGGGCAGGAGGGGGTGGGCATGGTATGCAATGCTGTTATCGAAAAAGCACCAAAGTATTTGCCCCTAGACAATCTCTAACTCCTGACACTGAGACAAAAAGGAAAGAAAAAAAGCCTTTAAAAAAATTTTATTGTATTTCTTCTATTTGTAGAAGCTAGTAAGTTTTATTGTGTAATATCTAATTCGTGACCCAGCTTAAAACATGAAGCTAGATTTTGCACTGCGTTTGTCTAAAGATGTGTTGGTATGTCCTTGTCTCTGCATAATATTGTTTATGTTAATTTGTAAATGAGCTCTATTTATTTGCTTTAAAGAGGGATAAGTGCTTACAAATCAAATAATTCTAAATGAAACAATAAATTCCAGGTTCAGGTGAACTGAGATATATTCAGTATGAAATACCTGATAAGAATGTTTGTTCAGTCACTTATCTGATATAGACATGACTTAGAGTAATTAACATCAAGTAAAATATTTTTTGTACCTAGGTTTAATATAAGTTAAATATTATATATGTTACCACTTTGTCAACAAGACAATTACCTTGAGTGAAAAAATTTTCTAAAAATTGGAAAAGAGATATGAGTTTTTATATAAACTGTAACAAATCATTTTTCTTTAGGAATACCCATCTACAATTTTCTCTCCAGATTGACGTAAATCAGATTTCTAAGGGATGTGCTAAACTAAGTATGAAAAGTCTATTAAATAATTAGGTCATTTCCAAATATATTAAATGCTTAAAACATTTCCTACTAAACACTGGTTTCCTTTTACAGAACAACTAAAGAGATGTGGGACTACAAGTAAATACTGCTTGATGCCATCCTAAAATGTTACAAAGTGAATAAATAAAACAAAGAAAAAACAAGGGATTTAAACATTATCACTGGTATTTATGCTCACCAGTCTCTCAAATGCTCATATAAATGTTAGCTCTTTGTTGCTAAAGGAAAGCAGGAAGTATACTTTCAGTAAATTTAACAAAGGTATCAAGAATATTAAAAAAGAGTTTGGCATGATCAGGATTTTCTAAAATTGGATTAAAACTAGTCAGATAAATAGATTTTATTAGGAAGAACATGGCCAAAACAAAAAACTGGGTAGAGTCCATTTGGACCAAAGGGGGCGGAGCTCACTTCACTAGAACTTGACCGTTGGTATTTATGTGCATTGTGATATATCAACAAGCTAAAGGATACACCCATCAACATTGACTAAATCTGACCCAACGTTCGAAATGCTTTTAATTGACCCTTATGATAAAACATCTTAAAACATATTCTTTTAAAATTCTTTGGACCGCTAGCTAACTTTGGGATGCTTCAGAGCGCCCCTGAAGACTCTCAAAAGGCTATTATACTATCTGAGTTCATTTGACATGTTAAATGGCATGGGAATGATTGTTGGAAGGGTGCTAAATCTTCTCAGTTTGTACTGTAAGGTTGTTGTTACTTATATAGATAACCTAAAAATTATGGAAAATTCATGAAAATTGATATGTCCTGGTAACATGCTGTCAGTTACAGTTTTAATTATCATGTTCAAGTGCTACAGCTCACAACAATGACCAGGCTACTTTGTCAATTACCCTGTATGGTTTGACTCATACCTTTAGAAAAATACCTCTAGTTCAAGATTTATAAGAAAAAAAAGGAAAAAAAAACTTATCTAAGATTAACTAAATAAAATGCTCTTTGTTTGCTCTCGGCTAAATTGGTAACAGACTGAAATTTAGTCTGCTCTCTTTGTGAAGCGAAAAAAGTTTTCTTAGAATAAATCTATCAATAACAGATTATACATTTCTTTGTCTTTAAGTGGTTTATATTGGTTTTTAACTTTGTTATTTTAGTAAAATAAATAAGTGTTATTTAAGGTTATTGTACATGTCAAAGCTCATTCTTCTTCTATCCAAAGTAAACCCCCACGGTTAGACTTGTGTTATCCTAATGTCTTAAACCTGACAGTGCCCCTGCATACACTTCTAAATCTTTTCAAGTCTTTTGCACATGGTTTCATATAAAACATAGACAGCTATATTTAATTCATTGTATGGATGATATCCAAATAGCACATCCCAATCAGGCATACCTACAATCAGTGCTGCATGATCTAACAGAGGCGTTACAGTATAGAGGCCTACAAATTGCCCCCAAATAAACCCCCCGGTTACTTATCTAGGGCAAAGTCTATACTCTAAAATGGCGACTCATGTTCCCTTACAATCAAAAAAAAAAGTTCATGTGGTGACATTAAGTGATTATCAAAATTTGCTAGGAGATATTAACTGGATTAGGCCTTAGGTAAAATTCATTAGTGCTGAATTAAAGCCCTTGTTTAATGTCTTACAAGGTACCTCTGACCCAGCTTCCGAAAAGAGCCTGATCCCTGAAGCTGGAAAAGCCCTTGATAAACTAACAGCTGCTGTGTCTATAGTCATGTAAATAGGATTGATACAAGTAAAGTGTGGCAGCTTTTGTGCTTGCCTACTCCTACAGCTCCGACTGGTGTATTAATGCAATCAGGACCCCTAGAACGGATACATCTTCCAGCTATAGACAAAAAGATAGTGGCTGATAACCCAGCTTTAATAGCAACACTAATTGTAAAATGCAGAAAAAGGAGGATACATTCGTTTGGTAACAATCCTCCTGAGATTATAATTTCATACAATAAAATAACAATTAAATGCTTTGCTGCAGTTTAACGAAGACTGGCAAATTGCCTTAGGACATTATGTAGGGCAAGTTTCCTTGCCCACATCATTTGCCCTCTCACTCTTCATTTAATTTCATGGCTGATGACCCAGTCTTTTTCCAAAAGAAAAAAAAAAAAAAAAAAGATGTCAAGCCTCTCCTATACCAAAGGCTGTCAATAATTTTACAGATGAGTCTTCCAATGGAAAAGCTTCCATAGTTACAGAAACTCAAACTTTAAGTGTTATATGCCCAAGAAACCTCAGCCCCAAAGCCTCAACTGACTGCCATCGTAGTGGCCTTTGTTATGTTCCCCAAAGAAGAGTTTATCATCTACTCTGACTCACAGTATGTTATCAGACTATTTTCTCATATTGAGACAGCTGTGCTGCCTAAAAATAAAACCACCATCTTTCACTTACTGTCTAAGTTGTGACAACCAGTATAGAGTCCAAATAAAACCTTTGATATTGGGCATATTTGAGCTCAATTGAGTCTACAGGGGCCCTTAAGTCGTGTAAAGGATTTAGCTGATGCTCTTACTAAATCGATTGCAAATGACACTGTTACCGATGATCGAGCCTCACACGCCCTTCATCATCAAAACGCAACTGCTTTCAAATATCAGTTTCACATTCCCCGAGAGTCAGCTCGAGAAATTGTTCACTCCTGTACACACTGCCCTACTTTTCTACCTACCTTAGCATTCAGAGTAAATTCTCCAGGACTATTGCCAAATATGCTCTGGCAGGTAGAGCATGTAGCCAATGTTCCATTCTTTGATCGCCTTTGGAGGTGATCCTTTGTTCATGTAACCGTGGACACTTTCACCCATGTGACTGTAACTACGGCCAGGACGGGTGAAGTCTTTCAAGATATAACTATACAAGTAGATTTCCCCTCACCAGGTGTTAGAGCATGCCGTCTTTGTACTACATAATCTTAATGCTGATTTGTTGGGTCACACTGCCATGTTTTGGCATTGGACCCCAGAACAAAAGGTCATGAAACCTTTAGTCAGGTGGAAGGATCTCCTTTCAGGACAATGGAAGGGGCCTGACCCACTGATAACTAGCCGCCGATGGTATGCTTGTATCATTCCTCAAGATGCAGAGTCAACCATTTCAATTTCTGACAGGCTGATCCGGCGTGTCTCAATTCCCCGAGGACCCGATGCCTCTGCTTTCTCGGCCAAAAAGGAAAAAGGGGGCCTCCCCCTCCTCCAGCATGGAAACTCCAAAAAATCAAGCACAGACAGCACCAGAAGCTCCAGATGAATATCCACATGAACCTCCCACTATGCAGATATCACGGCTGTCCTTGAGAGACCACACACAATCTATCCCTGTGTCCCATAGAAAATGCCCAACACGAGCCACCCGACAGGTTGCTCTCCCGACCTGGGGACAAATCATGGACGTCACCCAGCTCAAGACATAGCTGTGTCGACAAGACATGCTCCTACTCCTGAAAAGGTTTTCATAGCTATCCTTGCTCTGCTTGCTTGTCAGGTAAATGCCTCTTCAGCCACACCTGGGGTATATTAGGCCAACTTCACTAACCCCCTTCCATTCCAGGTCGTTACTTGCACCAATAGGCCATGCAGATCCACACAACTCGACCCCATCCTTTGGGCGGATGGTACACTTCATATTTTTAGGATAAGTATCCTATCAACCTCAATTACACTTTCTGGGGACTCACTGATGGTCTCCCTTTATGTTTTCATTTCCCATATAATAGAAGTCTAATCATGCCCCTAAAGGAAGGTACATCCTTTAGGAGCTTCTAAAAAGGGAATTATCACTGAGTCGCCACTAAAACTTACCAAACAAAATTCAAAACGACTAGTCTGGGCCCTTCAAGCTCGACTGCCTGGAACTCTTGATCCATACTATTCAACTTTTGTCCAAGCTCCAAAGAGATACCCCAAATGTAATGAGACTGTCCCGTCAGATAATATATGGAAAACCATTGACGAACAATTAGGCTATCCTATATGGAAATCATGTACTTATGATTCTCACTTCAGTTATACAATTCCAGGAAACATTAATTATCTTATACAAGATGGGAGGAACCCAAACCCAGGGTATCACCCTAAAGAATCTAATAACAGCACAACAAAATACGCTAATTGGTCAGACAAGACTGTTCCCTGGCCACTGCCTGCCAACAGATGGCATCACAATCAGTTTGTCCCTGCCATGTTATCTTTTCCTTTAAACAACCAGACACATTGGCAGCCTGAACTATGGAAAGCACTTGCCGCCACCTCCGAGATCACAGTAATTAGACCTAAAATTGCTAGTACCTTTTCTGCATTAGCTTGTTTGCCCTCTCCCTGTTTTCCTTTTCACTAATAATTCTAATGACACACAGATATTTGCTGATTATACTGGAGGTCCAACCATAGTTACTTGTAAAGAATGTATGCTATCCTCTTGCCTCAGCCCCCGATTTAAGGTTGGCTTGTTTGTGGTTTTGCAACACCCTCCATATCTTATGGTAGCTGGTAATGTTACTATTCCTTGGTGTGACAATTCTGGTTTAGCTGTGCTTCAACAATGACAAGATCTTATGAGGGCTAAGCGTTTAGTAGATGTACTTACCTTGGCAACCTCTGCCTTGATAGCCGCAATTGCCTCCATTACAGTGGCAGCAGTAGCTCTAACCCAACAAGTGCATACAGCTCAATTTGTTAATAACATCTGCAGAAATGTGTCCCTGACTTTAGCATCTCAAGAAATCATAGATAGTAAACTAGAGATGGAAGTAGATACTTTGGAAGAAGCTGTAATGCACATAGGAGCTGAATTGCAAGCATTAATAGTAAAATTAGCTCTGTCTTGCCACGCTGATTGTCGATGGATCTGTATCACTCCCTAGCAAGTTAATGAAACAGACTATAACTGGGAATGGATTAAAAGTCATATCACAGGAATTTGGAATAGCTCCAGCATAAGCTTAGATTTAGAAAACGTATGTAGACAAATCCAAGCCCTAGAGCATTCCAGACTAGACTTCACCGCTGCCGGAACAGCAACTAATCATTTCAATATCCTCTCAAGCTTGGTGATAGGCAAAACTTTGTCTCCGGCCTAATAAGCTGTGTTGATATGGATGCCATGGCCTTACTAGTAATACTTTTTCTTCCTTGCCTTGTTCAAAGTCTACTGCACTGCATTCAAAGTGTTGCGACTGAACTTCATCTTGCTGTCCTAGGAAATAAACGGGGAGATGTCGGGAGCCGGCGAGAGAAACACGGCCCGTGACACGGTCTGGGTTCAATGAGCTGGCACGCAAAGTTGTGGGGACCTCCAGGACCACTCCACACGCAAATCATCCCGACCTCTGGCAGTTTCTCGGGATTGCCCCACAACCCATGCCCAGGCCTTCGACCTTTCATCTTCTGATGCTTGGCGTTCTTTGAGGATCCCAAAACATGAGTCTGACTCTTACCTAAAATCCCTCTTCGAAACCTTTGCATGGCAGCAACACAGTCCATGGGGGCCCACGGGTTCTAATAAACAGGTCTATCTACCCCATAAGCAAAAGTCAATAGAGTCCATTACGAGATTGGGAAGATGGCTTAGGGTGTGATCAGGAGGGAATTCATGAGAACTTTGACCTTTAGCATTACATACCAGAGCTAAGTCAGCCTGGGGATCATCTTCGCAAGATAATGTTTGTAGATGGCTTTTCACAGTTGACTAGCTGCTGCCCTTGAATTGTTGAAAAGCTATGTGTAGGTATGGACTGATCTGGAAAGTTATTTCTGATGTCACCCAGGATTATGCACCTGGTACAAACTTATCATTGCCCCTTCCTTAAAGGTCTTTAAAGGATTATTGATTTTAGGGTACATAAACACTGATGTAAAAGAATAAAATAGTCTTGATTCTGCACTCAACCAAGACTGGACTCGGTTTTCTATACTTTGCAGACACTGCTTATCCTAAAGGAACACCTGGACTTCACCAGGCCTGCGTCCCCGAAGCTGATAAGAAAGGAAATACAGAAAACAAAGCATAGATATGCAATGGTAAAGAGGAAGATGAACATTTATATATATTAAAGATTCACCCTAAGGGGAAAATAAGTGTAGGAAAGGCAAAGAAAAGAATCGATATAGAAAAAATGCACTAGTTTTAATAAATAAGTAAATAAATGCATAATAAGTGGGGGAAATGGAAGAAGACAATAAAAAGTAGAAAATAAAACTCTACAGAGCAGCAAAAGACCAACTTAGAGACAAAGTTCTAAAACAAGAATAAAGTGAAATAAACGTCATTAAATTGGCACAGTGAACAAAGGAACCCGAGTGTTTATCTACAAGTATAAAACTAACTAAAGCACTAACCGGAATACAAAACTAGTCCTAGGTTCTAGGTGGGCAGTAAGGCAGTTAAAATAAATCTAACAAATATGTTGAGAGGAAAAAAATGAACAGATATACAGTCTTAAACAGTGGGAGATAAAATCATTTATACAGGTAAAGTTTAACTACAAAGGGGCGGGAAATACAGTACGAAAAACAAACAAAGGAGTAAATGTAGATAACAAAATTAGGAGGATTAAAAATTGTCAAGTTAAACTTAGAAGAAGACTGAGGAAAATAAAAGAAAAAAAGTTCTACAGAACTGCAAAAGCTGAACGTACAAGAAACGTTGTATAGAAGGAGTGAAGAAGATGTCACACACACACACAGGAAAAGAGCTCCAAAGCTTCATTTGATTCTGTAGTGAAATTAACAATGACAACTACTGCAGTTGTGGTGAGGGCGGGAAGAAAGAAAACAAATAAATCCCAAAGAATCTACAGAGCAAATCAAAAGAGAGGAAGAACATACGTTTATCTGGAGTCACTGCTGTCAGAGTCCTTTCCTTCACTTGTATTCACAGGCCACCTCACCTCCCTCGGCTACCCGTCATCGGTGTGCTGATCTCTGGACCTGGTGTGGGGGCACCTTACATTCTAATCTGGTCCCACTCCTATGTGTTCTTGCCTGCAAAGTCCACAGCCATCAGAACTAGTGCGTTTTCTTTCGTTGTGGTTGTTGTTGGTTGATTGGTTGGTTTGCAGGAGGGATCTCTCAATGACTTGTTTATCTATTGCTTAGACACAGAGTATTCCTAGGTGATCGTGTGGGTTTAATCTGCAGTTTGTACACCTGGTAGGGAGGTTCTGGGCCTTCTTCCTTAGCTACACTGCTGCTGAGTTTCATGGGGGTTTCACGTCCATTTCTGCATGTGGTTTGTCCACTGGGATTTGCTCCTGAGGTTGCCTTGGAGTCCTTGGGTTTGCCCCTTTGAGGGCCAGGGGTGGAGGTGGTGCAGCAGATTGGGTCACAGAGGTTCTGGCAAGCACCACACGCTCAGGGGCTTGGCAATAAGGACAGCAGCTAATATAGCACTCTAGAAGGGCATGGCAATCCGTATTGGCCAATACGCTCCAGGATTCTTGCATGGAGAATCCCCTCCTGACAGAGAATCCTGCCACAGTCTCCAGGGTAGAAAGGAATCTGACAATCCTGAAGCGAAACTGAGAGCAAAGCCGGACGAGTACTTGGACCGTGGCAGCTCTGCCCGAGTGAGAGTTGAGCATGAAGGCGACACAGTTGCTTGGCTTGCAGGAACCTTGGCAGTGCCAAGTGTACAGAGACTTGGACTGCCTCTACTGCAGGGATAAGGCCCTGTCCGAATTTTTCTTTGAGCCTATTGTAGCTGGCAATCTGAAGGCCTCTTTGGCTAGTCTTTCTCCGTAGACCCATACATTCAGGCCGTTCGAGGGCTTTCCTGTCTGGGGCCCTTCCCTGTTATTCAGCGTGTCAGGCACATAGCGGGACCCCCCAGGCTGGGGTCCTACTCTGTCGTTTGGAGCATCAGGTACTTAAAGGCGCTCCCTGGGTGGAGTTTTACTCTGTAGTTCAGTGATTCAAGTGCTTCATGGGACCAACCTCTCTTTTATTCAGCTGTGATGCAGGCGTGTGGGGAAACAGAGGCTGTCCCGATGGCTCCACCCCCTACACATGACTCAGCAGTGTCACCTTCCTCCCATGGCCGCCTGGCTTACCTGCACAGGCTTTTCCCACACGATCTCCTCATTTGAGCATCCCCTCAATTTGTCTCTAACCAGTAGGCAGCAGACCATGGCCAGGGATTTCTCCACAATCTCTAGGAACCATCTGCTTCCTGCTGCAACTTCTACAGGACCTGTGTCCCTCTCTGGGGTGTGAATGACTGTGGAAAGGACTGTCTCATTCTCATCCCTTCTAGGCTGCCACAGATGTGCTGTTTCACTCTCAGCCTTAAGTGTTTCTCCTCTGATGCAGACAGTTGCTCCCATGTGGAAATCGGACACCTACTTCAGGTCTCCCACCCCCTGAGGGCAGGCCCAATCCTACTAACACGCATGTCTCCCCACCCCCCCCCTAGTTATTTCATCCTCCTGATTGTTTGTGGTTCCATCTACTATTTTCCTCTGTTCAGGCAGTCCTGTCTGCTCTCAGCTGAGGTTCTGCAAGCACTTGTGTCTGAAGGTGTATTCCTGATGGATCCGTGGAGAGAGATGTACTCCCTGTACCCCTCCCCCTCCACCATCTTGTGCTTCTCAACTTTTTGACTGGTAGAAATAAGACTGCTCTGAACATTGAGGCTTGTCCTAGGTGACTAAGCAGCCAGTGCACACCAGGAAGACAGCACCTCATGGAAACCACAGGGAATCCCACTATGTCAACAAAGACTGCCCCCCAGGGGTACATCTAAGGCTGGCTGACCCTGCTAGCCCATTAGGAACAAAGGGACTGTGCTGAAGCACACAACTCTTTCCCCTATCCCCCAGCACCAACAACCTCAATGAGAGACCTTGGGAACTAGATGGGTAGGCATGATTACACAGGGTTTCCTCCAAGAGGCTGGAAGCTTGTGGCAGCTATTCATGGAAATGAATTCCACCATGGTCTCAACTGTGAGGAGATACCCAAAGGAGCTTCTGCCAGGAAAACAGGATGAGAAGAAATTTGTGAGGGCACATGTTGAGAAGCCGTGTGCACATGAGGCTCACACACCACTGGGCAAGCTGCACCCCTTCCTTCCTGGGAATACTAGTCAGTCGCAGGTGGTCATTTCCTTCTTGGGGTCATCCAGCACAACCCAAAGCGTGCATTTGTCTGCCTCATCCACATCACCATGTTAAAACTGAAGCCTGGGTATTACATCTGGGGAGGTGTCAATTAGTCCTCGAATTGAAACAAGACAGTGCCAAGTAGCGCCAGAGCAATTGTATGTATTCAGCGCATTCTCACAGTTGAGGACGGGGATTTTAGACTGGAGACTAGAAAACTGAGGAGAGCTAGATGAAGACTGAGAAAAGGAGGTGGGATCGAAAAGGTTTCTCATAAGTGGCCCAGAATTGAATGGCCTTCAAGGTGCATTTCCTGCTACCAGTTGTAGGACGAAAGGGAAATTATTCTCAGTTCCACAGCCTAATTATCATGGATGGATTTGAGGCAAGAAAACGAAAAGTAGTTAATAATGTAACATGAGACAGACTCGAAGGAAAGGCTGAAACCCGGTTGTGGGGCAAGGTTTGGAGGAGACACACTCTCCCTGTCATGTGGCCCCTCTGTGTTGGTGTAGAGAGATGAGGATGGCAGATGAGTTCAGCGGGCTCTTTGGGATGATGAAAAATGCCTCATTTCTGCCAGCAAATCAACAGAGTTGCTCTGCATCCAACATCAAAGGTTTCAGGATGAGGCTTTGTGATGCTATGGCTGGGGGAAGGCTGCCATTGGCTGGGGAACGGACTTACTGATGTCATAATCATAAGGGTGTGGTCCCCTATATATATGGGTGTTCAGGGGCTCTGGAGCAGGCCACTGGGAGTCTTCAAAATGACCAGGGTTGCCTCACTGGCCCAGCCCAGATGGGGCAGCCATGGCCTCCGAGGAGCTGTATGAGGTTGAAAGGATCATTGACAAGAGGCAAAACAAGAAAGGGAAGACGGAGTATGTGGTTCAGTGGAAAGGCTATGGCAGGGAGGATGCCACATGGGAGCCAGAGCAGCACCTGGTGAACTGTGAGGAGTGCATCCACGACTTTAACTGGCAGCACACCGGGAAGCAGAAGGAGGGCACCCTCACTAGAGCCAAGTGGACCTCCCCAAACAATGGCCAGAATCAGATCTCCAGATCCACCAACAGCAGCTTCTCCAAGGCCGCCCCCAAGGCCCTAGTGGTGGGCAAGGAGCACGAGGCCAAGAGCAGCCCGCTGTTTACTGCCAGCCAGAAGTTCCAGGAGAGCTCTGCACGGGGCCTGGCCACCTACAAGAACATGGACCTGGCCCGGTTGGGCAACAGGATTCTCGTGCCCAAGAGCCCCATAAAGAGTGGGACTGTGCTGGACAGCTTTCAGGACGAGAGCCCCGAGAATCCGGACCCCATGGAGCAGGGGCCGGAAGACACAGTGGCCCCAGAGGCGGCGGCCGAGAAGTGGATCGGGGCCCTACTGAGCCTGGGGGCGGAGCAGGTGATGATGGGGAGCCGGCCCTGGATACACCCATTGTTGCCACAGGCGTCGGGCCCCGTGAAGGCCGCCATGGCCACAGGGCTGGCCATGAAAGGAAATGGCACGTCCCATTTGGGGGACGCACTGCCAGTCAACTGCACGAGGCCCCTGCAGACGTCAGTCATGGGCATGAAAGCTGGGAAGAAGTTCATGAAGGACAGGCGAGACCAGCCCTTTAACAAGCAGCTGCGCTTCAGTGTGCGGCAGAGGGAGAGCGCCTACAGGTCCCGGGACATTGTGGTCCAGAAGCAGGACGGCTTCACCCACATCCTGCTATCCACCAAGTCATCCGAGAACAACTCGCTGAACCCGGAGGTGGTGAAGGAGCTGCAGAGCGCGCTGAGCATGGCCAACGCCGACGACAGCAAGCTGGTGTTGCTCAGCGCCGTGGGCAGTGTCTTCTGCTGCAGCCTGGACTTCCTCTACTTCATCCAGCGCCTGCCAGATGACCGCAAGAGGGAGAGCGCCACAATGGCCGAGGCCATCAGAAACTTCGTGAACACCTTCATCCAGTTCAAGAAGCCTATTGTCGTAGCTGTGAATGGCCCAGCCATTGGGCTAGGGGCATCCATCCTGCCTCTCTGTGATGTGGTCTGGGCCAACAAAAAGGCATGGTTCTAGACGCCCTATACCACCTTCGGACAGAGTCCAGACGGCTGTTCCACCGTCATGTTCCCCAAGATTATGGGAGGAGCATCTACCAACGAAATGCTGTTCAGAGGGCGGAAGCTAACAGCACAGGAGGCGTGCAGCAAAGGACTGGTCTCCCAGGTGTTCTGGCTTGGGACCTTCACCCAGGAAGTCATGGTTCGCATCAAGGAGCTCACCTCTTGCAACCGTGTCGTGCTGGAGGAATCCAAGGCCCTGGTGCACTGCAACATGAGGCTGAAGCTAGAGCGGGCCAATGAGCGGGAGTGTGAGGTGCTCAAGAAGATATGGGGCTCCGCGCAGGGCATCGACTCCATGCTCAAGTACCTGAAGAGCAAGATGGACGGTTTCTGACTGTCCAGCCGCCCGACCTCACCAGGGTGCATGGTGCCGGACCTCACGGCCTGGGCCAGGCTCCTACCGAGCTCCCTCTGGGAAGCAGGACTTGAGACAGACAAGCTATTTTTTGCCAAGGAGTTCTGAGGTAATGTAGCTGTAAAATAAATAACTACAAAACTCCTTTGTTGAAACATCATTGGTTTATACTTAATACACACGAGTATAAAAGTATAATGGTGAGCTCTGGCCTGCTCCTTGAGGCTCTCATTCTTGTCATCTTCGGCTAGGAATGTGTATATATAAAAATATTTTCTAGGATTAGGTGTCAGAAAAGTCTGAAACAATGTGTGTTTATCTTTTTCTTTTCCTTCTAAGAGAAAAGAAAGGGGTGATAGCAAGCCTCGCCATCCCTGCTGCAAATCGAAATATGGAAAGATCTGAGATGTGCCTTATCTCTAAAAGGTCCAAAGCCTCAGAGATAGAAAATTCTAAATCTAATGGAAGACTTATCTTTTAGGATGAGTACTTCTGGCTAAACACCCACTGATGGACATACCCCAAAATAAAATATGCCTCAGATTCATGCTGAAATATCAATTGATTGTTCCCTGTTGTTCAAAGTCTGATTCTTGCCCAGTTAACAGGAAGAAACCACTCTAGCTAACAGAAAGCATCTTTTGCAGTATTAGTGAATCACTGACTAGCTTCATTATGGTAGCTTAAGTTATAAGTTAATCTTAGCAGGTTTATAATTAGGTTTTCTGACCTTTTTGAAAAATAAATACATGAGTGCTTCTTGTGGCTAGGTGAGCTCTACTACTTTATATAGAGTTTTGGTTTTCTCCTTGCAGATGTGATTGATGTATTACACCAAAAATGAAAATCATTTGCATGCTTATAAACTGTGCTTTTTAGGTTCACTTAGAATGTACTTTATTGAACAAGTTAAAATTATTTTGGCACACTATTCAATGCAGAAACTCCTTTTAAGGAGAACTTTCTGATATAGACATGTCTTAGAGTAATTAACATCAAGTAAAATATTTTTTGTACCTAGGTTTAATATAATTTAAATATTATATCTGTTACCACTTTGTCAAAAGGCGATTATCTGGAGTGAGAAATTTTTCTTAAAAATGGAAAAGAGATATGAGTTGTTATATAAACTCTAACAAATCATTTTTCTTTAGGAATACCCGTCTACAATTGCCTCTCCAGATTGACGTAACTTAAGTTTCTAAGGATGTGCTAAACTAAGTATTAAGTCTATTAAATAATTAGGTCATTTCCAAATATATTAAATGTTTAAAACATTTCCTACTAAACACTGATTTCCTTTTACAGAATAACTAAAGAGATGTGGGACTACAAGTAAATAGTTCTTGATGCCATCCTAAAATGTTACAAAATAAATTAAAAAAAGAAAAACAAAGAAAAACCAAGTGTTTTAAACATTATCAGTGGTATTTATGCTCACCAGTCTATAAAATGCTCATATAAATGTTAGCTCTTAGTTGCAAATGGAAAGCAGGAAGTATACTTTCAGTAAATTACCAAAGTTATTAGAAATATTAAAAAAGAGTTTGGCATGATCAGGATTTTCTAAAATTGCATTAAAATTACTTAGATAAATAGACTTTTTTAGGAAGGACATGGCCAAAACAAAAAACTGGGTAGAGTCCATTTGGTCCAAAGGGGGTGGAGCTCACTTTCACTACAACTTGAGCCTTGGCATTTATGTGCATTGTGACATATCAACAAGCTGAAGGATACAGCCATCAACATTGACTAAATCTGACCCAATGTTTGAAAGGCTTTTAATTGATCCGTATGCTAAAACATCTTTAAACACATTCTTTTAAAATTCTTTAGACATCTAGCTAAGCTTGGGATGCTTCAGAGGGCCCCTGAGGTCTCCCAAAGGGCTATTATACTATCTGAGTTCATTTGACATGTTAAATGGCATGGCAATCATTGTTGGAATGGTGCTAAATCTTCTCAGTTTGTACTGTACAGTTGTTGTTACTTATGTAGATATCCTAAAAATTATGGAAAATTCATGAAAATTGATATGTCCTGGTAACATGTTGTCAGTTATAGTTTTAATTATCATGTTCAAGTGTTACAGGTCACAACAATGACCATGCTACTTTGTCAATTGTCCTGTGTGGTTTGACTCATAGCTTTAGAAAAATACCTCTAGTTCAAGATTTATAAGAAAAAAAAAAAAAAATCTCTAAGATTAACTAAAAAAAAAAAAATGTTCTATGTTTGCTGTCTGCTAAATTGGTAACAGACTGAAATTTAGTCTACTCTCTCTGTGAAGCGAACAAAGTTTTCTTAGAATAAATCTATCAACAACAGATTATGCATTTCTTTGCCTTTAAGTGGTTTATATTTGTTTTAACTTTGTTATTTTAGTAAAATAAATAAGTGCTATTTAAAATTATGTACATGTAAAAGCTCATTCTGCTTCTATCCAAAATAACCCCTCACTGTTAGACTTGTGTTATCCTAATGTCTAATACCTGACAATGCCCCTGCATACACTTCTAAATCTTTTCAAGTCTTTTGTACATGGTTTCATATAAAAGATAGACAGATATATTTAATTCATTATATGGATGATATCCTAATAGCACATCCTGATCAGGACTGCTTACGATCAGTGTTGCATGATCTAACAGAGGCTTTACAATATGGTAGCCTTCAAATTGCCCCCAAATAAACCCACCAGTTACTTATTTAGGGCAAGTTCTGTACTCTAAAATGGTGACTCATGTTCCCTTACAGTTAAAAAAATAGTTCATTTGGTGATATTAACTGATTATCAAAATTTGCTGGGAGATATTAACTGGATTAGGCCTTAGGTAAAATTCATTACTGCTGAATTAAAGCCCTTGTTTAATGTCTTACACAGTAACTCTGACCCAGCTTTCGAAAGGAGCCTGACCCCTGAAGCTCGACAAGCCCTTGATAAAGAAAGAGCTTCCGTATCTATAGTCATGTAAATAGGATTGATACAAGTAAAGTGTGGCAGCTTTTGTGCTTGCCTACTCCTACAGCTCCGACTGGTGTATTAATGAAATCAGGACCCCTAGAATGGATACATCTTCCAGCTACAGACACAAAGATAGTGGCTGACGACACTGCTTTAATAGCAGCTCTAATTTTAAAACGCAAAAAAAGGAGGATAAATTTGTTTGGTAACAATCGTCCCTAGATTATAATGTCATACAATAAAATAACAATTAAATGCTTTCCTGCAGTTTAACGGAGACTGGAAATTGCCTTAGTACATCCAGCCCAACGTTTCTCATGATGCACCTTGCATATAAGTTATGTAAGCAGGGTGACAATGTACAGCCTTGACTGTACTCCTTTTCCTACTTGGAATGAGTCTGTTGTTCCCTATCCAGTTCTAACTGTTGCTTCCTGATCTGGATAGAGATTTAGCAGCGAGTGGTGGCTGCATTGTGCTTGAGTGGTGAGCAGTGGCTGCATGGAACTGGAGTGGTGAGCAACCGAGAGGCGATATCTATGGCCAAGGTCAGTAGTTGCAGCCATGAGGAGATACCTTATGTCCAAGGTAAGGATCAGGGACTACACTTTGCTGGAGTAGCTGTGAAGATACTCTACATCCAAGTTAAGAGAAACTGCATTAAGACTGCAGTTAAGAAACTGCATTAAGACTGCAGTTAAGAAACTGCATTAAGTAGGTTCTGAGAGAGGGCATCAGAGGACAAGTAGACTGAAACCACAATCACTGTGGCCTAACCAATCTAATCACATGGGCCACAGCTTTTTAGAACTCAGTGAAACTAAGCCATGAAGTGAACGGTCACCCAAGACAGACAAATCTTGGTGGAGAGTTCTGACAAAATGTGGTCCACTGGAGAAAGGAATGGCAAACCACTTCAGTATTCTTCGCTGGAAAACCCCATGAATAGCCTGAAAAGGCAAAAAGATATGACACTTAAAGATGAACTCTTCAGATCAGGAGGTCCCCATTATGCTACTGGAGATCAGCGGAGAAATAACTGCAGAAAGAATGAAGAAAAGGACCCAAAGAAAAAACAATACCCAGTTGTGGATGTTACTGGTGATAGAAGCAGGGTCTGATGCTGTAAAGAGCAATATTGCATAGGAATCTGGAAAGTTAGGTCCATGAACCAAGGCAAATTGGAAGTGGTCAAAAGGAGATGGCCCTCTATATTTTAGGAATCAGTGAATTAAAATGTACTGGAATGGGTGAATTTAACTCAGATGACCATTATTTCTACTACTGTGGGCAAGAATCCCTTAGAAGAAATGGAGTAGCCATCATAGTCAACAAGAGAGTCCAAAATGCAGTAGTGATAGAGTCAATTCCAAGGCAGATTGATAAAAAGTCCAGGGGTCCCCAAGGAGAGAGGGGTCTGGAATTCTCAAGGAGGAAGAAAGGACAAACATTTTCGCCTCTACATTGCTTAGGATTATATAGCAATAATGTATCATGATTGAGGACAGTCTCTGGAAAAAAATCTTCTGGCTAATTCTGTTATCTTAAAATGTAAATTATGGGAGTAGGTCTAGTGAGATCTTTATAACCCCCAGACAATCTTTTGATTCTTTTGATTTTGTAATAACTAATTAGAGAGTATATAACTCCATTGCAAACATTAGGAAGGGCATACTCTTTCTGCCCCCTTCTGATGCTTATGTCAGAAGCTTTCTCTATCTCCTTTATACTTTAACAAAACTTTATTACGCAGAAGCTCTGAGCAATCAAGCCTCATCTCTGGCCCTGGATTGAATTCTTCTCCTCTGGAGGCCAAGAATCCTGGTATCTTTTCATGATTCAGCAACAACCTTTCACTAGTTGGATGTGATCTCAAAAATCACAGAATGGTCTCTATTCCTTTTGAAGGCAAACCATTCACTATAACCATAATCCAGGTTTATGCCCTGACAAATAATGCAGAAAAAAACTGAAATTGAAAAGTTTTACAAGATCTTTTTTAGAACTAACACACATAAAAGATGTCCTTTTCTTTATAGGGGACTGGAATGCAAAGTAGGAAGTCAAGAAACACCTTGGGTAATAGGAAAATTTGCCCTTGGAGTACATAATGGAGCAGGGCAAATGCTAATAGAATTTCACCAACAGATGCACTGATCATAGCAAACACTCTCTTTCAATAACAGAAGAGAAGAGTCTACACATGGCCATCACCAGATGGCCAACACCAAAATTAGATCGATTATATTCTTAGCAGTCAAAGATGGAGAAGCTCTATACCATAAACAAAAACAAGAATGGCACCTGACTATGGCTCAGATCATGAACTCTTTATTGGCAAATTCAGACTGAAATTGAAGAAAGTGGGGAAAACCATTAGACCATTAAGATAGGACCTAAATAAAATCCCTTATGATTATACAGTGGAAGGGAGAAACAGATTTAAGGGACTAGATCTTAGAGTCCCTGATGGACTATGGACGAAGATTCATGACATTTTACAGAGACAGGGATCAAGAACATCCCCACAAGGGAAAATGCAAAAAAGTAAAATGGCTGTCTGAGGAGGCCTTACAAATAGCCAGGGGGAAGGGGAGGAGTGAAAAAAAGGAGAAAAGGGAAGATATACCCATTTGAATACAGAGTTCCAAAGAACAGTAAGGAGAGATAAGAAAGACTTCCTCGGTGATCAGTACAAAAAGAAAAATAAATAAATAAATAAATAAAATAAAAATAAGGAAAATAGAATGGGAAAGACTAGAGATCTCTTCAAGAAAATTAGAGATACCAAGGGAATAGTTCAAACAAAGAAGGGCTCAATAAATGACATAAATTAGATGGACCTAACAGCAAAAACAAGACTGGGAGCTGACTGTGGCTCAGATCATGAACTGTTTATTACCAAATTCAGACTCAAACTGGGGAAAGTAGCAAAAAACACTAGACCATTCAGGTATGACCTAAATCAAATCCCTTATGAATATACAGTGGAAGTGAGAAATAGAGTTAAGAGACTAGATCTGATAGACAGAGAGCCTCATGAACTGTGGACAGAGGTTCCTGACATTGTACAGGAGAAAGGGATCAAGACCATCCCCATGGAGAAGACATGCAAAAAGGCAAAATGATTGCCTGAGAAGGCCTTACAAATAGCTGTGAAAAGAAGAGAAATGAAAAGCAAAGGAGAAAAGGAAAGATATTTCCATATGAATGCAGAGTTCCAAAGAATAGCCAGGAGAGATAAGAAAGCCTTCCTCAGCGATCAATACAAAGAAATAGAGGAAAACAACCGAATGGGAAAGACTAGAGATCTCCTCAAGAAAATTAGAGATACCAAGGGAACATTTCAGGCAAAGATGGGTTTGATAAAGGACAGAAATGGTATGGACCTAACAGAAGCAGAAGATATTAAGAAAGGTGGCAAGAATACACAGAAGAACTGTACAAAAATTATCTTCACAACCCAGATAATCACGATGGTGTGATCACTCACTTAGAGTCAGACATCCTGGAATGTGAAGTCAGGTAAGCCTTAGAAAGCATCACTATGAACAAAACTAGTGGAGGTGATGGAATTCCAGTTGAGCTATTACAAATCCTGAAAGATGATGCTGTCAAAGTGCTGCACTCAAAATGCCAGCAAATTTGGAAAACTCAGCAGTGGCCACAGGGCTGGAAAAGGTCAGTTTTCATTCCAATCCCTAAGAAAGGCAATCCCAAATAATGTTCAAACTATAGCACAATTGCCCTCATCTCACACGCTAGTAAAGTAACGCTCAAAATTCTGGAAGCCAGGCTTCAGCAATATGTGCACTGTGAAATTCCAGATGTTCAAACTGGTTTTAGAAAAGACAGAGGAACCAGAGATCAAATTGCCAACATCCTCTGGATCATGAAAAAGCAAGAGTGTTCCAGAAAAATATCTAGTTCTGCTTTATTGACGATCCCAGAGCCTTTGACTGAGTGGATCACAATAAACTGTGGAAAATTCTGAAAGATGGGTAAACCAGACCACCTGACCCACCTCTTGAGAGACCTATATGCAGGTCAGGAGGCAACAGTTAGAACTGGACATGGAACAACAGGTTGGTTCCAAATAGGAAAAGGAGTACATCAAAGCTGTATATTGTCACCCTGCTATTTAGCTTACATGCAGAGTACATCATGAGAAACGCTGGGCTGGACGCACAAGCTGAAATCAAGGTTGCTGGGAGAAATATCAGTAATCTCAGATTTGCAGATGACACCACCCTTATGGTAGAAAGTGAAGAGGAACTAAAAAGCCTCTTGATGAAGGTGAAAGAGGAGAGCGAAAAAGTTGGCTTAAAGCTCAACATTCAGAAAACTAAGATCATGGCATCTGGTCCCATCACTTCATGGGAAATAGATGGGGAAACAGTGGGGACAGTGTCAGACTTTATTGTTTGGGGTTCCAAAATCACTGCAGATGTTGACTGCAGCCATGAAATTAAAAGACGCTTACTCCTTGGAAGGAATGCAACTCTCATATCCATACATGACCACTGGAAAAACCATAGTCTTGACTAGATGAATCTTTGTTGGCAAAGTAATGTCTCTGCTTTTTAATATGCTCTCTAGGTTGGCCATAACTTTCCTTCCAAGAGTAAGCGTCTTTTAATTGCATCACTGCAATCACCATCTGCAGTGATTTTGGAGCCCCCAAAAAGTAAAGTCTGACAGTTTCCACTGTTTCCCTATCTATGTCCTGTGAAGAAATGGGACCAGATGCCATGATCTTAGTTTTCTGAATGTTGAGATTTAAGCCAACTTTTTCACTGTCCTCTTTCACTTTCATCAAGAGGCTCTTTAGTTTCTTTTCACTTTCTGCCATAACGGTGGTGTCATCTGCATATCTGAGGTTATTGATATTTCTCCCAGCAATCTTGATTCCAGCTTGTGCTTCTTCCAATCCAGCATTTCTCATTATGTATTCTACATATAAATTAAATAAGCAGGGTGACAATATACATCCTTGACATACTCCCTCTCCTATTTGGAAACAGTCTGTTGTTCCATTTCCAGTTCTAACTGTTGCTTCCTGACCTGTGTATAGGTTTCTCAAGAGGCAAGTCAGGTGGTCTGGTATTCCCATCTCTCTTAGAATTTTCCACAGTAAAAAGGGGCAGTAGAAGAGCACAAACAAAATAGATAAATCACGAGTCAGACTCATGAAGGAAAAAAGGGAGAACACACAAATCAATAAAATTAGATGTGAAAAATGAGAGGCTATAACTGATTCCACAGAAGTAACAAAGAATCTTATAGACTATGACAAACAACTATAAGCCAATAAAATGTAGAACCAGAAAGCCACAGAAACTTCTTGGAAAATCAACTAAGATGAAACAGAAAATATGAACACAGTGATTACAAACACTAATAGTGAAATTGTGTTGAAAATTTTATAGTTAACTATAAGGGCCAGATGGCTTCAGAGGTAAGATTTATGAACCATTCAGAGAAGTGTTAACACCTGCATTTCTGAAACTCTTCTGAGATACTGCAGTGGAAGTAAAACCCCCAAACTCATCCTACAAGGTCACCATCATCCTGATAACAAAATCAAAGTTAATACAGAAAATTACAATTACTGACCGATATCACATGGATGAAAATAGATGCAAAACTCCTCAACAAAATACTAGTAAAAGAACCCAACAACACTTTAAAATTATTAAACACCATTATTAAGTGGTGTTTATCCCAGAAATGCCAACATTCTTCAGGAGCTGGATATCAATATATATTGAAGGATTAACACCATAGGATCACCTCAAAAGATGTTGAAAAACCCTTTTATATAATTCAACATGCATTTGTGATTAAAAAAAAAAAAATCTTCCCAGAAACTGAGCAGAGCAATAGCTACTTCAAAGTAATAAAGGCACACAAGTCAAAATTACAATACATATCATTCTGAATGGCCATCAGTATAAAATTCTACAAGAGAGGATTTCCCTGGAGGTCCAGTGACTGAGACAGAATGATCCCAATGCAGGGGTCCCAGGTTTGAACCCTGGGTTCTGGGTTCTGTCTGGTCAGGGAACCAGACACCACATGTGACAAATAAGGCCTGATGCAACCAAGTAAAGAAATAAAAAATTATATAATCTTAAAATAATAAATGAAAGAGATGGTGTGGAGAAATGGGAATCCACTGTTGTTAGCAGTGTAAATAAATAGCACTGTGATGCATAACCATAGCAAGTTCTTTAGAAACTTAGAAATAAAATTACCATACGACCCAACAAACCCACTATTTGGAATATACCCAGACAAAACCACAATTGAAAAAGACATATGTACCCCAGTATCCATTTCAACAACTTTAACAGTAGCCGAGATAGGGAGGCAAGCTAGGTGTTCAAATATCATGGAATGGATAAAGAATTTGGGGCACATATATTGGATAGGAAGTTACTCATTCATAAAAGGAGCACAACTGGATGACTTGTAGAGATATGGATAGAACTAGAGACTATTATACAGAATGAAGTAATTCAGAAAGAGAAGGATCAATATTCTTTATTAATGCACATAAGTGAAATCTAGGAAAATGACAAGGAAGAACCCATTTGGAGGGTGGGAAAGAAATGCAGAGGTAGAGAACAAACTTCTGGACACAGAGGGCAAAGGAGAGAGTGAATGAATTGAGCAAGATGCACTGACAAATGTATAATATCAAGTATGAAGTAGACAGCTAGTGAAAAGATGTTCAGTGCTCTGGGATGCCCTAGAGAAGTTGGTTGTGGGGTAGGAGAGGAAGTTCAAGAAGGATGTGGGTGATCAAATGGGGGGCTCATCTCTATATACCAATAGCTGACCTACATTGTAGAATAGCAGAAACTAACACAATATTGTAAATCAATTATATTCCAATTTGAAATTATTTTTTAAATTGAAAAAGAAAATCAGTCCTTGGCCAACTTGAGCAACTGACAAGAAAGGCATCACAGTGTACATGTCACGTAAAATATATACCAAAGACCTCTTTATTAAGTATCGACAAAACAAAAAGCAAAAAATTTAAATGCAGAGTTAAATTAGCCAGAATAAATTTAAACTGTAGACATAAGGGTACCTTCATTTGATTTGTTTGTCATTGTTTCTAAAAGTGCTGCCAATTGATGTCACCAGTTTATGGAAACATGAATTCATTCAAGTTTTAATAAATAATGGTAAACTTCGACAATAAAAACCATGTTAAGTAGGAATTTGTAAACGTACGTTGAAAGCTGCGGTTCAACACAAGAATCATTTATTTGGAAATTCTAAAATGTGTGCTACTGACTGGGAAAAATTCATAGCCTAAAGGTTGAGAAATTGTGTTTTATTCAGCAAGAGTTTTATCCTGAGGAGGATTTAATCCTGAGGATCAACTTCCCAAGTATTTCTGTAAGACCACTCTGAAGAGTGAAAGGAGGAATCAGGATGGATAGAACTTTTGTTACAATGCTTTATTATGAGTCTTTTCAGATTTTCCAGTTTTTAAAATTGCTTTAGTCACTCTGTTCTCCCAGCAATTTTACTATTTCACATAACTTAAGTCTTTTGCTAGCATAAAGCCTTATCCAAGTACCCAACAGTCCTCTTTGTTTAGTATGATTTCATAGCAATAGCATCTAATTCATTCTCATTTCTGTAACTAAATCTTCTCTCATCTTGTTTGTTCAGTTTACCTAATATTTTCCACTTATATTATTGTTGTTGTTGCTACTTTTTGTTGTTTCTCTATTCGTTTAGTATTTCAGATCAGTTCAGTTCAGTAGCTCAGTTGTGTCTGACTCTTTGTGACCCCATGAAATGCAGCACAACAGGCCTCCCTGTACATCACCAACTCGCGGAGCCCAACCAAACTCATGCTCATTAAGTCAGTCACGCCATCCTACCATCTCATCTTCTGTTGTCCCTTTCTCCTCCTGCCCTTGATCTTTCCCAGCATCAGGGTCTTTTCAAAAGAGTCAGTTTTTTGCATCAGGTGGCCAAAGTATTGGAGTTTCAGCTTCAACATTAGTCCTTCCAATGAACATTCAGGACTGATCTCCTTTAGGATGGACTGGTTGGGTCTCCTCGAAGTCCAGGGGACTCTCAAGAGTCTTCTCCAACATGACAACTCAAAAGCATCAATTCTTCCATGCTCAGCTTTCTTTAGAGTCCAACTCTCACATCCATACATGACTACTGGAAAAACCATAGCCTTGACAAGATGGTCAAGTATTTATAGTATTTTAGTATTTATATTATTTTATTCCCATGTTAAACTTTATTGTTTCCCTCTGTTTTCTTGCTATGAGGTTAGATTTTTTTTTTCTTCTTTTTCCCTTTTCTGTAGAAGACACAAGCTTATCCTCAGGATTGGAGAGCTTCCCTTTAATGTAAACTTAAATACATATGAGTTCTGCTTTTCCTGTATGTGATGATTTGGGTATGTTGTGTTTTCATTTTCATTCACCTCAGAATATTTTCTAATTTCCCCTGTGACTTCTTTTTTGACTCATTGGTTCCTTAGGAATGTGTTGTTTAATTTTCCACAGATTACATTTTCCAAATAGTCCTCCAATTAGTGATTTAAATGTACATTTCTAGGATGTCAGAAACATATTTGTTATGATTTACTTTAAAAGGCTTGTTTTATGGCTTAATATAAACTCAACCCTCAAGAATATTCTGGAGAATATTCCAAGTACACTCGAGAGGGATGGATAATCTGTCCTTGTTGGGTGGAATGTTCTGTCTATGTGTGTTAAGTCCACAAGGTTAATCTTATCACTTAAGTTTTCTCTTCCCACTGTGGTCTTAGATTATTGCACCATTATTTGGATATGTAATTTTGGGCTGTACTTCTCGCTCAATTTTTTTTTTTTTTTTTTTTTTTTTTTTTTTTTTTTTAGTTTTTACACTTCATATTAGCCAAAAGGCAGAGAAATAATTGAAAAGTTTTCAATTTTTGATTCAGGTACCTGTAACTCTTTGGGGAGGTGAATATATGTTTATAAATCCTATATGCATATTTCAGTTAATATGCCCTTGTATCAAGGTAAAAATAATATGGCAAAATATATAACTGATAAAACATAGTGAAATATTATGTCTTATGCCTCATATCATTTTGGATTTAAAGTCTGCTTTGTCTACTTTATATGGTAACCATGTCACTATATTGCTTATTGACTCCATAAAATTTTGCTTGCAACCTAATTCTTAAAATCTATTCAATTCTAAGTATTATCTCCTTGACAGACTCTAGTTGCCATATATATAAAAAAAATCCATTTGCCACCTTTTAATATAACACATTAATGGTTATTTGTTATTTCTTTTACTAAATGCATTTTAGAGTGATTTTAAATAGCTCTAGAGACTCTGGTTTTGTTGTTTATTCACTCAGTTTTGTCCAACTGTTTTGTGACTCCATGGACTGCAGCATGACGGGACTCCCTCTTCTTCCTCTCCCAGTGTTTTCTCCAATGCATGTCCATTGAATTGGTGATGACATCCATCCAGCTCATCTTTTCTTACTCCTTTCCCTGACTCTTCTCAATCTTCCCCAGCATTTACCAATGAGTTGGCCTTTACATCAGGTGGGCTAAACATCATCAGTCCTACGAATGATTATTCAGCCTTGATTTCATTTAGGAATGACTGCTTTGATCTCCTTACAGTAAAGCGACCCTTGAGTATCCTCTCTAGGATCACAGTTCGAAGACACCAATTCTTCAGCTCTCAGCCTTCTTTATGTTTCAACTCTCACATCTGTACATGATTACTGGATAAACCATAGGGGTTTGTGACTGTGGGAACCTTTGTTGTAAGGAGATGTGTCTTCTTATTTATACAATGTCTAGATTTGTCATAGATTTTCCTCCAAGAAACAAGTGTCTTTTAATTTGATGACTGCAGTCACCATTCGCTGGGATTTTGGAGACCAAGAAAATTAACTCTGGCACTGCTTCTATATTTCCCATGTTTTCTATTTGCCAAGTAGTGATGGGACCAGATTCCAAAATCTTTGTTTTTTGAATGTTGAGTTTTCAGCAAGGTTTTTTATTCTCTTTATTCACCCTTATCAAAAGGTTTTTTAGTTCCTCTTCATTTTCTATTTTTAGAGAGATACCATCTGTTTATCTGAGACTGTTCCGTGGTTTTCCCAGCAACTTTCATTCCAGCTTTGTGATTTATCCAGCCTGGTATTTTGCCTAATAAATTCTGTATATATGGAGCATAAGAATAGTGACCATATATAGCTTTGTCACTTCGCTTTCCAGTTTTGAACTAGTCAATTGTTCCATGTCTGGTTCTAACTACTGCATCTTGACCCACATACACATTTACCAGGAGACAGGTCTGATACTCCTGTCTGTTTAGGAATTGCCCACAGCTTTTCATGATCTTTAGTCAATGGCTTTAGTGGAGTCAATGAGCAGAATTATTTTTTTCCCCCCGGAATTCCCTTTTTTCTCTAGGATCCAACGAATGTTGGCAATTTATCCTCTGTTTCCTCTGTCTTTTCCAAGTCTAGCTTGCACATCTGGAAGTTCTTGGTTCATATACAGCTGAAGGATTTTGAAGATTACCTTGATAGCATGTGAAAGGAGCACAATTGCATGCTAGTTTGAACATTCTTTGGCATTGTCCTTCTTTGGTGTTGGAATGAAAATTGTCCTTTCCAATTTCATAGCTACTGATGAGTTTTCCACATCTAATGGCATATGAGCTCACAGCCTCAGTTTAACAGTATGTTAACAGTTCAACAGTTTCGATGTGATGGATTCTCTCAGTTTTCCTAAAGCTTTTAATTTCTCCTTCATATATGAATGAGATTACCGGTTGCCGATTTGACTCTTCCATCAGTTGGAAATGTGCAAATATTCTCTTTTTGCCTGAAGAGTTTCTACTGAAAAATCAGCTGCTATCCTTAGGGGGAATCCACCTATATGTTATTTGTGTCTTTTCCCTTGCTGAATCTTAATATTTTCTTTTTGTGTTTAATTTTTCAGTGTTTCATTAATATATGTTGTAGGGTGTTTCACTTTGGGCTTTTCATGTTTGGACTCTGGTATGCAAGAGCGATCCGTATGACTTCAACTTTGATTCCCTACAGCATGGTTTTAATTTAACCAAGTCAGAGAATAATCTTACATACAAGCTATTATAAGATAGCCTGAGATTCCAAACAAAGGATTATCTTTTAAAGTATTCTTATTTAGGGTGTCACTAGTGTGAAATCATTCAACTACAAAAATAATTTCCATCACTTTGTCTAGAAACAAGTACCAGAGAAATTCTGTGGGATCCACAGCGATCCCTAGTTTGTATCCTGGCTTTTATTTTCTTTTTTTATTTGTTATTCTGGCATATAAAATTGTGACCGTGCCTTATGTGTATATTGGAGTAAGAATGTGTTTGTTAATGTCTATCTGGAATTTATTTTTGCCTTGAAAAATTATAGATTTATGCATGTAGAAATGGTTAACACAAATACAAATAGGCACAATTTAAAATTCTCTTACAAAAGTCTGTATTCAAAGTTCAAGACAAAAGGATGAGTTACAAAATGCAAAACATTTAGATAATAACCAAGACATTTCATCCACGCACAGGTAAAAACTGTGGTACTCTCCCAGTCAGCTCAGCAAAAGTTGAGTAGACGACCTTAGACTTTATTATATCTGGCAATAACCAAATACCCATCATCTACTATGGCAGTACCAGGGAAGCCTAAGTAGACACCTGGAGTTTCAACCAGGCCACCTGTAATGGGATACTCTCTCTCTTCCTGGATAACAAGGTACTGTTAAGACATAATAGGGAACAGGGAAGCTGACACTCACCAATAATGAAGAACACTCGAGAATCAAATGAAACTAAGGATGAAATCAGGAATTCTGTTCCCACAAGTGAAACATGCTTAACCTTGCCCAAGAGTATCAGAAAGACAGTTAAAATAGAAGGAGTTATAACGTGGTCCACATACTTCTTACCTAATACCTTCAATGTCGACATGTCAACCCACTGATAATATGCTGACTATACAGGACTGCTGGCTTCAATTCAATTCTATGTGGGCAGCAGCCAATAAGAGTTTTATGAGTATAATTTTTTGCAGACTTATTGATATTCCTTATATTAAAATGCTACAAATCTTGAGAGTTGACTCTATTGAAGTGGAGAACATTGTAATCACTGTCCTCAGTATTATGGGGCTTTCATATGCATTCACTCATTTTCCCAATTCTCAGTCATCATCTGAAGACAAAACTGCAGCATTAAGAGAAGAATGGCCTATTCACAGAGAATGCAAGTGGAAAGTCAAAATGGAGCCAGTGGCCGACCTCCTTCCATGCTCAGTAATGTAATTCCACCTAAGTATTTCTTAAGGTTACTAGGATGCCCAAGTCAAAGAAGCTGCTCCCAGTACTACAAAGCTTGATTAAGAAGCTTTCATGTGTTTTGTTTTTTTTTTTTTTCTTTTTCTTAACCATCAATCCCCTTTCTAAGATCACATACCAGATCAGTTAACACCTCAGAAGATGGAACAGTCTAACAGACATTTAGAGGCAATCCTGCCACTGCATAAGACCAAGCTTGTAGATCCAAGCGGCATGTGGGGTAAGGTTTTCACCTCAGGATACAGCACGACTCCATAGAGGTTCTCTCTCACTGGAAAGCTCTCAAATCACCTTCTGACAGTACATTTTGAGGGAGAAAAGGAAGTAAGCTGATAAGAGCTTTGCGATTTCTAATAGTCCTCAATTTCACTTACCATCCCATGTACAATGATAGAGTTAACATGCTTTATGATCCATCCCCCAATCCCTGTCAATACGAATTTTTTGATGTTTTTCAGTTGCTCATTTTTTTCGGACTCTTTTTTCGGACTCCATGTACTGCAGCACGCCATGCTCCCTTGTCCTTCAAATCGCCCAGAGTTTGCTCAAACTCATATCCTTTGAGTTGGTGATGCTTTGCAGATATCTCATCCTCTGTCATTCCCTTCTCCTAACCCTAACCCTAAGCCTGCCCCCAATCTTTCCAGGTATCAGGGTTCTTTCCCAATTATTTAGCTCTTGGCCTCAGTTGGCCAGAGTGTTTGCACTTCAGTCTCGTCATCACTCTTTCCCCGATTAGTCACGGCTGATTTCCTTCAGGATTGACTGGTTTAATCTCCTTTCTGTCCACGGGACACTCAAGAGTCTTCTCCAGGCCCATAGTTGAAAAACAGTAACACTTTTTATTCAGGTCTTGGGGTCCTTTCCAGCTCTAACCTTCAAACATGACTACTGGAAAAGTCATATCTTTGACTATTGCATATTTGTCAGCAATCTCTCTGCTTTCTAATATGGTGTCAAGATTTGTCAGAGCTATTTGTCCAAGGAGCAAATGTCTTTTAGTTTCGTGGCTGCACTCACTGCTTGCAAAGATATAGGAGGTCAAGAAAATAAAATCTGTCAATGATTCCATTCTCTCTCCATTGATATGCCTTGAAATAATGGAACACATGCTATGACCTTAGTTTTTTGAATACTGAGTTTTTATGCAGCTATTCCACTCTCCTCTTGCAGCTACATTCAAGCAAATGGCTGCATTGAAAATTTTCCTGCTGACTACTTCTTCATACCATATCGTGTCTCCAGTACAGAATAGTTATTTGGGACTGATGGTAGAGATTTCTACCTTTCCATTTAGGTATGGCCATATGTCACTCCATCATGGTTCTTTTCCTAACCTGCAACAGGCAGGTAATTCATGGTTCCCAGGGCCAATGGTGCCTGATATTTACTCTGCCTCTCCTTAAAGGTCAACTCACCAACCATCTTCATCATATGAAAATAATCCTAGTTGCAACTGATCTACCAAATAAGTGTTAGACTATGTAGGATAACAAAGATAAATTTATGTTGGCTAATGTCAAAAAATTCCTACAATTGTCTAATTTGAACAATACAGTTACATGTCATCTATGAAGATTATTATTTCTATTTTGAAATAATTAAGAGTAGAAGCGGCTCTCTTTCAATGAATGGCTATTTCATAGTGCTTCAAGATAAACTTCAGGTCAAGGAAACTTTCTATATGCATACTAGGTAAATTACACCTAATTGTTTGAAAAAAAGAAAATGAGAACAAAATGATTTTCCATTTCTGGGGCAAGTTCCAAGGAAAGTACAAAGTTGATAGCTGACTACTTGAAATAGAAAAATGAAACAAAACAACAGCCAAAAAGACTAGGCATGTGTACATAATGATTTAATCTTAATAGGTGCATGTTAATGGGTGTTTCGTACTGTTCATGGGGTTCTCAAGGCAAGAATACCAAAGTGGTTTGCCAGTCCCTTCTCCAGTGAAACACATTCTGTCAGACCTCTCCACCATGACCCTTCCATCTTGGGTGGCCCCACATGACGTGGCTTAATTTCATTGAGTTAGACAAGACTGTGATCTGTGTGATCAGATTGGCTAGTTCTCTGTGATTATGGTTTTAGTGTGTCTGCCCTCTGATGCCCTCTCGCAACACCTACCATCTTACTTGGGTTTCTCTTACCTTGGAGGTGGGATATCTCTTTATGGCTTCTTCTTACCTTGTACGAGGGGTATCTCCTCACAGCCACCCTTGCTGACCTTGAACAGGGAGTTGCTCCTCTCAACCCTCCTGGGCCAGCACAGCTGCTGCTCCTTGGAGGTTGGGTTTCTCCTCTCGGTGGCGGCCCCTGACATCCAACGTGAGGTAGCTCCTCTGGGCTGCTCCTGTGCTGTCACAGCCTGGCACTCTCAGTCGCTGCCTCTGACCTTGGGCGAGGGGTATCTCCTCACAGCCACACTTCTGTGTGGTCCTTTGCAGCTGGCGTGCTTCTGCAGCCTTCAACTGTGTGGATTACAGTAAACTGTGGAAAATTCTGAAAATTCTGGTATTCTGAAAATACCAGACCACCTGACCTCCCTCTTGAGAAACCTGTATGCAGGTCAGGAAGCAACAGTTAGAACTGGACATGGAACAACAGACTGGTTTTAAATAGGAAAAGGTGTATGTCAAGGCTGTATATTGTCACCTTACTTATTTAACTTATATGCAGAGTACATCATGAACAATGTTGGGCTTGAAGAAGCACAAGATTGCTGAGAGAAATATCAATAACTTCAGATATGCAGATGACACCAACCTTATGTCAGAAAGTGAAGAGGAACTAAAAGGCCTCTTGATGAAAGTGAAAGTGGAGAGTGAAAAAGTTGGCTTACAGCTCAAATTTCAGAAAACTAAGATCATGGCATCTGGTCCCATCACTTCATAAGACATAGATGGGGAAACAGTGGAAACTGTCAGACTGTTTTTCTGGGCTCCAAAATCATTGCGGATGGTGCTTGCAGTGATGCAACTAAAAGATGCTTACACTTGGAAGGGAAGTTATGACCAACCTAGAGAGCATATTAAAAAGCAGAGACATTGCTTTATCAACAAAGGTCCGTCTAGTCAAGGCTATGGTTTTTCCAGGGGTCATGTATGGATGTGAGAGTTGGACAGGGAAGAAAGCTGAGGGCCAAAGAATTGATGCTTTTGAACTGTGATGTTGGAGAAGGCTCTGAGAGTCTCTTGGATTGCAAGGAGATCCAACCAGTGCATCCTAAGGGAGATCAGCCCTGGGTGTTCATCAGAAGGACTGATGCTGAAGCTGAAACTCCAATAATTTTGTCACCTCATGTGAAGAGTTGACTCATTGGAAAAGACCCTGATGCTGGGATGAGATGGGGGCAGGAGGAGAAGCGGACGACAGAGGATGAGATGCCTGGATGGCAACACCAACTTGATGGACATGGGTTTGAGTAAACTCCGGTAGTGTGTGATGGACAGGGAGGCCTGGCGTGCTGCCATTCATGGGGTCGCAAAGAGTTGCACATGACTGAGGACTGAACTGTACTAGACTGAATGGATGTTTGGGCTTCCCAGATGGCGCTAGTGGTAAAGAACCTACCTGCCAATGTAGAAGAAGCATGATTGATCCCTAGGTTGGGAACATCCCCTGGAGAAGGAAATGGCAACCCACTCTAGTATTCTTGCCCTGAAAATCCCATGGATGAGGATCCTGGCGGGCTACAGCCCATAGGGTCACAAAGAGTTGGATATGACTGAAGCGACTTAGCACTAATGGGTGTTTGGATAGAAGAGAAAGGAAATTAATTAAAATAATCTGTCTGCCTCATTGTCTCTGCTAATAGTTTTGATATTGTGGATCACAAAAAAAAAAAAAAAAAAATAATGAGATATGAAAATCAGACCACCTTACCTGTCTCCTGAGATATGTGTGTGCAGTTCAACACAGTTAGACTCAAACATGGAATAGTAAATTGTTTGATAAATCGGCAAAGGGTTATATCAAGACTATATATTTTCACCCTGCTTATTTGAAGGCTGGAAACAAAATTTCTGTGGGAAACATCAATAGTTTTATTTATCCAGATGACACCACCCAAAAGGCAAAAAGAAAACATGATCTGAAGAGCCATTTTATGAAGGTGAAAGAGCAGAGTTGAAAAGCTGGATTAAAACTCAGTACTCCAAAGCTAAGATCATGCCATTTGGTACCATCATTTCAAGGCATATCAATGGAGATAAAATGGAATCACTGACAGGTTATATTTTCTTAACCTCCAACATCACTGTGCCTCTGACTGTAGACATGATAAAAAAAGGCCCTTGTTTCTTGGATGAAAATATATGACTAATCTACACACCATATTAAAAAGTAGAGACATGGTAGAGAACAAGATGATGGAGGAGTAGGTGGATGTTCAGTATATCTTTGTCCATGAATACATTAGGAATACACCTTCCGACACATGAGTGAATGCAGAACACCAGCTGAGAGCAAAGAGACTGTCAGCTGCACCTGACAGGTGCAGAACAATATAGAGAACCACACAAAACTTGGTAGGATGAAGGAAATAAGTGTTAACCAGGAGTGTTAGTATGACTGGACCTGCCCTTGGGGGGTGGGGGAAATGAAGCAGGGGCATGATCCCCACAGCAGGACAATTTTCTGAGTCAGAGGAGAACTATTAAAGGCTGAGAGTGGAATAGCTGATCTAGAGCAACCTAAATGGAATGAGACTCAGACAGTCTTTGCTGCAGCCATACATAAGCCGGGCAGAGATATAGGTCTCCTGGAAGGGGTAGCACCTGGAAGCTGAAGTTTAAAGATTGTGGAGCAATTGTGGAGCCCACTGTGAGGGCTGCTGTTGACTGCAGGGAGACAGATTGAGGGGATGAGAGGGAGAAGATTGTGGTGGGAAACGCCTGTGGAGGAAAGCCAAGAAGCCATGGAAGCAAGGCAATACGGCTGAGTCATATATATATATATATATATATATATATATATATATATATATATATGGAGCCATCGCCATAGCCTTTCTGTCTCCACACACTAGCATCGGCAGCTTAACAATAGATAGCTTGACCCATCAACCCCCTGACACACTGAGCTACAGCGTAAGATCCCACATAAAGTGGGATGTGCCTGATGTGCTGATGTACAGAGTACGACCCTAGTCAGGGGGGCCTGTCTGTGTGCCTGACACATGAAACAGAGAGGACCCCAGGCAAGGGATCCCTCTAAGTACCTGAATCAGAGGAGTAATGGAGAAAAACTGGACAAAGGCTTTCTGATCTCCAGCTACATGAGGCTCAAAAAAAGACTCTAATAGGGCCATAACTTCTGCTGTGGAGGCACTGGTGTACCTAAACAACTGGTGCCGCCAGGATCCCCACAAGACAAGCAGCTGAACCACCTTCATGCTCAACTCTTACTGGATCAGAGCTGTCACCAAAAAGAAGTCTTGTGTTTATGTGTGCAGGGTTACTTTGGACCCGTCTGACTCTTTGCGACCCTGTAGACTATAGGCTGTCAGTCTTCTCTGTCAGAAAGGGGATTTTCCAGGCAAGAACACTGGAGCATATTGGCCAATACTGGTGGCCATACCCTTCTGGATAACTGTATTTCCTCTTGCCCTAACCAATAACACCCCTGAATACCTGGTGCTGACAGAACTCCTGAGACACAAGCCACTGCACCACTTCCACACCTGGCTCTCATAGGGGCAAACTCAAGCCCTCCAGAGCAACCTCAGGAGCTAAACTCCAGTGGACAACCCACATGTAAAGGGGGAAATAAAATCACAAATTAAACCCAGGGCAGTGTGGCTAAGAAGACCCAGAACCTCCCCACAAGCTGTAAAAGCGATAGATTAAATCCAAATGATCAACTAAGCAGACTCTGTGTCTATGGAATATATAAAACGCAATTGAGAGCACCCACAAAAGAAAGCGCACTGGTTCTGATAACTGGGGACATTGGAGGCAAGAATGCACAGGAATGGGACCAGATTAGATCTGAGCAGCCCCCACAGCAGGTTCTGAGATCAATATAGTGTTGGAAATCATCCTAGGGAGGTAACATTCCCAGAAGGGGAAAGGTTTCTGAGAGTAATACCTCAAGAAAAACATTTATTGTTCTAATTTCTAACTTGTTCTGTAGCTTCTTTTGATTTTTTTTCCTTCCCCTGCCCCCTGTTGTAGGTTTTGATCTTATTGGCACTAGGAAATCAAATTAAGCTTTAGAGTTTTTTTTTTGTTTATTTGTTTTGTTTTGCTCAGCCCCACATTTTATTGTTGTCCACATTTTCATCCACATTGAGCTTTTGCAGTACCGTGGAGTTTTTTGTTCTTTGTTTTCTTTTTAAATTTTAGTTTTTTAAATCTATTTTTTTTTTAATATCTACACTTTGTTGTCTTTCCCTACTGTTCTTTTTTATTGTATATAAATCATCCTTATTTACCTTTATTTTATTTCACATATATATTCTTTCTTTCTTTACTCTTTCTCCTTTTGTCTCAACATATTTGTTAGTTTTATTTTCACTGTTTTATTCCCAATTGACCAAAGCTGTACAAGCTGTATAAGCTGCTTTACTTTAGTTATCCAATGTGTGCTTTAATTAGTTTTGTTCTGGTAGGTATAATTTTTTGTTTCTTTGTTCACCAGGTCAATCAAATCTTAAATTTTTTGGACTATTTTGATTTTTTTTTCAAAATAATATTTTTATTGTGAAAGAAAGTACAAATATATAAAAGTACAGAAAACAAATGCACAGCTTAATGAATTACTCAAAGGTGAACAATCTAACCACTTTTACAAGAAGTAAAAGTGTCCCAGAACTTCCCCTCCACAAGGCAAAACACTTCTAAATACTCCACCCTGATTGCAATCCCATTCTTCCTTCTATAAGGAATCATTATTTGTTTACAGTAATTATTTCCTTGCATTTTCCAGTTTCACCAGTCAAATATGCACCGTATAATGCTAGTCTTGCTCCTGTATATATTTTTTGTATGTCTTTTAAGTCTCTTTTAATCCAAAGCTTATTTTTGCTACAAGTTATCTGTTGAAAACCTAAGGGTTTTTCTGCATAGTTTTCCAGTCTCAATTTTACAAACTGTATGTCTTTCTGGTCATATGATTACCTGAAGCTGATTCTTTAGTAGATTTCTTCAGAAAGGGCTAATGAGTACCTGTGCCCTTTTTACTTGTAAGTCAGTTTTGTTAGGTACAAAATGCTTGACTCATTTTCTTTCCTTGAGAGTATAACTAAGATAAGCTTATTTTCTTTGAGCATAAAGTGTTGATCTTGAAGTCTGATAATAATCTAATTAAAATGACTTGCAAATCATGTGTTCCTTTCTTCTTTCTAGATAGTCAAATATTTTATTTTTCTTTAAACCCAGTACACTAAAATACCTTGGTGTTAGTCATTGTGGATCAATATTTTTAAGTACATAATAAGTAACTTCAAATCCTTTTTTTTTTTAATTTCCTGAATTATAGTTTTCAGCATTTCTTCTGGTCCCTTCAGTCTTCTTCTTCTTTGATGTCTTGCTCTTTCTCTCAGTCCCTTTTTCCCCAATTATTTTTATTAGCTGGAGGCTAAACACTTTATAATACTGTAGTTTATTTTGCCATACACTGACATGAATCAGCCATGAATGTACATGTGTTCCCCATCCTGAAACCCCTCCCACCTCTTTCACTATGGGTGAATATGTATATGTGTATATTGAATCACACTTCATATCATTGTTATAAACCTATGCCTCTACATTGGTGTTTTGCTGTTCTGTGAAACTATCCCCCCTCCACATTTTTTTCTTTCTTTTTCCTTGATTTTTTTAAATCTCTTTTCTAATTTAAAATTTTAAGACATATTTTATTATTCTACATTTATTCCTTCATTTCCCTTTCCTATTTTTCTTTTCCCTTTCAGTTAAACTGTAATGTATATAAATCTCCATCTACATCTTGAAATTTTTGAATGTTTATTATTTCTTCCTTTCTTTTTGTTTCTCTCAACATATTTGTTACTTTAGTTTGCATTTCTTTATTCCTCACTTGGCACCTTTATTTAGTTTTGTTTTCCATTTTATGCTTAGCTACATTTTGTTCTTAACTGGTAAATATAACTTTTTATTTCCTTTGTTCCCCAGATCTACTTTATTTTTGTTGGAATGCTTTCACTGTGTTCATATCTGTATATGTATATGTGTACGTTTTATTATTTTAATTATTATTTGTCTGATTTTGTAGCTGCCATTTCTCTGAGGTTCATCATTGGTTTCTCATTTTTGGATATGTGTTTTACTCTCCCTTAATGTCATAACAAACAATTTGTGGAATCCTCGTTCCTGACCAGAGATCATACCCTGAGCCTTTGGAATGAGAGCACTGACTCCAAGAACCTAGAATACCAGAGAAGTGACTCTAGTGGGTATCAGGTAGTGAGAACTCACACAAAGGAAACCACTTGAATATAAGACCTGGCATAACTCAACCATCAATAACACCCTGTGCAGGACACCTCATTTAAAGAGCAAACAAACAAACAAAAAAAAAACAACAAGCCAATCATCAGCAGAAAGGAGTACTACCTCATTCAGCCTTGCCCATCGAAGGAAAACAAACAAACAAACACACACACACAAACTCAACATGTGTCTCACTTTATACAATGCTCATCAGAAACAGCTGTGCCAACTTCAGGAGGGCAAAAATCAAATGGAAGAAAGAATTCAGCATTCCTGGGAAATGGGGACCTCAAACACAATAACTCAAAAAAAAAAAACCAAAAAAAAAAAAAAAAAAAAAACAAAAAAAAAACAGAGGAATAATGCAAAAATAAAAGAGAAAAAAAAATTAGAAACTCAGAAGTCCAAATAAATGAATATGAAATAAAAAAGTAACCTGAAAAATAATTCAGAAAAATGATAGAAAAGATGATAAAAAAAAAAAAAAAACTTGAAAAGAAAATGGAGAAAAAGTAAGAATCAGTTTACAGAGACCTAGAAGAATTAAAGAATAAGCATACAAAGACAAACATATAATCACTGAAATAAAAAATAATACTCTAGAAAGAATCAGTAACAGAATATCTGAAGCAGAATTACGAATTAGTGAGTTGGAAGATTAAAAAGTTGAAAATAAATTCCGAAGAGCAGAATAAAGAAAAGAACTGTGGACAATCTCAGGGTCCTTTGGGAATGTATGATATGCACCAACATTAGAATTATAGGTGTCCCAGAAGAAGATGAGATAAAGAAACTGTATGAGAACATTTTTTTTAAAAAGATTATAGTAAAAAAAAAAATTCCCAGCATGGAAAAGGAAGTAGCCAATCAAGTCCAAGAGGCACCAAGAGACCATTCATGATGAATCCAAGGAGAAACACATCAAGACACATATTAATCAAACTAACAAAGGCTAAACCCAAAGAGAGGATATTAATAGCCAGAAGGGAGAAGCAACAAGTAACATACAAGGGAAAGACCAAACGCTTAACAGCTGATCATTCGGCAGAAAATCTGCAGGCCAGAAGGGAAAGATTTATTTCAAGTACTAAAAGGGAAAAATATACAACCAAGATTACTGTACCCAGCAAGGATGTCACTCAAAATTGATGAAGAATTCAAACACTTTTCAGATGAGAACAAGTTAAGAGAATTCAGTACCACCAAACCAGCTCTATAGCAAATGAATAATGGAGTTTTATTGTCAAGAAATACAGCAGAAGAAAAAAATACGGAATCTACCCCAAATGTTAGCAAATGGCAATAGGAACATACATGTATGTATGTATGTATCAATAATTACTTTAAATATAAACAGATTAAATGCTCCAACCAAAGGACACAGACTGCTGATTGGGTACAAAAACAAGACCAATATATATGTTGTCTACAAGAAACCCACTTCAAGCCTCAAGACACATGTGACTAAAAGTGAGGTGAGGGAAAAATACGTTTCACACAAATGGGAAGCAAAAGAAAGCTGGAGTAGCTGTCCTCATACAAAACAAAATAGACCTTAAAATAAAGAAGATTACAAGAAATATGGAAGAATTCTGCATCATGATCAAGGGATCAATTCAACAAGAGGATATAACAATTGTTAATATCTACGCAACCAAGATAGGAGCACCACAATACATAAGGCAAACACTAACAGACATAAAAGGAGAAATTTACAGTAACCCACTAATAGTAGGAGACTTTAAAACCCCATTCACACAAATGGGCAAATCATCAAAACAGAAAAGAAATAAGGAAGTTCAAGTCTTAAATGACACATTAGATGAGATGGATTTCTTTGATATCTTCAGGACATCCCATCCAAATACAGAAGAATACACCTTCTTCTCAAGGGCACATGGAACACTATCCATGATAGATCACATCTTGTGTCACAAATAAATCCTCAGTGAATTTAAGAAAATTGAAATCATATCAAGCATCTTCTCCAACCACAATGGTATGAGAATAGATATCACTTACAAAAAACAAAAACTGTAAGCAACACAAACATGTGGAGATTAAACAACATGCTTCTAAATACCTGAAAAGTTACAGAAGAAATCAAAAGGGAGAGCAAAAGATGTCTAGAAACAACTGACAATAAAAACATGACAACTCAAAACCAGCGGGATGCAGCAAAAGCTGTTCTAAGAGAGAAATTTATAGCAATACAATCCTACCTCAAGAAATAAGAAAAACGTTGACTAGACAACCTAACTTTACACCTAAAGCAATTGGAAAAAGAAAAATAAATTTTAAAAAAGTACTGGAAGGAATGAATTTATAAAGTTCTGAGCAGAAATAAATGGAAAAGAAAGAAGCAATAATAAAGATGAATAAAACTAAAAGCTGGTTCTTTGAGGAGATAAACAACATTGGCAAACCCTTAGCCAGACTCATTGAGAAAAAGAAAAAAAAAAAAAAGAGAGAGAGAGAGAAGAATCAACTCAAGAAAATTAGAAATGAAAAATTAGAGGTTACAACAGACAATGCAGAAATGCAAATGATTATAAGAAACTATTATGAATAACTCTATGGCAATAAAATAGATAACCTAGAAGGAATGGGCAGATTCTTAGAAAATTTCAATCTTCCAAGACTGAACCAGAAAGAAATAGAAATTATGAACAGCCCAATTACAAACACTTAAAATTGAAGTTGTGATAAAAAATCTCCCCAAAAAAGAAAAGCCCAGGACCAGATGACTTCACAGGTGAATTCTTTCAAAAATTTAGAGAAAGGGTAATGCCTATCCTTCTAAAGCTCTTTCAAAAATTTGGAGAGGAAAGAACACTTCTAAATTCATTCTACGAGGCCACCATCAACCTCATACCAAAAGGAGCCAAAGACAACCTAAAAACAGAAAACTACAGTCCAATATCACTAATGAACATAGAAGCAAAAATCCTCTGTTTTAGCAAACAGAATTCAGCAACACATCAAAATGCTCATACACCATGATCAAATGAACTTCATTTCAGGGATGCAATGATTCCTCAATATATGGAAATCAAGCAATATGGTGCCCATATTAACAAATTGAAAGATAAAATCCATATGACCATCTCAATAGATGCAGGAAAAGGCTTTGACAAAATTCAGTACCTATTTATGATTAAAACTCTTTGAAAACTGGGCATAGAAGAAACTTGCCTCAACATAGTAAAGGCCATATATGATAAACCTACAGCAAACATTACTCTCAATGGTGAAAAATTGAAATGTTTGCCCCTAAGATCAGGCACAAGATAAGGGTATCCACTTTCACCACTATTACTCAACATAGTTATGGAAGTCCTAGCTGTATTAATTGGAGAAGAAAAAGAAATTAAAGTAATCCAGATTAGAAAAGAAGAAATAACACTGTCACTATTTGCAAATGGCGTAATACTGTACATAGAAAACCCCAAAGATAGTATCAGAAAATTACTAGAGCTAGACAGTGCATTTAGCAAAGTTGCAGGATAGAACATCAATACACAGAAATCACTTGCATTTCTACATACTAACAATGAAAAATCAGAAAGAGCAATTAAGAAATCAATCCCGTTCACTATGGCAACAAAAAATAATTAAGCATCTAGGAATAAACTAAGGAGATGAAACAGCTGTACACAGAATATTACAAGACACTATGAAAGAAATAAAAAGTGACATAAACAGATGGAGAGATATTCCATGTTGCTGGATAGGAAGAAACAATATTTTGAAAACGACTATAAAATCAAATGCCATCTACAGATCAATGCAATCCCTATCGTATTACCAGTGACATTTTTCAGAGAGCAAGAAGAAAAATTCACAATTCATATGGAAACACAAAAGACCCCTAACAGACAAAGCAGTTTTGAGAGAAGAATGGAGCTGCAGAAATCAAGCTTCCTGATTTCCAGTTATAACTACAAAGCTATAGTCATCAAGACAGTATGGAAACTGGCACAAAAACAGAAATATAGACCAGTGGAACAAGATAGAAAGTCCAAAAATAAACCCATGCACCTATGGGCACTTTATTTTTGACAAAGGAGGCAAAAATATACAATGCAGGAAAGACAGCCTATTCAATAAATGGTACTGGGAAAACTGGACAGTTACATATAAAATAATAAAATTAGAACATTTCCTAACACCATACACAAAGATACACCCAAAGTGGATGAAAGACCTAAATGTAAGACCAGAAACCATCAATATCTTAAAGGAAAATATAGGCAGAACACTTGGCATAAATCAAAACAAGATACTCTATGAACCACTTCATAGAGTAATGGAAATAAAAACAAAAGTAAACCAGTGAGACCTGATTAAACAAAACAAAACAAAAAAAAAAAAAAAAAACTTTTGTGCAGCAAAGAAAACTATAAGTAAGATGAAAATGCACCCCACAGAATGGGAGAAATTAATAGCAACTGATACAACTGACTAAGGATTAATTCCCGAAGTATACAAATACAATCAATCCCAGAAAAACAAACAGCCCAATCAAAAAGTGGGGAAAAGACCTAAAAAGACATATCTCAAAGAAGACATACAGATGGCTAACCACACATGATAAGATGATCAACATCCCTCATTTATTTGAGAAATGTACATCAAACCTACGCCGACATATCACCTCACACTGGTCAGAATGAACCTCATCAAAATGTTTACAAATAATAAATGCTGGAAAGGGTGTGGAAAAAAAGTGAATCTTCCTGCACTCTTGATGAGAATGTAAATTGATACAACCACTATTGAAGATGGTATGGAGATTCCTTAAAAAAAACTAGGAGTAAAAACCACCACTTGACCCAGCAATCCCTCTACTAGGCAAATATCCCAAGGAAACCAAAATTGAAAGAGACGCATGTATCCCATTGTATGGAAGCAACCTAGATGTCCATTGACAGATGAATGGATAAAGTAGTTGATGTATATACACACAATGGAATATTAATTATACACACAATGGAATATTAATATTACTCAGCCATAAAAAGGAAAGCATTTGAGTCAGTTCTAACAAAGTGGATGGACCTAGAACATATTATACAGAGTGAAGTGAGTCAGAAAGAGAAAGATAAATATGGTGTTCTAACACATAGATAGCATATTAAAAAGCAAAGACATTACTTTGCCAACAAAGGCCCATCTAGTCAAGGCTATGGTTTTTTCAGTGGTCGTGTATGGATGTGACAGTTGGACTGTGAAGAAAGCTGAGTGCCAAAAAATTGATGCTTTTGAACTATGGTGCTGCAGAAGACTCTTGAGAGTCCCTGCAAGGAGATCCAACTAGTCCATCCTAGAGGAGATTAGTCCTGGGTGTTCACTGGAAGGACTGATCCTGAAGCTGAAACTCCAATACTTTGGCCACCTGATGTGAAGAGTTGACTCATTGGAAAAGACCCTGATGCTGGGAGGGATTGGGGGCAGGAGGAGAAGGGGATGACAGAGGATGAGATGGTTGGATGGCATCACCGACCTGATGGACATGGGTTTGAGTAAACTCCGGGAGTTGGTGATGGACAGGGAGCCCTGGTGATTCATGGGGTCACAGAGTCGGGCATGACTGAGCGACTGAACAGGACACATATATAGGGAATCTAGAAAAGTGATAGTGAAGAATTTATTTGCAGAGCAACAGACATAGAGAATAGACTGTGGTCCTGGGGAGAGGGAAGGAGAAGGTGAATTGTATGGAAAGAGTAACATGGAAACTTCCATTGCTGCTATTGCTACTGCTAAGACACTTCAGTCATGTCCGACTCTGTGTGACACCATCCCTGGGATTCTCCAGGCAAGAACACTGGAGTGGGTTGCCATTTCCTTCTCCAAAGCTGAAAAGTGAAAAGCGAAAGTGAAGTCATTCGGTCAGGCTCCTCCATCCATGGGATTTTCCAGGCAAGAGTACTGGAGTGGGGTGCCATTGCCTTCTCCAGGAAACTCCCATTACCATATGTCAAATAGATAGCCAAAAGGAATTTGCTGTATAGCTCAGGAAACTCAGACAATACCTAGTGCACTTGCTATACGGAATATTCTGTCCATGTGTGTTAAGTCCACTTGGTTTGTATTGTTATTTATGTTTTCTTTTAATTCAGAGGACTTATTTTCTTCTAGCATCATTTGGATATTGATTATTGGGCCATACTTCATGTTCAAGTTTTGTAGTTTTTATACTTCATGTTTGTCAAAAGGCTGAGAAACAATTCAACATTTTTGAGTTTTGGATTCAGGTACCTGGAACTCTTTGTGATTTTATCACTAATATGTAAAATAATATGACAAAATATATAACTAACATAATATAATAATATATAATGTCCTGGGTGTTCATTGGAAGGTCTGATGTTGAAGATGAAACTACAATACTTTGGCCACCTGATGCAAAGAGGTGACTCATCTGAAAAGACCATGATTTTGGGAAAGATTGAAGGCAGGAGGAGTAGGTTGATTGGTAGGAGAAGGCAGAGGATGAGATGGTTGATTGGTATCACTGACTCAATGGACATGGGTTTGCTGGGAGTTGGTGTTGGAAAGACAGGCCTGGTGTGTTGCAGTTCATGGGGTCGCAAAGAGTCAGACATGACTGAGTGACTGAAATGACCTGAACTGACTGTCATTTCTCTAATATATTTTTAAATTTCATATCTCTTTTGTATCCCAGAAGTATAGTCACTATGACTTTTTTTTATTGTTTGCATAAAAATTTCCTTGCAACCTAATTCTTAAAATCTATTCAATTCTAAGATTTCTCTCTTTGACATGATGGCATCTTTTAGTGTACTGCATTACTTGTTATTTGTTATCTTTTTAGTCAATATATTTTAGTATGATTTTAAGAAGTAGCTCTAGAGACTTTGAATATAGCTGTCAGTCGGTCAGTTGTGTGCAACTCTTTTGTGACTTCATGGACTGCAACAGGACAGGTCTCCCTCTACTTCATACTCTCCGAGAGTTTGCTCAAATTCATATCCACTGAATTTGTGATGCCATCCAACCGTCTCAACCTCTGTCATGCCCTTCTCCTCCAGTCCTCAATCATTCACAGCATCTTGGTTTTTTCCAATGATTTGACTCTTGGTATTGGGTGGCCAAAATGCTGGAGTTTCAGCTTCAGAATTAGTGCTTCAAGTGAATATTTAGGGTTGATTTCATTTAGGACTGATGAATTGATCTCTTTGCAGTCCAAGGGACCCTTAAGAATCTTCTGCAACATCACAGTTGAAGGCATCAATTCTTCAACTCAGCCTTCCTTATGGTCCAAAAAGCAACCAGATATCAAATTGCCAACATCCATTGAATCATCAAAAAAGCAAGAGAGTTCCTGAAAAATCATCTATTTCTGCTATATTGACTATGTCAAGCCTTTGACTGTGTGGATCAAAATGAACTGTGGAAAATCTTGAAAGGTCTGGAATACCTGATCTCCCTCTTGAGAAAAATGTATGCAGGTCAGGAAGCAAGAGTTAGAACTGGACAAGAAACAATCAATTGGTTCCAAATAGGAAAAGGAATACATCAAGGCTGTATATTGTCACCCTACTTATTTAACTTATATGCAGAGTACATCATAAGAAATGCTGGACTGGAGGTTGCACAACCTGGATCAAGATTGCCAGGTGAAATATCAATAACCTCAGATATGTAGACGACACCACCCTTATGGCAGAAAGTGAAGAAGAACTAAAAAACCTCTTGATGAAAGTGAAAGAGGAGACTGAAAATGTGGGCTTAAAGGTCAACATTCAGAAGACTAAGATGGTGGCATCTGGATCCATCAGTTCAGTACAGTACAGTTCATGTTCAGTCATGACTGACTCTTTGTGACCCCATGAATTGCAGCAGGCCAGGCCTCCCTGTCCATCACCAACTCCTGGAGTTTACTCAAACCCATGTCCATTGGGTTGGTGAAGCCAACCCAGCCCTCTCATCCTCTGTCTTCCCCTTCTCCTCCTGCCCCCAATCCCTCCCAGCATCAGGGTCTTTTCCAATGAGTCAACTCTTCACATCAGGTGGCCAAAGTACTGGAGTTTCAGCTTCAGCATCAGTCCTTCCAATGGACACCCAGGGATGATCTCCTTTAGGATGGACTGGTTGGATCTCCTTGCAGTCCAAGGGACTCTCAAGAGTATTTTCCAACAACACAGTTCAAAAGCATCAAATTTTCGGCGCTCAGGTTTCTTCACAGTCCAACGCTCACATTCATACATGACCACTTGAAAAACTATAGCCTTGACAAGATTACCTTTGTTGATAAAGTAATGTCTCTGTTTTTTAGTATGCTACCCAGTTTGCTCATAACCTTCCTTCCAAGGAGTAAGCGTCTTTTAATTTCATGGCTGCAGTCAACATCTGCAGTGATTTTAGAGCCCCCTAAAAAATAAAGTCTGACACTGTCCCCACTGTTTCCCCATCTATTTCCCATGAAGTGATGGGACCAGATGCCATGATCTTAGTTTTCTGAATGCTGAGCTTTAAGCCAACTTTTTCACTCTCCTCTTTCACCTTCATCAAGGGGCTTTTTAGTTCCTCTTCACTTTCTACCATAAGGGTGGTGTCATCTGCATATCTGAGGTTATTGATATTTCTCCCAGCAATCTTGATTCCAGCTTGTGCGTCCAGCCCAGCGTTTCTCATAATGTACTCTGCATGTAAGCTAAATAGCAGGGTGACAATATACAGCTTTGATGTACTCCTTTTCCTATTTGGAACCAACCTGTTGTTCCATGTCCAGTTCTAACTGTTGCCTCCTGGCCTGCATTTAGGTCTCTCAAGAGGTAGGTCAGGTTGTCTGGTTCTCCTATCTTTCAGAATTTTCCACAGTTTGTCATGATCCACTCAGTCAAAGGCTTTGGCATCGTCAATAAAGCAGAAATAAATGTTTTTCTGGAACGCTCTTGCTTTTTCATGATCCAGAGGATGTTGGCAATTTGATCTCTGGTTCCTCTGTCTTTTCTAAAACCAGTTTGAACATCTGGAAGTTTACATTTCATGTGTTGCTGAAGTCTGGCTTGGAGAATTTTGAGCATTACTTTACTAGCATGAGATGAGGGCAATTGTGTGGTAGTTTGAGCATTTTTTGTGATTGCCTTTCTTTGAAATTGGAATGAAAACTGACCTTTTCCAGTCCTGTGACCACTGCTGAGTTTTCCAAATTTGCTGGCATTTTGAGTGCAGCACTTTGACAGCATCATCTTTCAGGATTTGTGGAATTTGCTCAAGTGGAATTCCATCACACCCACTAGTCTTGTTCATACGGATGCTTTCTAAGGCCCTCTTCACTTCACATTCCAGGATGTCTGGCTCTAGGTGAGTGATCACACCATCGTGATTATCTGGGTCGTGAAGATCTTCTTTTGTACTGACCTTCTGTGTACTTTTGCCACCTCTTCTAAATATCTTCTGCTTCTTTTAGGTCCATACCATTTCTGTCCTTTATCGAATACTTCTCTTCATGAAATGTTCCCTTGGTATCTCTAATTTTCTTGAAGAGATCTCTAGTCTTTCCCATTTTGTTGTTTTCCTCTATTTCTTTGCATTGATCACTAAGGAAGTCTTTCTTATCTCTCCGTGCTTTTCCTTGGGACCCTGCATTCAAATGGGAATAGCTTTCTTTTAATTCCTTTGCTTTTCGCTTCTCTTCTTTTCAGCTATTTGTAAGGTCTCCTCTGACAGCTATTTTGCCTTTTGGCATTTCTTTCCCATGGAGATGATCTTAATCCCTTGTCTCCTGTACAATGTCATGAACCTCCATCCATACTTCATCATGCACTCTGTCTATCAGATCTAGTCCCTTAAATCTATTTCTCGTTTCCACTGTATAGTCATAGGGGATTTGATTTAGGTCATCCCTGAATAGTCTAGTGTTTTTCCCTACTTTCTTCAATTTAAGTCTGAATTTGGCAATAAGGAGTTGATCTGAGCTACAGTCAACTCCCAGTCTTGTTTTTGCTGACTGTATAGAGCCTCTCCCTTTTTGGCTGCAAAGAATATAGTCAATCTGATTTCGGTGTTGACCATTTGGTGATGTCCATGTGTAAAATCTTCTCTTGTGTTGTTGGAAGAGGGTGTTAGCTGAGTTGTGTTCTCTTGGCAAAACTCTATTAGCATTTTCCATGCTTCATTCCGTACTCCAAGGCCAAATTTGCCTGTTACTCCAGGTGTTTCTTGACTTCTTACTTTTGAATTCCAGTCCCCTCTAATGAAAAGGACACCTTTTGGGGATGTTAGTTCTAAAAGGTCTTGTAGGTCTTCATAGAACCATTCAACTTCAGCTTCTTCAGCATTACTGGTTGGGGCATAGGCTTGGATTACCATGATATTGAATGTTTGCCTTGGAAATGAACAGAGATCATTCTGTCTCTTTTGAAATTGCATCCAAGAACTGCATTTCGGACTCTTTTGTTGACCATGATGGCTACTCCATTTCTTCCAAGGGATTCCTGCCCCCAGTAGTAGATATAATGGTCATCTGAGTTAAATTCACCCTTTCCAGTCCATTATTTAGTTCGCTGATTCCTAGAATGTCGAAATTCACACTTGTCATCTCCTGTTTGACCAGTTCCCTTTTGCCTTGATTCATGGACCTAATATTCCATATTCCTATGCAATATTGCTCTTTATAGCATCAGAACTTGCTTCTTTCACCAGTCACATCCACAACTGCATATTGTTTTTGCTTTGGCTCCATCCCATCATTCTTTCTGGGGTTATTTCTCCGCTGATCACTGGTAGCATATTGGGCACCTACTGACCTGGGGACCTCAAGGCAAGAACTCGGAAGTGGTTTGCCATTCCCTTCTCCAGTGGGCCACATTCTGTTCAGATCTCTCCACCATGACCCGACATCTTGGATGCCCCCACATGGCACGGCTTAGTTTCACTGAGTTAGACAAGGCTGTGGTCCGTGTGACCAGATTGACTAGTTTTCTGTGATAATGGTTTCTGTGTCTGCCCTCTGATGCCCTCTAGCCACACCTACCGTCTTACTTAGGTTTCTCTTACCTTAGATGTGGGGTATTTCTTTATGTCTGCTCCAGGAAAGTGCAGCCACTGCTCCTTACCTTGGACAGATGGTATCTCCTCACGGCTCCCCTCCTGACCTTCAATGTGGAGTAGCCCTCTTGACCCTCCTGCGACCACACAGTTGCCACTTCTTGGGAAATAGGTGGGGAAAGAGTGGCTGACTTTATTTTTCTGGGTTCCAAAATAACTGCTGATGGTGATAGCAGCCATGAAATTAAAAGATGCTTACGCCTTGAAAGGAAATTTATGACCAACCTAGACAGCATATTAAAAAAGAGAGACATTACTTTGTCAACACAGGTCAGTCTACTTTAGCTATGGTTTTTCCCAGTGATCATGTATGGATGTGAGAGTTGGACTATGAAGAAAGCTGAGTGCAGAAGAATTGGTGCTTTTGAACTGTGGTGTTGGAGAAGACTCTTGAGAATCCCTTGCACTGCAAGGAGATCCAACCAGTCCATCCTAAAGGAGATCAGTCCTGGTTGTTCATTGGAAGGATTGATGTTGAAGCTGAAACTCCAATATTTTGGCCACCTGATGTGAAGAACTGACTCATTTGAAAAGACTCTGATGCTGGGAAAGATTGAGGGCAGGGGACAAGGGGACGACAGAGGATGAGATGGTTGGATGGCATCACCGAGTCAATGGACATGGGTTTAGGTGGACTCCCGGAGTTGGTGATGGACAGGGAGGTCTGGCGTGCTGCAGTTCATGGGGCTGCAGAGTCAGACAGAACTGAGCAGCTGAACTGAACTGAACTGAACTGAACTGTACATCTGAACATCTGTACGAGACTTCTGGATAAACTGTATGTGCTTGTGACTGTGGGGGGCTTTGTAGTAAAGTGATGTCTCTTCTTTTTAATACAATGTGTAGGATTGCCATAGCTTTTTCTACAAAGATTTTTTTTTTTCTTTTGTTCCATGACTGCAGTCATCATTTACAGTGAGTTTGGAGCCCAAGAAAATTAAGTCTTTCAGTGATTCCAAGTTTTCTCGTTTAATTTGCCAAGTAGTGATGAGACTAGATGCCATGATTTTTGTTTTTTAAAACTTGTGCTTTCAGCAAGATTTTTCTCTTTCCTCATTTGCCCTCATCAAGAGGCTCTTTAGTTCTGTTTCATTTTATCTTTTTTTAGAGTGTTACCATCCATATTCTGAAGTTGTTGATGTTCCTCCTGCAAACACATTCCAGCTGTCATTGGAATCAGGCTTGTCATCCACCTTGGCATTTTGCTTACTATATCCTGAACATATTTCATATAAACAAAGTGACAGTATATAGCCTTGTCACACTCCTTTCCATGTTTTGAACTAGTCAACATTTCTATGTCTACTTTCAACTCTTGTATCTTGACCTGCATACCTATTTCTCAGGAGACAGATTAGAAAGTCTGATACTTCCATCTCTTTTTGAATTGCCCACAGTTATTGTTATTCATAACAGTAAATGGCTTTAGTGGAATCAAGAAAGCAGGTGTAATTTTTTTTCCTGGAATTCCTTGGTTTCTTGGGATCCAAATTTTATTGGCAATTGTTCTCTGATTCCTCTATCTTTTCCAAAACTAGGCTGCACATCTTCAAATTTTTTGTTCACATATTGCTGAAAAATTTTGATTATTATCTTGCTAGCATATGAAAGGAGCACAATTGCCCAGTTAAGTGTTCTTTGGCATCCATCTTTTTTGATATCAGAAATGAAAATTGACCTTTTCCAAACTCTTGGCCACTGATGTGTTTTTCAATTATGATAACATACGAAGTGCCACAGTTTTAAAGTGTTGTTAACAGTATAACATATTCATGGTGATGAATTCTCTCGGTTATTGCTTAAAATTTTGGTTTCTCCTTTATATCTCTATAAGTTCCTTGTTGGTTGTAGATTTGACTCATTCATCACTTCGAGTATATGCTATCATTCTCTTCTGACCTGAAAAATTTCTATTGAAAGACCAACTGCTATCCTTATGGGGATTCACTTGTTTGTTATATATCTCTTTCCCCTTGCTGCTCCTAATGTTTGATTTTTGTGTTTAACATTTCTTTATCTGATTAATATGTGTTGTGTAATGTTTCATTCTGAATTTATCATCTTTGAGACTTTCTGGGGCTCTGGGCCTTGGAGAAATATTTCCTTCCACATTTAATGGAGATTTTCAACATTTATCTCCTCAAGAATTTTCTCATGATCCCGTTCTCTTTCTTTCTTTTTTCTCTCTCTCTCTGTTTTTTTTTTTTGTTTGTTTGTTTGTTTTGTTTGTTTTTTTGTTTGTTTTTTTCTTTCTGGTGTGGCATGGCATTTAACGTTGTCCCCAAAACTCTCAGGGGTTTTCCACACTGCTTTCCTTTTTTCCAATTCTCTTTAATATGTGTCCATATAATTTGTCCTTTCTGCTGCCTTGGTTACGCTACTGTTCGTTCCCTCCAGAGTGATTTTAATCTCAGTTATCACATTATTACTGATAGACTCTTTTTTAGTTCTTCTAGATCTTGTTAATTTTTTTTTTCCATCTTCTCCATCCATGTCTCCAGTGTGTTTATCAGGGACTCCACATTATTTTTACGATTATAGATCACCATCACTGTCTTTATACTGAATTATTTTTCAGGCAGTCACCCTATTTCATCTTTGTTTGGTTTGGTGGATTTTATCATGTACCTTCACCAGTTGCATATTTTTCTTTCTTTCTTTTTTTTTTTTTTTTTTTTTGTTTACATTGCTGTGGTTTGGGTCCCCTTTCTGCAGGCTGGACAGTTATGGCTTCATTTTGTTGTAGAGTCTGCTCTTTGTGGATGGGGTTGGAGCAGTGACTTCTCAATGTTTAGTTCTTTGGGGAACTTCTGTCTGGGCTCTGCAGGTGGATCTGGATCTCTTCACTCTGGAGTGTAATGAAGTGTCCAGTTATGCATTTTTGATTGTGGGTTTGGTATGGCTGTGGGCAGTCCATTTTTTATGGTATTCATTGTTGTTTTCCTATTTTGCTGGAGAAGAGTTGTGGGTTATCTTGCACTGAACTTGCTGGATTTTGTGTGGAGCTTTATTTCCTTGTAGGTATGGAGACTTTGTCTGTGTACTTCTCTTTTAATATTCCTGGTGTCACGAGTTTGATGACGATTCAAAGTTCTGGAATTGACTTCCTGGCCGCTGGGCTTTGATTCCTTTGTTACAGTATTATCAAGAATTCCACATGCATACAGCACAGAAGATAAAAACCAAGGGTAAGGGGCGGTCCTAAGTTGGTGGAGGAATAGGACAGGAAGACCACCTTCTCCCCTAGGAATTCATTGAAAGATCATTTGCACACTGAGAGAATTCCACAAAACAACTTCTGAACACTGTTAGAGGACACCAGACTCCCAGAAAGGCAGCCCATTCCCTCTGAAAGGAGGTATGACAAAATATAAAAGATAAAAAGAGAGACAAAAGAGTTAGGGACAGAGACCCATCCTGGGGAGGGAGTCATGAAGGAGGAGAAGTTTCCAAACACCAGGAAATTGTCTCACTGGTGGGTCTATGGGGAGTTTGGGAATTTCAGAGGGGAACAGAAAGGAGGAAAAACAGAAACAAAAAAACCCACAGAATACACACCGAACAACAGCCCTCAGTGGAGAAGTAGTGAGGAACATCACGAACACCAGTGAGTCAGGGTTGAACAGGAAGTCATGGGTTTCATGCTTAAGGTATGAACCGGGCCTGAATGCCCTGAGGAAAGTCTGAGGGAGCTAACTTGGGATAGCATCCCACACTGTGGGATAGCCAGAGAGAGAGAGAGAACTTTCCCATGAAAAGCTCTAAGGCACAGCCTGGACTGCTCACAGAGCAAAGGATTGAGTGAATATCAGAGGAGAGCTAGCCGATTGTGAACCGGCCCCTCCCCCAACAGAGGCAGAGACGCAGGTGGTGACAGCAAGAGCCAGATGGCAAGGGACAATCTTGGCCCCAGAGAAGGCATCCTTTACCAAACTGTAAGCAGGATCCCAGTTGCTAACCAAGTCTTCCTGGGATCCTGGGTACTTGACATCTGCCAGGAGGGTCACAGTCAGAGATCAGCTCCCCAGAGGAGACACACAGCACACCTGAGATAGCGTTCTCACTGTAAATCCAGAAACTGAGCGGATGGGACTGGGGAGGTGATAAGATGCACCATACACCAGGGAGAGTGTGCTTGCCAAGCATACGGTCGCCTGAGCTGCTTGGGACTGAGAAGGGCACAAAAGGCAGGCCAACTGAGTCTTTGCTTTTGTGGAGTACCTGAAAACCTAAGTCTGAGCAGCTCAGTCCAGGAAGTGCATGCAATGCAGGACCCGCATTAGACAGTTCCCCAGCAGAGCAACCTGGAGTCTGAGCAGTGTAGACCGGAAAGGCACACATGTCGTGAGTGGGGGCAAATCCAGTGTGGCCCAGACACTGTAAGCACTCCTCACAAATGCCAATGCTATTTATTTGCAGTGGCCCTCCCTCCCCACAGCACAACTGAACAAGTGAGCCTAAATAAGTGACTACCTTTGCCCCCATTGTATCAGGAGAGAAATTAGACACTGAAGAGCCTTGCAAACAGCAAATGCAAAAATAAACAATGAAGAGGGAATCACTTTGGATGTAACAGGTGCAAGAGATTAAAACCCTGAAGTTAGCACTGACTACATTGGAAGGGGCCTATAAACCTTGAGAAGAAGTAAAAGCTGGAACAAAACACTATCTGAAACAACTGACCCCACATTGCCATCAACAACTCCAGAGAAATTCCTAGATATATTTTACATTCTTAATTTTTTAAGTTCTTTATTACTGATTTAATTTTCACTTTTATGTACTGCCATTACTGGCAAAAAAAAACCCTATTTTAAAACAAATTTCATATATATATATATATATATATATATATATATGAAATATATATATATATATATATATATATATTTATTTATTTATAATTTCTGTGATTTTTAAAAATACTTCATTTTTGAGAGTCTAACCTCTAGATTTTTTAAACTATGCTTTTTGGTATTTGTTAACAATGTTGTCCCTTTAAGAATTCAAACTTCAGTATCCATTTTTACTTAGGAGTGTGATTGCTCGCTTCATCACTCTCTCCCCCTTTTGACTCTCCTTTTTCTCCCCCAGGTCACCTCTATCTCTTTTTTCCCCCGTTCTTCTCTACCCAACTCTGTGAATCTATTTGGGTTTTCCATGCAGTGGAGAACACTTAGAGAACTGATTACTGGCTAGATCTGTCTCTCTATTTTTGACTTCTACTTTTCTCCTCCTGGTCACCTCTGTCTCCTTCCTCCCTCTTCTCTTCTCTATGTAACTCCGTTTACCTCTCTGGGTGTTCCTCATTGTGGAGTATCTTCTCACCATGAACCTAGATGTTTTATCATCAGTGCTGTATGCATGAAGTCTTGAGACTACAGAAACAATAAAACAGAAAGCCAGAGGTAGGAGGCTTAAATCCAAAACTTGAGAAGACGATAAAACTCCTGACTCTGGGGAACATTAATCAACAAGAGCTCATCCAAAAGCCTCCATACCTACACTGAAACCAAGCTCCACTCAAGAGCCAACAAGTTTCAGAGCAAGACATACCAAGAAAATTATCCAACAATGCAGGGACATAAACCTGAGCATTAACAGGCAGGTGGTCAAAAGTCACACCAAACCCATAGACAACTCAAAATTCACTACTGGGCTGTTCATTGTGCTCCAGAGAGACGAGATCCACTTCCACCTGTCAGAACACAGACACAAGCTTCCCTAACCAGGAAACCTTAACAAGTAACTCTTCTAAATGCATCCATGGGGAGGAAACTCCACAATAAAGAGGAACCACAAGCTTTAGGATAAAGAAAGGCCACCCCAAACACAGCAATCTAAATGAGATTAAAAGGCAGATAAATATTCAGCAGGTAAAGGAATATGACAAATGTTCACCTAACCAAACAAAAGAGGACGATATAGGAAGTCTACCTGAAAAATAATACAGAATAATGATGGTAAGAATGATCCAAAATACTGATAAGAAAATCGAGTAACAGATAAATAGTCTGGAGACAAGGATTGAGAATATGCAAGAAATGTTTAACAAGGACCTAGAAGAAACAAAAGAGCTAATCAATAATGAATAATGCAATAACTGAGGTCAAAAACACTCTGAAGGCAATGAACAGTAGAATAAATGAGGCAGAAGATAGGGTAAGTGAGGTGGAAGATAGAATGGTGGAAATAAATTAAGTAGAGAAGAAAAAAGAAAAACGAATTAAAAGAAATGAGGACAAACTCAGAGACCTCTGGGACAATGTCAAATGCCCCAACATTCGAATCATAGGAGTCCCAGAAGAAGACAAAAAGAAAGGTCATGAGAGGATACTTGAGATAATAGCTGAAAACTTCCCTAAAATTGAGAAAGAAATAGCCACCTAAGTCCAAGAAACCAGAGTCCCAAACAGAATAAACAAGACACATATTATTCAATTAATGAAAATCAAACATGAAGAACAAATATTTAAAGCTGCAAGCAAAAAAACAACATATAACACCCAAGGGGATGCCCATATGGATAACAGCTGACTTTTCAATAGAAACTCCAGGCCAGAAGGGAATGGAAGGATAGACTTAACATGATGAAACAGAAAAGTCTACAAACCAGATTACTGTACCCAGCAATGATCTCATTCAAAAATGAAAGGGAATTCAAAACTTTATCGACAAGAAAAAGCTCAGAGAATACAACACCAGCAAACCAGCTTTTCAACAAATGCTAAAGAATCCTCTCTATACAAGAAACACAGAAAAGGCATATAAACTCAAGCCCAAAATAACAAAGTCACTGGCAACAGGATCATACTTATCAATAATTACCTTAAAGGTAAATGGGTTGAATCCCCAAGCCAAAAGACAAAGCCTGGCTGAATGGATATAAAAATAAGGCCCATTATATATGCTGTCTACAAGAGACCCACCTCAAAATAAGGGATGCATACAGACTAAACGTGAAGAGTGGGAAAAAGATATTTCATGCAAATGGAGAAAAAAAGGAAGCAGGAGTAGCAATACTCATATCTAATAAAATAGACTTTGAAATAAAGGCTGTGAAAAGAGACAAAGAAGGACACTAAATAATGATCCAAGGAGCAATCCAAGAAGAAGATATAACAATTATAAATAAGTATGCAACCAACATATCTAGCACCAAATATGTTAGGCAAATGCTAACAAGTATGAAATGGGAAATTAACAGTAACACAATAATAGTGAGAGACTTTAATACCCTACTAACAGCAATAGATAGATCAACTAAACAGAATATTAGCAAGGAAACTCAAACTTTAAATGGTACAATGGATCAGGTCAGTTCAGTCACTCAGTCATATTTGATTCTTTGTGGCCTTATGAACCGCAGCATGCTAGGCCTCCCTGTCTATCACCAACTCCTGGAGTTTACCCAAATTCACGTCCATTTAATCGGTGATACCATCCAACAAACTTATTCTCTGTGGCCCCCTCCTCCTGCACCAGGGTCTTTTCCAATGAGTCAGCTCTTTGTATGAGGTGGCCAAATTATTGGAGTTTCAGCTTCAACATCAGTCCCTCCAATGAACACCCAGGACTGATCTCTTTTAGGATGGACTGGTTGGATCTCCTTTCAGGCCAAGGGACTCTCAAGAATCTCCTCCAACACCAAAGCTCAAAAGCATGAGTTCTTCGGTGCTCAGCTTTTCCTTATAGTCCAACTCTCACATCCATACATGACTACTAGAAAAACCATAGCCTTGACTAGATGGACCTTTGTTGACAATGGATCAGTTAGACCTAATTGATATCTATGGGACATTCCACCACAAACAATGAATTTCATCTTTTTCTCAGTGTGCACGGAACCTTCTCCAGGACATATCATATCCTGGGCCATAAATCTAGCCTCTGTAAATTCAGAAAATTTGAAACCATTCCAAATTTCTTTTCTGATGTCAATGCAGTGAGATTAGATGTCAACTACAGGGAAGAAAAAAAAAAAAAAAAACTATTAAAACTTTCAACATATGGAGGCTAAACAACACGTTTCAGGATAACGAACAAATAAGAGAAGAAATAAACAAATAAATCAAAGAATGCATAGAAATGAGTGAAAATGAAAGCACAACAACCCCAAACCTATGGGACACAGTAAAAGCATTTTTAAAGGGAAAGTTCATAGCAATACAAGCCTACCTCAAGAAACAGGAGAGAAATCAAATAAATAACATAACTGTATACCTCAAGCAACTAGAAAATGAAGAACAGCATGGTTAGTAGAAGGGAAGAAATCATAAAAATTAGGGCAGAAATAAATGTAAAAGAAACAAAAGAGACCATAGCAAAAATCAACAAAGCTAAAAGTTGGTTCTTTGAGAAGGTAAATAAAATAGACAAACCATTAGCAATACTCATCAAGGAACAAAGAAGAATCAAATCAACAAAATTAGAATGAAAATGGAGAAATTGCAACTGACAACACAGAAATACAAAGCATCGTAAGCATCATCAGCAAATATATGCCAATATAATGGACAACTTGGAGGAAATGGACCAACTCCTAGAAATGCACAACTTTCCAAAACTGAACCAGGAAGAAATAGAAAATCTTAACAGATCTATCACAAACAGGAAATCAAGACTGTAATTAGAAATATTCCAGCAAGCAAAAGCCCAGGACCAAACGGCTTCACAGCTGAATTCTACCAAAAATTTACAGAAGAGCTAACACCTATTCTTCTCAAACTCTTCCAGAAAATTGCAGAGGAAGGTAAATTTCCAAACTCATTCTATGAGGCTAAACTAGTTTCACCCTAATATCAAAACCATACAAAGATGCCACAGAACAGGAAAACTACTGGCCAATATCACTGATGTATAGATGCAAAAATCCTTAGCAAAATCCTAGCAAACAGAATCCAACAACATATTTAAAAGATCATACATCATGACCAAGTGGGCAGGAATGCAAATATTCTTTAATATCTGCAAATCAATCAATGTAATACTCCACAGTAACAAATTGAAAGATAAAAGCCATATGATTATCTCAATAGATGCAGAGAAAGCCTTTGACAAAATTCAACATCCATTTATGATAAATGGATAAAAAAAAAAAACACTGTAGAAAGCAGGAATAGAAGGAACATACCTCACAAATAAAAAAGTATATATGATAAACTCACAGCAAACATAATCCTCAATGTTTCCATGAAAATTTGAAAGCATTTCCCATAAAGTCAGGAACAAGTGTGCTCACTCTCACCACTACTATTCAACATAGTTTTGGAGGTTTTATCCATAGGAATCAGAGAAGAAAAAGAAATAACAAGAACCCAGATTTGAAAAGTGATAAAGCTCTCCATGTGTGCAGATGACATAGAAAACCTTAAAAACATCACCAAAAAATTACTAGAGCTAATCAATGAATATAGTAAAGTTGCAGGGTATAAAATCAGCACACAGAAATCCCTTGCATATACTAACAATTAGAAAACAGAAATTGAAATTAAGGAAACAATCCCATTCACCATTGCAACAAAAAGAATAAAATATTTATGAATAACTCTACTGAGAGGAACAAAAGATCTATATATAGAAAATTATAGAACATTGATGAAAGAAATCAAAGAGGAAACAAATAGAGGAAGAAATATACCATGCTCTTGAATTGGAAGAGTCAATATAAAGAAAATGAGTATATTAGCAATGTGTTAAATTCAGTGAAATCCCTATCAAGCTACCAATGGTATTTTTCAGAGAACTAGAACAAATAGTTTCACAATTTGTATAGAAATAGCCAAAAGCAATCTTGAGAAAGAATGGAACTGAAGGAATCAACCTGCCTGACTTCAGGTTATACTACAAAGCTACAGTCATCAAGACAGTGTTGTACTGGCACAGAAAACAGAAATATAGTTCAATGGAACAAAATAGAAAGCCTAGAGATAAATCCACGCACCTGTGGACACCTTATCTTTGACAAAGGAGACAAGAATATATGATGGAGAAAAGAGAATCTCTTTAATAAGTGGTGCTGGGAAAACTGGTCAACCACTTGTTGAAGAATGAAATTAGAACACTTTCTAACACCATACACAAAAATAAATTCAAAATGGATTAAAAGTCTAAACATAAGAGCAGAAACTACAGAACTCTTGAGGAAAACATAGGCAAACTGCTCTCTGGCAGAAATCACAGCAGGTTCTTCTTTGACCCACCTCCTATAGTAATGCAAATAAAAGCAAAAATAAACAAATGGGACCTAATTAATCTTAAAAACTATTGCACAATGAAGGAAACTATAAGTAGCAGGGAAAGACAGCATTCAGAATTGGAGGAAATAATAGCAAATGAAGCAACTGATAAGAATTAATCTCAAAAATGTGCAAACCACACTTGAAGCTCAATTCCAGAAAAATAAACGGCCCAATCCAAAAGTGGGCCAAAGAACTAAACAGATATTTCTCCAAAGAAGACATACAGAAGCGTAGCAAACACAGGAAAAGATGCTCAAAATCAATCATTATCAGAGAAATACAAATCAAAACCACAAAGTGGTACCATCTCATGTTGGTCAGAATGGCTGCTATCCAAAATTCTACAAACAATAAATGCTGAAGAGCGTGTGGAGAAAAGGGAACCCTCTTACACGATTCGTGGAAATGCAATCTAGTACAGCCACTATGGAGAAGAGTGTGGAGATTCCTTAAAAAAAAAAAAAAACAAACCTGGACATAGAACTGCCATATGACCCAGCAATTCCATTGCTGAGCATACACGCCAAAGAAGCCAGAATTGAAAGAGACACATTTACCCCGATGTTCACCGCAGCATTGTTCATAGTAGACAGGATATGGAAGCAACCTACATGTCCATTGACAGATGAATTGATAAGAAAGCTGTGGTACACATACGCAATGTAATATTACCTGGCCTTTAAAAAGAGTTCCTTTGAATCAATTCTAGTAAGGTGGGCGAAACTGGGGCCTATTATAAGTCAGAAAGAAGAACACCAATACAGTTTATTAATGCATTTATATTCAATTAAAAAGATGGTAACAACGACCCTATATGCGAGATGGCAAAAGAGATATACATGTAAAGAACAGACTTTTGGACTCTGAAGGAGAAGCCGAGTGTGGGGGATTTGAAAAAATATCACTGAAACATGTATATTTTCATATTGTGAAACAGATTGTCAGCCCAGGATCTAAGCATGAGACAGGTTGCTCAGGACTGGAGCACTGGGATGACCCTGAAGGATGGGATGGAGAGGAATGTGGAAGGGAGGGTCAGGATGGGAAACACATATACACCTATGGCTGATTCATGTCTATGTATGGCAAAAACCAGTACAATATTGTAAAGTAGTGAGCCTCCAATTAAAAATTTTTAAAAAAGAAATGAAACAAAGAATGACATCTGGAATTCTCTTCCCGCATGGTGGAACATGCCTTCCCATTGCCGAAGTGTATCAGACAGACAGTTAAAACAGACAGAACATATAACATGGTCCACATTCTTATTACATAATACCTTCAATGTCCAAGCCTCACCCCACTGCCAAGTTGCCAAATATACATAACTTCTGGCTTCAGCTCTCTGTGTCCACTAGGCAATAAGAAATGTATGAGTGTATTTTTTTGAGATACACTGACAATGCATGCCTTTAAAAGGCCACATGTCTTAGGAGATAACGAAGTGAAAAATTTGTGCTTCCAGCCTTCATTTTATAGGGCTTCCAAATGCATTCACTACTTCCCAAATCCTCACCCTTCATCTGTACACAAAAACTGAGATATTAAGTGGAGAAGAATGGCTTTTCACAGAGAAGGTAAGTTGGAAAGTAAAAATGGAGTGAGTAGCCTACCTCGCTCCATGCTCAGTAATGTAACCTATGTAAGTATGTTTAACAGCTACTAGGCATGCAAGGTCAAAGATGCTTCTCCCAGGATTACAGAGCTTGATTGAGAAGCCTTAGTTTTGTTTTACCTCTCATCTCTTTTCTCAGTTCACATGTAAGGCATGCTAATACATCAAAAATGGGAATGTCTAGGAGGTATTTAGAGACAATGCCTACTGTTGCATAAGACCAAAGTTGTACATTACAGTGGCATGTGGGTTAAAGTGGCATGCGGTTTAAGGTTTCTATCATAACATTCTACTTGACTCTGCAGAAGTTCTCCATCCCCATGAAGCTCTCAAGAGACATTGTGGCAAGTATACTTTGAGGAAAGATAGGAAGGAAACTCACAAGGTCTGTGTACTTTCTGTCAGTCTCACTTATCATCCCATGTATAAGGACAGATTAAGATGCTTTGTGAACCATCCCCCAGGCCCTGCCAACACCATTTTTTTATGTAGTTAAGTCACTCAGTTTTGTCAACACTTTGCAATTCCGTGTACAGCAAGAACTCCAGGCTTCCCTGTCCTTTAAATAGCCCAGAGTTCGCTGAATCTCATGGCGTTGATGAATTGCAATTATTTCGTCTTCTGTTGTTCCCTTCTCCTGCACTCAAGCTTTCACAGCATCAGGTTCTTTCCAGCGATTTGGCTGTTGGTCTTGGGCCAAGAACCAATTATTGGCTGAAGAGTCTTTCCATGAATTCTCAGTTTGAGGGTCTTCATGGTTGACTTGTTTCCATCTCTCTGCTCTTCATAGAACTCTCAAGATACTTCTCCAGCTCCACAGTTGTGAAGCCCTGATGCTTTGACAGTTCTTATGGTCCCTCTCTCACCTTGATACATGACTAATGGATTAACAAGAGCTTTGTCTTTTGGATTTCGCCAGTGATGTCTTTACATTTTAATATATTGAATAGATTAGGCAAAGCATTTTGTCCAAGGAACAAGAGTCTTTTAGTTTCATGGCTGTAGTCAATGCCCACAGTGATGTCAGAGGTCAAGAAAATAAAGTCTGTCACTGATTCCGTTTTATCTTCATTGATATGCCTTGAAACGATGGAATTAAATGCCATCATTTTAGTTGTTTTAATATTGGGTTTTAATCCAGCTTTTCCACTCTTGTCTTTCTCCTTCATCAAGGGACTTTTTAGTTTCTAACGTCTTTCTGCCATTTGGGTGATGTCATCTGGATAACTAAGGTTATTCATATCTTCTACATAAAGTTTTTCCAGCTTGAGATTCATCTAGGATGTTATTTTTCATGATGTATTCTGCACAGAAGTTAAATTAGCAGGGTAACAGTATATAGCCTTGACATATTCCTTTCCCACTCTTACAACATGATCTGCATACATGTTTCCCAGGAGACTGGTAAGATGTTCTGGTGTTCTTATCTCTTTAAGAATTTTCCACAGCTTTTTTTTTTTTTTTTTTGTGATCCACACTGTCCAAGTCATTAGCAGAGAAAATTAAGCAGATGTAAATGATTTTATTGAATTCCCTTGCTTTTCTATGATCCAAACATCAATTAAAATGTACCTATTAAGATTAAATCATGAACTACACATGCCTCTTTTTTTAAATTGTTATTTCTTGTTGTTTCTCTCTTTTTCAAGTTGTCAACTACCAACTGGTAATTTCCAGTGAATTTGCCATCCTACTTCTACAAGAATTGAATTATGCCCATGGCAGTCTCTCACCTTTGACACCCACTGAATGGAGGTAAGCTTTGAGAGCCAAAATGAAGCATCTATGCTCGGGGAAGAGGTTAGGATATTTCAACAAATGGCTAGATATATTCAGGAGCTGACTTTTTGAGCACAATTCTTGTATCATCTCTTATCAGGAAGAGAACTGCATTTTTTCATGCTGAGGGCAATCACTCATTAACAGAAATTTCTGGGAAAACACACACCCACACACCCAAATATGTGCTTCATTGCATGTTGAAAGTCAAAAAATTACCAGTTATGTGTGTATGTATAGAATCTAATTTCAAACAGATTAATTCATATCAACTAATATTTGTTGCTTTACTGTCATGCACAAACAAATAACAGCTTGCCAGGAATAAAAATCATAAGTTCCAAGAAGGATGAAGTGTAGAAGGACATGCAGTGCATCTCTCTCAATGAAAGGATCACAAATAATATTTCTACACTGTTAACAGTTCTCCCAGAGCATCAACTGAACACTAGCCGAACATTGTGTTCATCAGAGTGGCCTGTGTGGATTCCCAACATAGCTGGGTAGAATGGGTATAAAAAGGAAGAAGGAGGATGAGAGGAAGCAGGACAAAACCTGTGCCTTGAGGTGAGGGAATGAGAAGCACAGAAGAGACTTCCAGATTAAGGCAAGCCCCCTCACTAAAATGCAATGTATTTTGGATAGAAAGGAAGCAAAGTGAAAGATATGATAAAATATAATTTGTATAGCTTGAGAGTCACACAATGTGTGGTGTAGCCATACATGACCCAAACTGCAATGCAGATCAACCAGTGTGCATAAGGTCTGGAAGTTGGAACATGGGGTGTAGAGAGCACTCCTGGGAGAGGACTGCCATTGAATATGTGGAGATGGCCTGATGGTGCATGAAGGAGTAGTTGTGTAGCAGAGAATTCCTTTTGAGAATTCCCAAACTGCCAAAGAGGCAGGGCCTTACTGCTGTATCACACACAGGAAGTGGAGACACCATTGGAATCCCCCTCTTCCCACATGTTAACACCTACTACCAGGCAATAGAGAAAGACCAGAAAGAAGTACCACTCATGCTATTGCAAACACAAGCTAGGCCCATGGCTGCCGGATTGGCTGCCAAACACGTACCACCAGGATCCCTGCAGTCCAAGAAACTGTACCACCTTGTCCTGCTCTCATCAAGGCAAACCCAAGTGCTCCACAAATGTCTCAGGCTAGGGAGAATGCAATGGACCCCACTCCAGTACTCTTGCCTAAAAAATCCCATGGATGGAGGAGCCTGGTAGGCTGCAGTCCATGGGGCGCTAAGAGTTGGACACAACTGAGTCAACAGGACATAAAGTGGCCCTAAAGTAATGTGAAAATACCTAATGCAGACTTACTACAAATCTCAAAGAGAGAGACTGGAAGCAAAATATAAATTTGATGAACATGGCCACTTTAAGAATAAGAACGGGTACATAGGTGGTAACGTGGTGTTTTCAAGTCATATATATATATATATATATATATATATATATACATACATATTTGTATATATGTATATATATGTACACGACTGAGCGACTGAACTGAACTGAACTGAACTGATATATATGTACGTATATACGTATGTATACATCAGTTCAGTCGCTCAGTCGTTTCTGAGTCTTTGCGACCCCATGAATCACAGCACACCAGGCCTCCCTGTCCATCACCAAATACCTGAGTTTACTCAAACCCATGTCCATCGGGTCAGCGATGCCCTCCAGCCATCTCATCCTCGATCGTCCCCTTCTCCTCCTGCCCCCAATCCCTCCCAGCATCAGGGTCTTTTCCAATGAGTCAACTCTTCACATGAGGTGGCCAAAGTATTGAAGTTTCAGCTTCAGTGTCAGTCCTTCCAGTGAACACCAAAGACTGATCTCTTTTAGGATGGACTGGTTGGATCTCCTTGCAGTCCAAGGGACTCTCAAGAGTATTTTCCAACAACACAGTTCAAAAGCATCAATTCTTTGGGGCTCAGCTTTCTTCACAGTCCAACTCTCACATCCACACATGACCACTCGAAAAACCATAGCCTTGACTAGACGGACCTTTGTTGGAAAGTCATGTTTCTGCCTTTTAATATGCTATCTAGGTTGGTCATAACTTTCCTTCCAAGGAGTAAGCGTCTTTTAATTTCGTGGCTGCAATCACCATCTGCAGTGATTTTGGAGCCCCCAAAATTAGTCTGACACTGTCCCCATTGTTTCCCCATCTATTTCCCATGAAGAGATGGACCAAATGCCATGATCTTAGTTTTCTGAATGCTTCTCTTAGTTTTCTTTAAGCCAACATTTTCACTCTCCTCTTTTACTTTCATCAAGAGGTTTCTTAGTTCCTCTTCACTTTCTACCATAAGGGTGGTGTGATCTGCATATCTGAGGTTACATATGTATGAACATATGTATGTATGTATATATATTTGTGTGTATATATATATATATATATATATATATATATATATATATTTGTGTGCCCACACTGCTATATACACATAGGCATGTATACATATACTGTGTACATATTTATCTCTACACATATGTGTATATATGTCATAAGTGTAGAGACATATGTATATGTATATATAATATATAAAAACACACACATAAATGTATCCACATGTATCTGAATATTCTCTTAAATTGTCCTAAAATATGCTTTATGTTAAATAGTAAAACAAGTCTTAATATTTTAAATCATACCAAGTATGTTCTCTGACCACCAAGAAGTGGAGTTAAAAATTAAACATGATATACATGTGTGCAAATTTGCCAATGTGTGGAAAATTAAACAAGACATTCCTAAAGTACCAATGAGTCAAAGAGTAAACCACAAGGCAAATTAGAATATACTCTGTAGTGAATGAATGTGAAAGCACATTTTAGCAAATCATTGAATACAGCAAAATTACAACCTTTTGTTACATACCTACAGTGAATATATGCCAATACCTATAGGCAGGAAAAGTATATACCTATACTTTAGACATAAACATATGCATGCATATGAATAGGTATGTATATGTGTGTGTGTATATATTCTCAATATATAGATTTATATAATCTCAATATATAGATTTATATAATCTCAATAATGATTTACCAGGTAGCACTAGTAGTAAAGAATCCGCCTTCTAATGCAGAAGTCATAAGAGATGCGGCTTTGTTCCATAGGTCAGGAAGATCTCTTGGAGCTAGGCATGGCAACCTAGTCCTATTTTGTAGCCTTGAGAATTCCCTGCACTGAGGAGCCAAGCAGATGACGGTCTGTGGGGTGCAGACTGTCATAAAGGAGTGTAGTGACTTAACACACAAAATATCACTTTAATGGATTGCTAGTATATATATAGTATAACTTTTCCTTTCAGATATTGATTATTACTGATTGACTCTTCTTTAATCTCCTTGATCTTATTAACATTTTTGCACCTTCTTAATCTGTGTCTTCACTGTATTTATTGGCGACTCAAATTTGTTTGGAAGATTTTGGGTCCCCTTTTCCATCATTACTCTGAATTCTTTTTCAGGAAAACTTCTTATCATTTCCTCTTTTGTTTGGTTGGGTGGGTTTTTATCATTTACTCTTGGGGTCATTTAATGGATCAGAACATGATGGTCTGGAGTCAATGATAAGAAAGTAAAAGAGAGAAAGAGGCTGATATTCCCTGGTTTATGATGAAAACCAATAAAGCCCCTGACACAGGACTTGCATCGCTCATGAAGGCACCAGGCACCCCCTCAAGGGAGTGAAGTCACAGAGTGCCTTCTCTGGAAGGTCTTAGAAGCTAGGGCAGGAAAGTGAGTCAACGGGTCTCCACACTTCAGAGAATCAGCCAGAGAGAGAGAGAGAGAGAGAGAAACAGAAAAGACACGGGGACCTAAGCTATGATGGAGCAAAGGTGCTTTAATGATTTTTCTGTGAGTATATATAGGCTGTGGTACACGAAATTTCCTTCTACAATGATAGAGGTCAGAAAACCAAATGTACAGCAACCGTTACCAAGGGAACAAGGGACAATAATGGACACAAGATCAGGAGACAATCCATATCTCAAGAAAGGGGAGTGAGTCTAAGCAGTTTTGTCGTAAAGAGAATGTTTACTAAAGGAGACCCAATCCTGTCTCACACAATGGCCTCAGTTCAGAGGAGGAGCGTGCTGTTCCTCTTGAAGAGGGTCAAAGGAATCATGAGAGACAGCACGTAGGAATCTTCCTGTTAAACACTCCCTGACAATCTACCTTCACCTGCTGCATGTTTGTCTTCCTTTTCATTTCATTTAGATTGCTGTAGTTAGGGTCTACTTTCTGCAGGCTGGAGTGATATGGATATTCTTCATTGTGGAGTTTGCTCTTTGTTTGTGGGGTTTGACAAATAACTTGTCAAGGTTGAATGCTTGAGGGAACTTGTGTCTGTGCTCTATTGGGTGGAGCTGGATCACTTCTCTCTGGAGTGCAATGAATTGTCCTGTAATGCACTTTGTGGTGTCTGTGGTTTTTCGTATTGCTTTGAGGAACACCTTGTAAAACATGTGGAGAGGCGGCAGGCAGCTGAACCACCGTGGCATGAAGGGATAGAAAGGTTTGGTTCATCAATGCTTTCTATTGTAATATTTGGAACAAAAAGTTATTGATGAAAGTAAATTTTACATACTGAGATATGGAGAAGTGATTCTGATTTGTATATCATTTCATTTCACTGTTAGGTTATCCATAAGAGCCTGATCATGTTCTATGCATTGTGCACTGTGCATTTGTTTTACCCATTAAAGGGAAATATATTTTCTAAAAATGGTGTAGTTGTTATCCCAATGCAACTAGGTGACAATTGGGGATGTGGATCAGATATGTTCCCATGTTAGTGGAATTTGAATGTTTAAAATTATATGCAATGTAAGAATAGATTTCTTTGAAGAATATCTTTAAGTAACTGGCGGTTGCAACTTTATGTGCTCGAGTTCTCTGCAGAAGTAGGAAACTGTCTCTTATTAGAGAAAGAATAGTGGAAGATGAGCCAGATAATGGTATAGACTTTATGCAAAAGTACCTATATTGTTAAGCCAGAAAGCCATTAACAAATTTTGAGTTGTCCTAATGTTCATTTATGCTCTTGGGGAGTGCAGATTGTTTGGTCAGCATGCTAAAGATTCCTTAAAATATATTTTGATTAAAAAAAAAAAAAACTTGGATACCGATGCAAGTCCAGAAGTCCCTTAAAGTAGTATCTTCTATATTATTTTTTATTTTTTTAAGAAAATTACAATATTTTATATTTTATTATATTTTATTTTATTATCTAGTCATAGCATATAATATAAAATATAACATATTGTATTAATGTGTTAAATATCATATTCATTATATTTTATTATATTCTGTTTTATTTTTATATTCATTTCTTTACTTGCAAGGCATAATTTTTATTAATATGTAAGTTTTTAAAGCTCCAATGGAAATGGATTATTGGATGCTATTAAAATCATATAACTAAAAGAATAACTTTTTATGGTTTAGCTTTGTTTTTCTAATTTACCTGGTTTTAAAATGTCACTATATAATTCTCTCCTTTGATTTTAGTTTCACTTCCATCATATTCCTTACTTTAAATGAGGCTATCTCAAACTTTTAGCAAGGAAGAAAGTTCATTTCAGTTAAGTCATTCAATCTCAGTACTCCAGGCCACCCTGTCCATCACCAACTCCGGGAGTCCACCCAAACCCATGTTGGTGATGCCATCCAACCATCCCATCCTCTGTCTTCCCCTTCTCCTCCTGCCCTCAATCTTTCCCAGCATCAGGGTCTTTTCAAATGAGTCAGCTTTTGGCATCAGGAGGCCAAGGTATTGGAGTTTCAGCTTCAACATCAGTCCTTTCAATGAACACCCGGGACAGATCTCCTTTAGGATGGACTGGTTGGATTTCCTTGCAGTCCAAGAGACTCTCAAGAGTCTTCTCCAACACCACAGTTCAAAAGCATCAATTCTTTGGTGATCAGCTTGCTTTATAGTCCAACCCTCACATCCATACATGACCACTGGAAAAACCATAGGTACACTAGAAGACCTGTGTTGACAAAATAATGTCTCTGCTTTTTAATATGCTGTTTAGTTTGATCATAACTTTCCTTCCAAGGTGTATCTTTTAATTTCATGGCTGCAATCAACATCTGTCACTGCTTCTGCCTTTTTCCCTTCTATTTCCCATGAAGTGATGGGACCAGATGCCATGATCTTAGCTTTCTGAATGTTGAGCTTTAAGCCATTTTTTTCACTCTCTCTTTCACTTTCATTGAGACTCTTTAGTTCTTTACTTTCTGCCATAAGGGTGGTATCTATCTGCCTATCTGAGGTTATTGATATTTCTCCCAGCAATCTTGATTCCAGCTTGGACTTCCTCCAGCCCACTGTTTCTCATGACGTACTCTGCATGTAAGCTAAATAAGCAGAAAGACAATATATAGCCTTGATGTACTCCTTTAGCTACGTGGAACCAGTCTGCTGTTCCATGTCCAGTTCTAACTGCTGTTTTCTGACCTGCAAACAGATATCTCAAGAGACAGATCAGGTGGTCTGGTATGCCCATCTCTTTCAAAATTTTTCACAGTTTATGGTGATCCACAGAGTCAATGGTTTTGACATAGTCAATAAAGCAGAAATAGATGTTTTTTCTGGAACTCTCTTGCTTTTTGAATGATCCAGCAGATGTTGGCAATTTGATCTCTGGTTCCTCTGGCCTTTTCTTAAACAAGCTTGAAAATCTGGAAGTTTATTGTTCACATGTTGCTGAAACCTGGCTTGGAGAATTTTAAGTAGTACTTTACTAGCTTGTGAGATGAGTGCAATTGTTCAGTAGTTTGAGCATGCTTTGGCATTGCATTTCTTTGGAATTGGAATGAAAACTGACCTTTTCCAGTCCTGTGGCCACTGCTGAGTTTTCCAAATTTGCTGGCATTTTGAGTGCAGCATTTTCACAGCATCACCTTTCAGAATTTGAAATACTTCAACTGGGATTCCATCACCTCTCTAGTTTTGTTCATTGGAGAAGGCAATTGCAACCCACTCCAATAATTTTGCCTGGAAAATCCCATGGTCAGAGGAGCCTGGTAGTCTGCAGTCCATGGGCTCGTGAAGAGTCGGACATGACTGAGCAACTTCACTTTCATTTTTTACTTCCATGTATTGGAGATGGATATGACATCCCACTCCTGTTTTCCTGCCTGGGGAGTCCTGGGAACAGCAGAGCCTGGAGGCCTGCAGTCTATGTGATTGCACAGATTTGGACACAATGGAAGCAACTTAGCAGCAGCAGTAGCAGCAGCTTTGTTCATAGTGATGTCTCCTAAGGCCCACTTGACTTCACATTCCAGGATGTCTGGCTCTAGGTGAGTGATCACACCATTGTGATTATCTGGGTTGTGAAGATCTTTTTTGTACAATTTATCTGTGTATGCTTGCCACCTCTTCTTATCTTCTGCTTCTGTTAGGTCCATACAATTTCTGTCCTTTATTGAGCCCGTCTTTGCATGAAATATTCCCTTGATATCTCTAATTTTCTTGAAGAGATCTCTAGTCCTTCCCACTCCATTGTTTTCCTTTATTTCTGTGCAGTGATCACTGAGGAAGGCTTTCTTATCTCTTGCTCTTCTTTGGAACTCTGCATTCAAATGGGTATATCTTTCCTTTTCTCCTTTGCTCTTCACTTCCCTTCTTTTCACAGCTATTTGTAAGGCTTCCTCTGACGGACATTGTGTTTTTTGCATTTGTTTTTCTTGGGGATGGTCTTGATTCCTGTCTGATGTACAATGTCACAAAACTCCACCCATAGTTCCTCAGGCACTCTGTCCATCAGATCTAGTTCCTTAAATCTATTTCTTACTTAAACTGCATAGTCATGAGGAATTTGCTTTAGCTCATACCTGAGTGATCTAGTGGTTTTCTCGACTTTCTTCAATTTCAGTCTGAATGTGGCAATGAGTTCATGATATGAGCCACAATCAGCTCCCTGTCTTTTTTTGTTGTTGTTGACTGTATAGAGCTTCTCCATCTTTGGCTGCAAAGAATATAATCAATCTAATTTCAGTGTTGACCATCTAGTGATGTCCATGTGTAGGGTTTTCTCTTGTGTTGTTGGAAGAGGGTGTTTGCTATGACCAGTGCATTCTCTTGGCAGAACTCTATTAGCCTTTGCCATGTTTCATTCTGTATCGCAAGACCAAATTTGTCTTTTACTCCAGGTGTTTCTTGACTTCCTACTTTTGCATTCCAGTCCCTTATAATGAAAAGGACATCTTTTCTGGGTGTTGATTTTCGAAGGTTATGTAGGTCTTCATAGAACTGTTCAACTTCAGCTTCTTCAGCGTTACTGGTCAGGGCATAAACTTGGATTACTGTGATATTGAATGGTTTACCTTAGAAACGGACAGAGATCATTCTGTTGTTTTTGAGATTGCATCCAAGTACTGCATTTCAGGCTCTTTTGTTGACCATGATGGCTACTCGATGTCTCCCAAGGGAGTCCTGCCCACAGGAGTAGATATAGTGGTCATCTGAGTTAAATTAATACATTCCAGTCCATCTTAGTTCACTGATTCCTATAACATCGATGTTCACTCTTGTCATCTCCTGTTTGACCACTTCCCATTTGCTTTGATTCATGGATCTAACATTTCAGGTTCCTATGCAATATTGCTCTTACAACATTGAACCTTGCCTCTATCACCATTACAATCCACAACTAGGTTTTGTTTTTGCTTTGGCCCCATCCCTTCATTCTTTCTGGAGTAATTTCTCCACTGATCTCCAGTAGCATAATTGGGCACCTACCGACCTGGGGAGTTCATCTTTCAGTGTCCTATGTTTTTGCCTTCTCATACTGTTCATGGGGTTCTCAAGGCAAGAATACTGAAGTGGTTTGCCATTCCCTTCTCCAGTGGACCACATTCTGTCAGACCTCTCCACCATGACCCGACTGTCTTGAGTGGCCCCACACGGCATGGCTTAGTTTCATTGCGTTAGACAAGCTGTCGTCCGTGTGATCAGATTGACTAGTTGTCTGTGATTGTGGTTTCATTCTGTCTACCATCTGATACCCTCTCTCAGTGCCTCTTATGTACTTTCACCTACTGCATATTTTCTGTCTTTCATTTTGCTTAGTTTGCTGTGGTTATGTTCCCTATTCTGCAGGCTGGAGGGTCTTGGCTTCTCTTCATTGTGGGGTTTGCTTTTGTAGGTGGGTTTGGAACAGTGACTTGTCAATATTGAATGATTTGGGGAACTTTTGTCTATGTTTTGGCAGCTGGAGCTGTATCTCTTCTCTCTGGAGAGCAATGAAGTGTCCATAATGCACTCTGGGGTGTCTATGGATTTGGTTTGGCTTTGGGCAGCAGTTTTTAATGTTCAATATTGTGTTCCTCTTTTGCTGGACAATAGGTATGGGTTGTCTTGCACTGAGCTTGCTGGCTCACACGTGGAGCTTGGTTTCTGTGTAGACATTAACATTTTGGGTGTTTGCTTGTGTTTTAATATTCCCTGGAGTCAGGACTATGAGGATGATCCATAGTTCTGATGTTGGCTTCCTGGACTCTGGATTTCAGCCCCCTGTTACCGTAGCTCCAAGAATTCCACATCCTCACAGCATAAAAGATCAAACCCCAAGATTAATAGTTAAAGAACTCTTCACAGCCAGAAACAGCCACACATATTCAAAGAGCTATAAAGGGTAGAAAAAATGGAGGAAGGAGATAGAGGTGCCTAGAAGAAGAAAAAGAAGAGTTCAAAAGGGAAGAGACAAAAAACACAGGAATCAAATCGCTAAGTGAAAATACATCCCAAAGATTAGATTCCTAATGCTATATCATTGAAAACAAGTTTCCAAAATCCAGGGTTAAAAACCTAGAACAGAGTTTAGACGCCTCTCAATACTATAAAACAAACAAACAAAAATAGAATCCAAATATACTTATAAAGTAATTTGTTTTAAAAATAGATTTTCATTTCTTTTTTTTCAGAAAGGTAACAGTAATGTATAGAAATTAAATTACGTGATTAATAAGGAACAAAAATTTTTTTTTAAATATTTTAAATCAGAATTAGGAAATAGATCTAGGAATTTCTCTGAAGTTGTGTGCTTTGTGGTGTCAGTCAAGTGTCAGATAATCTCTTGTTCAAATTTGATCTTGTTGTCAAAGGCTAATATTGTTCATCGATTGCACAGTGTCCCCTTTAACTGCAGGGTTTTATTGTTCTGCCTATGTCACTTCTGGCGCAGTTCACTCTTCTTGACTTATTGTTAATTTCTCTGTATGCAAGTTTCTACCGTGTCCAGTTTTCATTCTGAGGTAAGTGTGTGGCAGCCTCTTATTCAAGCTCAACTGCTTAGTGGTGCCATTGGAAGGGTGGGAACACTGAAAGTGGGGAAACATGGGCGTTCTTGAGCAGGATGGACCGCAGTGGGCTTGGCACTGACAAAAGTGGCATGTACTTTCTGGGTCCACCCTGTTAAGGCTCCCTGCTGCTTGCTCTGTGATGAACAATCCCAAGTGGGCCTTGTGTTTCATGCACTTCCCATGTGTAAGCCACTCAAGATCTCAGCTGCTCTGCAAGAGCACTGGCAATTATTGGCTATCACTTTGTGCCCTTTCCAGGTAATAACAGCTCCGTTTGCCTCAGTGGGCAAGGCACTATCCCAGATGAGCCACGCATCTTACGTACCTCTCTTATCCCAGCAACTTGGTTTGCTGGCTGCACCAGAGGGCACTGTTTCACGTGTGCCTTGTGTCTCCTCAGGAGAGTTGATCTCAGGCTGTGACTCTCCTGACCTATGTGAACTCTTCATGAACTCAGGATGTCATGGTTAGAAACTGGCAGCATGCTTAGAGCTTGGTGGGAGATGTCATCTCTGTTGCTGAGATAACAGTAGCCCCTTCCATTCTACCTCAGGCTGTCACACACATTCTCTCTGCCTCCATAGAGGAAAGGGCCATAAATGGTAGCTGGCTGGTCTACTTTGTTATTTTCTAGTGTGCAATCTTTTGTTCTGTGAGCATCCCAGGGTTCACTATGTAGGCTTAGAGCCATTTCTCAGGCAAGTTCCTTTTGTAAATTTTTGTCTATGATGCTCCCATGTTTTAGGCAACTTTGTCACCTTAGCTTTCCCTGATTGTCCTCAGGGCATTAATGGCTGGTCTTTAGCACAGAGTGGATGATACAGCCTGGGCCTCCCTTCGAGGCTCCACTCAGTCATGGAGGACAGGAGCATCTGAACTCCTTTGCTACTAGTAATTCCAGTTAGGCATATTTGTTTTTGCATTTTTTTTTTTTTCCTATTCCCTAGTTATGTTGCCCTCAACAATCCCAGAGGTCCCCACTGACCCTGATGAGAGAGGGTTTCCTATGTTGTGTAAACTTCTCCTTTATGATTCCCTCTGCAAGATGGTTCTCAATCCCTAAATTTTTTATCTCTCTTTATGTCTCTTATAGTTTTCCTAAGGATCAGGTTTTTCTCTAATGAGCCAGCTCATCATGGTCATAGCTTTGGAACCTCAGGTGGCCAAAGGTTTGGGGCCTCAGCTTCAGCATCAGACCTTCCAATGAATGTTCAGGGTTGATTTCCTTAAGATTGAGTGGTTTTATCTTTCTGTAGTCCATGGCACTCTCACAAGTCATCTCCTGCATAGCAATCCAAACCCACCAATTATTTGGTCTTTCCACACCTGTCTGTGTCTTTGGGAAAGACCATAGCTGAGACACTATGGACTTCTATTGGCCAAGTCATGTCTTTGTTTTCTAAAACAATTTCTAGATTTGTCACAGCTTTTCTTTTGAGAAGAAATCATATTCAAAATCTATGGTTGCTTGTCAACATCTGCAGTGAACTTAGAGACACAGAAGAGGAAATCTGTTACTGCGTCTGCCTTTTTCCCTTCTATTTTCCATGCAGTGGTGGGACCAGATTCCATGATCTTACTTTTTGCAATTTTGAGAATGCAACATGCTGTTTACCAAATGTTTCCATATCATAATTGGCAATTATTGTTTTCTTATACTTTTTTTCTCTCTGTCTTTAGCATAAGAAATTATGCTCTCAATTTTTTCAAAGACTTCAGTGCTTCATTATATATAGTACTGTTGGTTTTAAATTTCCTACTGGAAGCATTTGTGCTGTACTTCTGTGACAACTGGGTGAAATTTTTATAAAATACCCAGCCTATGAAACATTTCCCCATTAGCACAATGTATTGAGGCAATGCATATCTAGTTAACCTTCCCTAGTGTGGAAACTAGGCAATTACAAAAGAGTACAAGCTTGGACTGCAAGGTGATCCAACCAGTCTATCCTAAAGGAGATCAGTCCTGGGTGTTCATTGGAAGCACTGATGTTGAAGCTGAAACTCCAATGCTTTGGCCATCTGATGTGAAGCACTGACTCATTTGAAAAGGCCCTCATGTTGAGGAAAGATTGAGGGCAGGAGGAGAAGTGGACGACAGAGGATGAGATGGTCGGATGTCATCACCAACTCAGTGGACATGAATTTAGGTAGACTCCAGGAGTTGGTGATGGACAGGGGGCCCTGGCAGGCTGTGGTTCATGGGGCTGCAAAGAGTCAGACACGACTGAAGGGCTGAACTGAACAAGCATCAAGAGGTACGATGTGGAGAGGAGGTGACAGATAAACCACCGTGGCATGAAGGAATAGGAATATTGACAATCAGCGCTTTCTACTGAAATAGTTGGAACCAAAAACTTTAAAGTGATGAAGTAAAATTTTACTTCCTGAGTTATGGGGAACTGATTATTTTTTATACATCAGTTAATTTGAATGGTAGGCTAACTAGAAGAGCCTTATTAAGATCTATGCACTGTATTCCACCCATTAAAGTGGAATACATTTAAAAGAGAAATGGGGTAGCTGTTATTTTGATTGCAGCTAAGTGACCGTTATAGATGTGGTTGAGGTATGTCTCTATGTTACTGTGAACTTGAATGGTTAATTTTTTTTAAATTTTTATTTATTTATTTTTTACAGTCTTTATTTATTTACTTATTTTAATTTGTTAGAGGCTAATTACTTTACAATATTGTAGTGGTTTTTGCCATACATTGACATGAATCAGCCATGGATTTACATGTGTACCCCATCCTGATCACCCCTCCCACCTCTCTCCCCATCCCGTCCTTCTGGGTCTTCCCAGTGCACCAGCCCTGACCACTTGTCTCATGCATCCAACCTGGGCTGGTGGTCTGTTTCACCCTTGATAGTATACTTGTTTCAATGCTATTCTCTCAGAACATCCTACCCTTGCCTTCTCCCACAGAGTCCCAAAGTCTGTTCTGTACATCTGTGTCTCTTTTTCTGTTTTGCATATTGGGTTATCATTACCATCTTTTAAAATTCCATATATATGCATTAGTATACTGTATTGCTCTTTATCTTCCTGGCTTACTTCACTCTGTATAATGGGATCCAGTTTCATCCATCTCATTAGAACTGATTCAAATGAATTATTTTTAATGGCTGAGTAATATTCCATTGTGTATAAGTACCACAGCTTCCTTATCCATTGAATGGTTAAAAATTTATCCAATGTCAGGAGAGCAACAGCTTTCATAGATCAATACATTTAAACTGATAGTTTCAGCTTTATGGGCTCAAGGTCCCATCATAAGTAGAGATGAAACTCATCTCTAGTTGTAGAAAGAATAGTGGAGGATGAGCCAGATTAAATTTTAGCCTTTCAGGAAAAGGAGCTAAATTATTCAGAAGGAAAGTTATTAACCAATATAGGTTTGCCCAAAAAGCTCACTTAGTCTCTTGAAAGTGTGCAAACTGTTTGGCCAAGTCAAAAAAGTTGCTTAATTTATATGTTGGCTATATATAGAGAGGCATGTATACTGGCTTTCAATTCTTATTATCTTTAACATCAATGGAAAAATTTAAGACAGACTAGAATGATTCAAAACCTGCTTGGTTGTTGAGTATATGAAAAGAGGTAATGCTTGACATTTTATTTTCTTGATTGCATCTAAAACATGAGGACTCTTTTGTATCACTCTCCTTCTTCTGTCTATTAACTTTCTAATGTTTGTCCAGGTTTCATGACAAAACAAAGAGAGCTATAATGTTGGCTTAACACAAAATAGTGATGCCAAGCTCAGATCACAGGATTATTTCCAACTCTTTTCAACAGGGAATATCCAAAGTTTTTGTTGACTCAATCCCTCCAGGACCTAGAGACATGTGAAACATAAATTAATCCTGCAAGGGAGATTTTATGCCACATTTGTTATCAACCTCTCATTCCAAACTTCATTCCCTTTCTTTTTCGAAGCAGTCCCTGCATCAGATTGACAAAGATGAAAAGAGAGGGGTGGGATTTCAGACTTCACCAAATTCCAAGAGTAGCTTTAATCAGAGAAGGGAAAAAAGAGAGAAACAAAGGAAAATTGTCAAGCAACACAAAATAATAATGATTTAGCTATCATGCAAAGTCAAGGACTCTTAGTTCCTCCTCAAGGGCTATGGATAATATTCTGAGCCATATCCTGCGAGCAGTCTTATAGATGTTGAAACCCCAGCCATGCTGAAAACATTAAGTACACAGACACCAGGGTAGTTGGAGCCAGATGGCTGATGATGTTGTCTCTCAATTTCCTCAGTAACAGCCCATTAGAAGCATGTTCTAAAACTGATCACACACAGACACAATGGCCCATCGCCACTCTACCTTTAAAAGCCTTTCCCTGAAAGCCTTTGAGGTGTCTGGGCCTTTTAAGCACTAGCTGCTTGGACTCCCTACTTAGTCCTGCAATAAAGACTTCACCTGCCTTCACCACAACCCACAATCAGTTGATTGACTTTATTGCACAAAAGTGAGCAGACCCAAATTTGGTTTGGCATCAGTACTGACAACTAAGAGGGTGTGTATAAGTGTGTGTGTATTTAAGGGAGAAAAATCACTTTTATTTCAGGAAACAAGTATATTTACTGATGTGATTTGTTTGTGTAAAATATTCTTTAAGAATGAGATTTTGCATGTTTCATGTCTGGTTATTATTGAGTGAGTAACCTATATTTTAAATCGATACAGCTTTCTTCATTGAGAAATAAAAACTGGCTGAATGTTACCATTTAATTTCAATGAAACCAGTGATTTTGTGATGTCACTCAGTTTGAAAACCACTGTGATGGTCTATACAGTTTATTTGTGTAGGTCAGCCAAGCAGGAGTTGAAGTTGCAGTGTGTAAAATCTGACAAATGGGGAAAGTCGCTGAAGAAAGATTTATTTGATATGGCACATATTTCTTCAGAAATTCAAGGTGTATATCCTAAAGATGAGTCAGTTGGTTCAGAAACCCCCATTAGACCTCCTTCGTGTGATTACACACTTGCTGGGGACTTAGTCTTGAAATATATGACTCAAGATGATGATTTTCAGGCTTTGTATGCAGAATCTGTGATCAAAAGACCATGTTACACATTTTCTGTCTTTAAACCAGATGAATTGAATGATTTTCTTTCCCTCACTTTTCCTCAGAAACAGGAATATATTTGAAAGTATCAGCTTAAATCTATTTGGTGGTATGAAAGTGGCACTTCTACAGTGATTAAGGAAGAACTCCTCAGGAAAGTAGTCTTGGGACAAAAGGCCCCATTTAGTATTTTTTTTTAAACTAATAGTATAAAAAGTTTAGTTTGATAGCTTAACATTTATGTGTTTAGTTAAATGTGACAAAAGTTTCAAAGATCTGCTTCACTAGCTGTTTTCCCAACAGAAGAAAAAGAAGTGTCTGTTTTGAGCAAGGTATTCCAAAATTTTCACTTATTTTAGGGAATATATGTTTCAATCCTGTGAACATTAAGTATCATAACATAGGTAGTTAAAACTGACTTTAAACTTCAGATAACACACTACTGAAAAAAAAATCTATTTTTCAAGTTGAGAACAGCTGGATATTAAAACATTTGAGGTTTAACAAATTTTCCTAGCTACTTTGAACCAGATACAAGTCCTGAATCTCCTTAAAGGGCTATTTAGTGTACATATACAATAGATTTTCCTATGAGGAGCATACTTTATTCTAATAGATAAATATTTAAAACTACTAATGCAGGTGTACTATTTAATGCTATTAACTTTGTATGCTTAAAGGAGTCAATATTTAGAGTTTTGGTTTTCTATTTCCCCTTTGTTTAAAAGGCACTAAATAATTTTCTTCCTTGGTTTTAGTTGCAGTTCTATCATAATCCAAATTTTAAGTGATGCTATCCCCTACTTTGAGCAAGAATGAAAATAAGAGTTGGGATTAAAATTTTCTATTATCTTCATTCGTCTGAGATTACAAGAATAAGTGTGTTAAGCAAGGGGTAATGTGGATTTCTTCCTGAATCCTGGGTTTCTTCCTGAATCTAGAGAATAGAGTGTATTTCCACTCTACAAGTTTAAGTGTGCTTTTCATACGAAAGTCTTCTACTAGCCACATAGTTGCTAATACATGAACCCCAACTCGAGGGTATTTTTTTCTTAATTGTCAATGTCAGTTAGACTGAAAGAGAAAATTGTGATAGATCAACCCTATGTTTAAACAATTGACCTTTTTTCATTGGCACTCACAGAGCAGCTACACTCAAGCAAATGGCCACATTGAGAATTTTGCTACTATGGCTACTTCTATTTCTCAGTACCACATAGTATCTCCATTACAGAGAAGTTATTTTAGACTGATGGTCAAGTCTTCTACCTTCCCAGTTAGGTACGACGGTATGTCAGCCCATGAAGTTACTTTCTCTAACCGGCAACAGGTAGGCAATATGTGATTATAAGTGAAAGTGATCAGTGATGCATCTGCTACTTCTCTTTTAAGGTTAACTCATCAGCTATCTTCATTATATGAAAATCATCCTAATTACAACTGATGTACCAAACAGGTGCCAGATTATGCAGGATAATGAAGATTAAAATTTATATTGGCTGATGTCAACAAATTCCTATATTTCTCTCATTTGAGCAATAAAATTTCATGTTCATCTTCATAGTTTCATTTTCTATTCTGAAATAATTAAGAGTAAATTGAGGCTTTCTTTCTATTCCTGGATCTTATATTGTACTTTTATAAAACTCTTCAGTTCAAGGAAACATTTGGTAAGTACCCTAGGTAAACTAAAAGAAAAGAAACTGAGAACAAAAATAAAAAAGTTGGAAGTAAATAGACATCGGAAATCATGAAAGCTGAGTTGAATGGATGTGTAAATAAGGATGGTATGGGAAAAGGAACAGACCCAAATCAAATTAAAAAAAAAAAAAAATCAAATGCACAATGTGTACTTTAGCACTTTCTCACTTGCCTCCTATTCAATCAGTTATCAGAGAGAATCTAAGAGGTTAGACAGCAGGTTGACTCCATTAAAAACTGTTTCATACTTGAAAATATAGGTGTTGTAACCTGCCCAGTAATCATGATGATCATCACACCATCACTGGGATACTATAGGTGACATGATATAGTCAAAGATTAAATATATATAATCAAAGACATAATTAAACATTGTACCACAGTCACCACAAGATAGGTATTTTGCAAGTGGTATTATTAAAGGTCACTTTTGCTCTGCTGTTCTTAAGGCATGCCATTATTTCCTCCCACACAGATTCCATTCTGTTGGTCCTTTAATGGGCCGGAACCTGGTGGTCCGGATTTGAGGATGAGAAAGTGAATGAAGGAAAGAGGCTAATATTCCCTGAGTTACACAGCCGGCTTTCACGTGCCAGGGAACCAGCCAGAAATAGACATATAAAGAGAGAGAAGAAAGAAAGACATGGGGACTAAAGCTCTGATGGAGCAAAGGTGTTTTAATCAGCATGGTGTGGGCATATTTACTGTCTTACAAGGTAGTTATTCTCAACAAAGACAAAGATTAAAATTCCAGACTTACGAAACATAAGGTGATACCTATTAAAGACAGAGAGTTGTAAATAATCACTTTTTACCATATGGTTCATAAGAAGGAAGAGGATATGTATCACTCTATTGAAAAACAAATGAAGAAAATGCCTGGATTCCTCAGCTTGGGGAAAGGTGTGCCTCTCGTCTTAATTCCTGAATATTCAGGAATCAATCAGGACCAGAGGATTCCTGACAGATCCAAAACAGCACACAGGAAGCCTCCTGTTTAATGCTTCCTGACTCCATCCTATATTTCCTCTTGCATATTCTGATGTTGTTTTCCTATTCTAACCATGACAGACATAAATCCTAGTGGGGAACGCAGCACCTCAGCATGGCTAACATGCTCTTGAAAGACATGATATCTAATTCTCATAGTAGCTTCATTATCTTCGTGTTTCACTCTTCTTCTGGAGCTACAACCAGGCAAATTTCTTTCAGTCATGGTCAGCTCCATCTCACAAGTTTCACTCAGTTCTCTCATAGAGTTCAAACGAAACTCTGTTTGCCGACTTAAGCACAGATATCAGGTCTTCTAGATGTTTTGGGTCTAACCACTTTTTCTTGTGTAACTTTTACAACAGCCAAGACTTAGTGCTTGCCAAAGGATGTATTTTAAGTAAGAGATAAGCATTTGCAGCAATTTTGAGAGTTACTGAAATTGGTGTCCTTATTTATCACTTCAAGCACTAAGTTCAATGGCTTTCATTCTAGATTTCAGCCGTCTTTCTATGTAGACAATTTTTCATGCTTGGAGCAATAACACCTTAAAGGTGCTTACACCTTCTATTTTATTGCCATGTGCTTTTTATCCCTTCTGACTCCCTTTTAACACCTTTTCATGTTCTGCCTTTAGTGGCAAGATTTTCCCAAATAGAACATAATTAATCCAGTTCATTCTAAGATAACCTGTAAAGTGTATGAATATGGACTTGCAGATATCTCATTTTGCCAAACTACTCTTTTGTTCCTTCCTATTAACATATTATCAAATTATGGCTCACTTTCTCTGTGCAGAGAACCCTGGTTACATGACACGTTACAATGGTGATTTATTCCCATATGATTTTAACATATCAGTACTTTAAATTCTCAAAATTATATGAAGAATGTAGCTCAACACAATAGTTAAACATTTTTAATGAGTTCAATTTCATTTTTTTAACATTGGTGCCTAAGATAGTAAAAGTGATATAAAAAATTTAAGTGAGAAAAATGCAGAAGATTGGAGCAAAAAGATATAAAAAATGAAGGGAGAAGTTCAGAGGATGAAATCAGATGTTTAAAGTGTAACAGGCCAATGGCTAAATGCAGGACAAGAAGAGGCCAGTATGACTTCAAGACTGTTTCCCTACAACATGGTTTAAATTTAAACAATTCACAGAATAGTCTTACATGCAAAATATTCTAAGACCCTCTGAGACGTAGGTCAAAGGTATATCATTTAAAGCATTCTTATTTAGGATGTCACGAGGGTGAAATGATTCAACTGCAAAAAATAGCTTCCAACATTTGGCCCAGAAACAAGAACTAGAGTACTACTATGGAGTTAATAAAAGTCTCTTGGCTTATCTTTTCCTTTTGTTATTTGTGATTTGGGCATGTAAGATTGTGACTGTGCTTGTGTGTGTCATTGGAGTAAGTATGTGCTTGTGAAGTGTATTTCTGGGCTTTTGTTTTGCCTTGCTTATTAAAGAGTTCAGCCTGATGAAATGGTTAAGCACAAATATAAATAGGTACTAATTAAAATGTCCTTACAAAAGTCTACTTTCTCTATTCAAAGTGAAAGATAAAGTGGTGAGTTACAAAGATTGAAATCATTTAGATATTAACCAAGCTATTTCAGCCAAACACAGCTTAAAACTGTGGTGCACTCCCAGTCAGCCCAGCAAAAGTTAAGTGGGACCTCAGATCTCTATTATATCCAAAAATAACAAAACATCTACCCTCTAATACGGCAGTTCCAGATAAGCCTACATAGATGCCTGGAGTTTCAACCAGGCCTTCCTGAAATGAGATACTTCCTACCATCCTAAACAGTAAGGTACATGTAAGAAATAATGGGGACCAGGGAGGCTGCACTAACAAAAACAGTTAAAAAGAATCTTGAGAACCAAATGAAACTAAGGATGAAATTAGGAATTTTATTCCCACATGTATGGAATACACCTCCGACTTGTGAAAGTGTATCAGATAGGCAATTAAAATAGAAGGAAGTTATAACATGGTCCACATTCTTCTTACCTAATAACTTCAGTGTCCATGCCTCATTCCACTGCTAATGTTACTGTTGACTATCCAGGACAGCTGGCTTTAGCTCTGTGTGGCAAGCAGCCAATAGGAACTTTATGAGTATAATATTCTGAGACACATTGACAGTGCATATCTAAAATGTCCACTAGTCTTGAGACATGACTTAAAATGTAAAACGTGTACACATGTCTTCAGTTTTATAGAATTTTCATGGGCACTAACTCACATTTCCCCAATCATCAACCTTCATCTGAAGATAAAAACTGTGACATTAAGACATTAACAGGAGAAAATGACCTATTCAAAGAGAAGGCAATTGTCAAAGTCAAAATGGAGCCAGTAGACTACCTCATTTTGTACTCAGTATTTTAAACCCCTTGTAAGTATTCCTAAGAGCTACTATGATGCACAAGTCAAAGATGATGTTCCCAGGATTACAGAGCTTGATGGAGAAGCTTTAATTTTGTATTACCTCTCACCTTCTTCCTAAAATCACATACCAGGCTTGTTAATAGCTCAGAAGATGGGCAGGTCTAGCAGGCATTTAAAGACAGTGACTGCTCCTGCCTGCTGCTGCATCAGACCAAGGTTTAAGATCCAAGTGGTATGTGGGGTAAGGTTTATATCTTAGGATACCACATGACTCCTCAGAAGTTCTCCCTCACTGGAAAGCTCTCAAAACACATTTTGACATTTTGGGGGAAGAAACGAAGGAAACAGACAAGAGCTGTATGCTTTCAAGTTGTCCTCAATCTCACTTATCATCCCATGTACAGTAACAGATTTAACATGCAATCTGAACCATCTCCCAAGCCATGCCAACACCAATTTCTAATGTTCATTCACTCACATTTGTCTGACTCTGCAGCTCCATGTAGAGCAGGACTCACTGGGCAGCACTGTGCTTCAAATCACCCAGAGTTTCCTCAAACACATATCAAATGAGTCTGTGATGTTTTGCAACTGTCTCATCCTCAGTCCTTCCCTTCTCCTCCTGCACTAATTCTTTCCCAGCATCAGTGTCTTTCCAGTGATTTGTCTTTGGGCCTCAGCTTGTCAAATTGTTGGGTCTTGAGGTTCAGGATAAGTTTTGTGGATATTCAGGATTGATTTCCTTCAGGAAAGCATCAGTGCTGTGGTACTCAGTTCTTACGGTCTCTCTCTCACATTCAGACATGACTCCTGGAAAATCCATAGCTTTAATAATTTGTATCTTTACTAGTCATGTCCCTGCTTTTGAATAAAGTGACTAGATTGGCCATAGCTTTTTCTCCAAGGAGCAAGTGTCTTTTAATTTCATGGCTGCAGTCACCACCCACAGTGTTATCAGAGGTCAAGGAAGTAAAATCTGTCACTGATTCCGTTTTATCTCTTTCAATATGCTTGGAAATTATGGAGCCTAATGATCTTATTTTTTCTGAATATTAAGATTTAATCCAGTTTTTCCTACCCCCTCTATCACCTTTATCAATAAGCTCTTTATCTCGTATTGTCTTTTTGCCATTTTGTGGTGTCATCAGTAAAACTAAGTTGTTTCGCATTTCTCACATTAATTTTCTTTCTAACTTTACATTAATCCAGCATGTTACTTTCCATGATGCACTTTGCAAAGAAGTTAAGTAAGCTGGGTGACAACATATAGCTTATTGTATTTGTTTACAACTTTGAACCACTTCATTGTTCTGTCTCCAGTTCTAACTGCTGTATCTTGGCCTGCATATACGTTTCCCAGGAGACAGGTGATGTGGTCTGGTATTCCTATCTCTTTAAGAGTTTTCCACTTGTTTTGTGATCCTCAGAGTCCAAGACATTTGCATACAAAATGAAGCAGATATAGCTTTGTTTTATGGAATCCTCTTACTTCTTCTATGAGTCCCAGCACCAATTAAAGCTTACCTACTAAGATTAGTTCACAGACCTGTATATATTCTTTATTTTTCTATTTCTCTCTTTTTCAAGTAATCAACTACAGACTGGTACTTTCCTGGGCATTTGCCATCTACTTCTAAAAGAATTAAGTTATTTCCATGCCATTCCTTGACCTTTGACACCCACTGAAAAGATACAATTTTTGAGAGTTGAAATGAGGTATCTGTGCTCTGGGAAAATGTTAGAACAGTTTTACAAATATCTAGATATTTTCAAGAATGACATTTTGAGCCCAATTCCTGTATGACCACTTATCTTGAAAAGAACTGCATTACTTCATGCTGTTGATAATTTCTCATTAGCATAATTTTCGGTGAAATACAATATATGCTTAATTGTATGTTGGAAGTCAAAGAAGTACTAGTTATGTGTGTATGTATAGAGCCTCCCAACAAGCAGATTAATTCATATCAGCTAATGCCTGGTACTTCACTGTGATGCAAAAGGGAAATATAGAGCTTGCCTGAAAAAAATCAGAAGTTCTGAGATGGCTGAATAGCAGGAGTATATGGAGTTTATCTCTCTACATGAATGCATCACAAATACTTCTACAACAGTTAGAACTGGCAACAGTTCTCCCAGAGTTTCAGTAGAAAACTCTCAGAAGATCTTGGTCATCAAAGAGTCCTATGTGGATTACAGATATAACTGGGTAGAATGGAAGTTATATGGGGGAAAAAGGCAAAGAGGAAGTAAGGCCAAAACTGGGCCCTGGGGTGGGAGATGGAGAAACAGGGAAGAATTTAGGATATAGGTAAGCCCCCTCACTACAGTGTGAAATACTTTGACAGAATGGAAGCAAGGAAAGAAGCTGGTTAAATATAGTTTTTATAGAGTAGGAATCACACAGAGAATATGTCAGTAGCCCTACATTCCCCTACCTGCAATTCAGAGTAATCAGTGTGCATGGGGCCTGGAAGCTGGAATATAGCATTTAGAGAGCTATTCTGAGAGAACACTGAGATTGGCTATGTGGGGATGGCCATGGAGATGGCCTGATGAGGCAGAGAGGAGAGAGTGTGTAGAAGGGAATTCCTTTTGAGGTATCCCAAACTGGAAAACAATCAGGACCTTAGTAATGAGTCACACACAGGAGGTGGAGACACCATTACAGCCCCCCTCTTCCCACATGCTAACACCTTATACCAGGCCATAGAAAAAGACTTGCCAGAACTAGTATTCACACTCCTACCACCACAGGGTAGAAAAGGATACCATTAGGGCCAGAACTTTTCCACCCATGGCTGCTGGCTCCTCTACATAACTGGAACCACTGAGTTTCCTAAAGTCCAAGTAGCGGTATCACCTCTTGTGTTCACCAAAGCAGACCCAAGTGTTCCACAAGAGTCTTGGGGCAGACTCCTCTTGTGACCACTTGGAGAGGTAGTGATAAAAATACATTTGGGTCAAGGAGCAGAACCAATAATGAAGAGGATGGAAAACTTTCCCAACAGCTGAGAAAGCTGAAGATTAAATCTGCATGGTCAACTATGCAGACTCTGTGTTTATGGAATATATAAAATCACATTCAGTGTTATCATGAAAGAAAATACCCTTGGGGAGGCATTTGTAAGAAGACAGAGGAGTTATACCAGATAAGAATCTTAGCCATCCCTACAGCAGATCCAGAAGCCAGTTCTCCCCAGCATGGATGAACTATCTGAAGAGGTGGAGTTGTGTTGTGGCTCATTTCGGGGGCCAGGGAACTGACAGCTGAGATCCTAGGAAACATTAATTATTCTTATGATATTTTGATTTATTCTGTTGTCAGTTCACTGTTTTTGTTTTTGTTGTTGTTGTTGTTGTTTGTTTGTTTGCTTGTTTTTTCAGATAGAGCAATGTGTTTCAGGCAAAGGAACAAGGTAAAAATCCACAAAACAAAATGAAAGAGGAAATAGGTACTGCCCCTGAAAAGAAAAATTGAGATATACTTACTAAAGATGATCAAATAGCTCAAAAATAGAATGGAGAAAATACAAGAAATGATTTAGAAGGGCCTGGAACAACAACAAATTATTAACAACACAATAGCTGTCATATGTATACTGTAGACTGATTCATGTTCATGTACAGTAGAAGCCAAAACAACATTAAAATTTGATTGCCCTCCAGTTTAAAATGAATCTTAAAAGGATGCACAGGCCTTAAATGACACATCAAGCCTGAAGAACTTAATTGATATTTTTAGGATTTTCCATCCAAAACCAGGGGAATACACTTTCTTCTTAAGGGCAAATGAAATATTTCAAGGATAAATCTGGATCACAAGCAAGTTGGCAAATTTAGGATAATGGAAATTATATCAAACATTTTGTTTTATTTTGTTTTGTTTTTTCTGACCATGGTCCACTGATTACCATGCAATAATTGGGGGAGAAAAAAAAAAAAAAACTGTGGAAAACTTGAAGAAGTGGAGGATAATGGATACATTTCTACACGGCCAAGAAATCACTGAAGATATTAGACAGAAAATTTAAAACAAATGACAATTGAAACACGTTACCCAAAACATATGGAAGAGGGCTAAAGCAGTAAGAGGTAAGTTTATAAATAAGAAATGTCTGAAGTAATCATCCTAACCTTAGAGCTAAATCAATTAGAGAAAGAAAAACAAACAAATTCCCCAATATTCACAGGAGAAAAAAAATCACAAAGAATAGAGCAGAAATAAAAGGAAAAAAATGATGAAAACAACAGCAAAGTTCAGTAACACTAAAGGGGAACATTTGGAGATCATAAACAAAACAGATAAATCATGAGCCAGACTCATCAAGAAAAAAGGGAGAACACCCTTATCAATAAAATTAGATATGAAAATGGATAACAGATACCACAGAAATATCAAAGGAACTTAGCAGATTAAAAAAACAAACAAACAAAAACTATAATCCAAAAAAAAATGTAGAACCTGAAATCCATGGACAAATTCTTAGAAACTCAACTAAGAAGAAAGAAAATTTGAAGACAGAAATTATAAACAGTAATACTGAAACTGTGTTGGAAAATGTTTAGGTAACAAAACTAAAGGGCCAGCTGGCTTCACAGGCAAGTTTTACAAATCAAAGAAGTGTTAACACCTCTACATCTGAAGCACTTTGAAAACACTGCAGTGGAGGGAAAACCTAAACTCATCCTACAACATCACCATCACTTGGTACCAAAACCACAGAGAGCAGAGAAAATTAAAATCGCAGATCAATATCACATGAATGAACATAGATGCAAAAATCCTCAACAAAATGCTAGCAAGAGCAATTCAACAACACATTAAAAGGATCAAACATCATTATGAAGTTGGGTTTATTCCAGATTTACAAACATTCTTCAGTAGCTGCATAATCAATACATATTGAAGGAGTACCACCATATATTCACCTCAATAGATGCAAAAAAAAAAAAAAAAAAGCCCTTTATAAAATTCAGCAAGCATTTTTTATTTTGAGAAAAAAAAAAAAAAAAAACACTCTCTGAAACACCATAGCTAAAACGACCTCATTGTAATAAAGGTACACAAATCAAAAATACAATGAAGTATCACCTCACACCTTTCTGAATGGCCACCATTATAAAAATCAACAAGAGTGTCTTCCCTGCTGGTCCAGTGTCTAAGACCCCATGATCCCAATGCATGGATCCCAGGTTTGATCCCCAATCAGTGAACTGGATACCACATGTGACAAAAGAGTCCTGGTGCAACCAGGCAAAGAAATGTGTAATCTTACATCCATAAATGAAGTAGATGGTGTGGAGAAAAGGGAATCATCTGCACTGTTGTTAGGAATGTAAATAAATGCTACAGGATGCAGAACACTAAGCAAGTTCTTTGGAAACAGGAATAAAACTATCACATGACACAAGAAAACCACTATTTGGAATATAGCTAAAGGAAACCACAATTGAAAGACATATGTACCCCCAGGGTCCATTGAAATGCCATTTACTAGTAGCAAAGATATGGAGGCAACCTAGGTGTCCATCAACCATGAAATGGATGAAGAATTTGTAGTACATGTATAGGATAGGAACGGAGAAGGTAATGGCAACCTACTCCAGTAATCTTGCCTGGAAAATCCCATGGATTGAGGAGCCTGGCAGGCTGCAGTTCGTGAGGTCACTAAGAGTCAGACACGACCAAGCGTTTTCACTTTCACTTTACACATTCTTGCATTGGAGAAGGGAATGGCAACCCACTCTGGTGTTCTTGCCTGAAGAATTCCAGGGATGGGGGAGCCTCATGGGCTGCCATCTATGGGGTCGCACAGAGTCGGACATGACTGAAACAACTTAGCAGCAGCAGCAGCATAAGATGGGAAATTTCCCACCCATAGTAGTAACAAAATTGGATGATTTGTAGAGACACAGCTACACCTAGACCCTGTAATACAGGGAAGTAATTTAAAAAGACAAAGGTCAATATTCTACATTAATGTACATAAGCGGAATCTAGAAAAATAGTACTGAAAATGCATTTGGAAAGGGGGAAAAGAAATGCAGAGGTAGAAAACAGACTTGTGGATGCTGAGGTATAGAGAATGGAATGAATTGAGCAAGTTCAGTTCAGTCACTCAGTCATGTCCGACTCTTTGCAACCCCATGAACTGCAGGGCACTAGGCCTCCCTGTCTAACACCAATTCCCAAAGCCCACCCAAACCCACCCATGTCCATTGAATAGATGATGCCATCCAACCATCTCATCCTCTGTCGTCCCCTTCTCCGGCCCTCAATCTTTTCCAGCATCAGGGTCTGTTCAAATGAGTCAGCTTTTTGCATCAGGTGGCCAAAGTATTGGAACTTCAGCTTCAACATCAGTCTTTCCAATGAACGTCCAAGACTGATCTCCTTCAGGATGGACTGGTTGGATCTCCTTGAAGTCCAAGGGACTCTCAAGATTCTTCTCCAACACCACAGTTCAAAAGCATCCATTCTTCAGCGATCAGCTTTCTTTATAGTCCAATTCTCACAGTCATGCATGACAACTGGAAAAACCATAGCCTTGAGTAATGGATATTTGTTGGCAGAGTAATGTCTCTGCTTTTCAATATGCTGTTTAGGTTAGTCATAAATTTCCTTCCAAGGAAAGTAAAATCTTTAAATTTCATGGCAGAAATCACCATCTGCAGTGATTGTGGAAACCAAGGAAATAAACTCAGCCACTGTTTCCTCATCTATTTGCCATGAAGTGATGGGATAGGATGCCATGATCTTAGTTTTCTGAATGTTGAGCTTTAAGCCAACTTTTTCACTCTCCACTTTCACTTTCATCAAGAGGCTCTTTAGTTCTTCACTTTTTGCCAGAAGTGTGGTGTCATCTGCATATCTGAGGTTATTGATATTTCTCCCAGCAATCTTGATCCCAGCTTGTGCCTCTTCCAGCCTAGCGTTTCTCATGATGTCCTCTGAACATAAGTTAAATAAGCAGGGTGACAATATGCAGCCTTGGCATACTCCTTTTCCTATTTGGAACCAGTCTGCTATTTCGTGTCCAGTTCTAACTTTTGCTTCCTGACATGCATACACGTTTCTCAAGAGGCAGGTCAAGCGGTCTGGTTTCCCCATCTCTTTCAGAATTTTCCACAGTTTATTGTGAACCCACAGTCAAAGGCTTTAGCATAATCAATAAAGCAGAATTGGACATTTTTCTGGAGTGCTTTTGCTTTTTTGATGATCCAGCGGATGTTGGCAATTTGTTTGTTTGTTTATTTTGTTTTGGAGGCTAATTACTTTACAATATTGTAGTGGTTTTTGCCATACATTGGTCTGAATCAGCCATGGATTTACATGGGTTCCCCATCCCGATCCCCTCCCCTGCCTCTCTGTCCATCCTATCCCTCTGGGGCTTCCTAGTGTTGAGCTTTTTTGATGATCCAGCGGTTGTTGGCAATTTGATCTCTGGTTCCTCTGCCTTTTCTAAAACCATTTGATCATCTGGAAGTTCTTGATTCACATATTTCTGAACTCTGGCTTGGAGAATTTTGAGCATTACTTTACTAGCGTGTGAAATGAGTGCAGTTGTGAGGTAATTTGATCACTCTTTGGCATTGCCTTTCTTTGGGATTAGAATGAAAACTGACGTTTTCTAGTCCTGTGGTCACTGCTGAATTTTCCATATTTGTAGACATACTGACTGCAGCACTGTCACAAAATCATCTTTTAGGATTTGAAACAGTTCAACTGGTATACCATCACATCCACTAGCTTTGTTCATAGTGATGCTTCCTAAGGCCCACTTGAATTCACATTCCAGAATGTCTGGCTCTAGTTGAGTGACCACACCATCGTGATTATGTGAATCATGAAAATCCTATTTGTACAGTTTTTCTGTGCACCTTTTCCAACTCATCTTAATATCCTCTGATTCTGTTAGATTCATGCTGTTTCTGTCCTTTATTGTGCCCATCATTGCTTGAAAAGTTCCTACATGCAATGTTGCTATCTCCAATTGGCTTGAAGAGATCTCTAGTCTTTCCCATTCTATTATTTTCCTTTATTTCTTTTCATTTATCTCTGAGGAAGGCTTTCTTATCTCTCTGTGCTATTCTGTGGAACTCTGCTTTCAAATGGGTATATCTTCCCTTTTCTCCTTGCTTTTTGGTTGTCTTCTTTTCACAGCTATTTGTAAGGCCTTCTCAGACAGCCATTTTGCTTTCTGAATTTCTTTTCTTGGGGATGGTCTTGATACCTGTCTCCTGTACAATGTCACGAACCTTCTTCCATAGATCATCAGACACTCTATGAGATCTAGTCCCTTAAAGCTATTTCTCATTTCAACTGCATAATCATAAGGAATTTGATATAGGTCATACCTGAATGGTCTAGTAGTTTTCCCCACTTTCTTCAATTTCAGTCTGAATTTGGCAATAAAGAGTTCATGATCTGAACCACAGTTTCAGGTCCCAGTCTTGTTTTTGCTGACTGCATAGAGCTTCTCCATCTTTGATTACAAAGAATATAACCAATCTGATTTCACCATTGCACTCTCAAGTAATCAACCTAACCTTAAACCTAAAGCATTTAGAGAAAGAGAAAGCAAACATAATTCCCCAAGGTGAAGATAAGGGGGGGAAAATGATAAAGAACAGAGCAGAAATAAAAGAAAAAAGAAGTGATGAAAACAATAGCCAACATCAATAACACTAAAAGGGAGCTCTTGGAGAGCATAAACAAGAGATAAATCATGCACCAGATTTAGTTTAAAAAGAGAAAACACTCATCAATAAAACTAGACATGAAAAGGAGACAATATAACTGATACCATAGCAATAATAAAAAATCATAAGAGACTACAACAAAAAACTATATGACAATAAAATTTAAAATTTGAAATCCAAGGACAAATGCACCAAAACTCAACTAAGAAGAAACAGAAAAATATAAGCACAGAAATTACAAGCACTAATATTGTAACTGTGATGAAAAATTTCCAGTTAATAGAATTCAAGGGCCAAATGGCTTCATCGGGAAATTTTATGAATCATTCAGAGAACTGCTAACACATTCAGTTCTGAAACTTTTCCAATATACCACAGTAGACAGGAAATCCACAAACTCATCCTATAAGATCATCATCACCATGATACCAACACCAAGATAACAGAGAAAATGAAAGGTAGAGACCAATATCACATAGATGAACAGAGGTAAACATCCTTAACAAAATACAAGCAAAAATATCCATCAATACCTTAAAACGATCAAATGTCATTATTACATGGGGTTTATCCCAGATATGCAAACATTCTTCAGTAGTTGAAAATCAATCCATCAGATACACTGTAACAAATTGAAGGGTTAAAACCATGTGATCACATCAATAGATGCCAAAAAAACACTTTGATATAATTCAACATTTACTTTGATAAAAACTTTCCAGATACTGAGCATAGTAAAAACTACCTCAACTTAGCAAAGGCATACAAATCAAAACTACAATGAAGTATCACTTCACCCATTCCAAATGGCAATTATTAAAAAACATCTACAAGAGGGGACTTCCATGGTGGTCCACTGGCTAACACCATGATCCCCATGCAGGGGTCTCAGGTTTTATCCCTGGTCATGGAACTAGATTCAACATGCAAGAACTGAGGCCTGTGGCAACCAAATGAAGAAGTTATATATAACTATACTATATAGTATACTATTACTACATATTACATTAATATATATATATATACTATATATTATATATATGCATATATATAGACACATACATATCATTATAAAATGATATATGAAGGAGATGGTGCAGAGAAAAGGGAATCCTCCTGCCCTCTGGCACTATTGTCAGGAATGTAAATGAATACTGCCATGATACAGAACAGTATTGAAGTTCTTTAGATAACTAGGAATAAAACTACCATATAACCCAACAATCCCACTATTTGGCATGTACAAAAAGGAGACCATAATTGAAAAGGACATATGTACCCCATTATCCATTGCAACACCATTTACAGTAGCCAATAGAAGGAAGAAATCTCAGTGTCCATCAAATGAAGAATGGATAAAGAAGCTGTGGTACACATATAAAGTGGACAATTACTCACCCATTAAAAGGAAAACAATTGGATTATTTGTACAGTTACAGATCATTCTAGAGCCTATTATATACAGAGTGAAGTAATTAAACAAGGGAAAGACCAATGTTGCACATTAATGCGTATAACTGGAATCTAGAAAACAGGTACTGAAGGACCCATTTGGAGGCAGGGAAGAGATGAAGGCATAGAAAACAAACTTGTGGACATAGAGTGGGAAGGACAGATGGAAAGAATTGAACAAGATCCACTGACATATGTAAGATGTTAAGTATGTAGTAGATAGCTAGTGAGAAGTTCCTGGTCAGTGCTATGGGTTGATCTGGCAGAGTGGGTTGTGGGGTGGGAGCGGAGACTCTAGAGGGAAATGGGAGGACTGCTCAAAAGGGAGGCTCAGCTATATATACTAATAACTGATTTACCTTGCTATGCAGCAGAAACTAACACAACATTGTCAATCAATTATACTCCAAATTTTAATCATTTTTTCCAAGAGAAGAAAGAAAACCAGTCCATGGTCAACTTGTCCAAGTGACAAGAAAAGCATCACCGTGCATGTGTCCAGTAAAATGTGTACCAAGGACTGCTTGTGTGTGTACAGATAAAGCAACAACTTAAAATGCAGAGCTGAGTTGGCCAGAATACATTCAGACTTGAATGTTTTTTCACGTCACTCATTTTTCATTGTTCGTAAAAGTAAAGAAGCTGTAACAATTGATGTCACCAATTTATGAAAACATTAATTCCCTCAAGTTTTAATAAGTAAAACAAACTTTTCACTTTCAGACCTATGCTAAGTAGGAATTAGTATAGGTTAAAACTGAGATGCTGCACAAGAATCCCTTATTTTGCAATTCTAGAATGTGTGCTACTGACTGGGAAAAATACATAGGCTAAAAGTGGAGAATTATGATTTATTCTTCAGGGTTTTCATCCTAAGAAGGATTTAATCATGCAGAGCAACTTCTCAAGTATTGCAAAAAGACTGCAGTGAAGAAGGATAGGGGGAGCCAGGTTTTACAGAAGTTTTGGGAAAATGATCAAATATGCAGAATGTTCAAATATTATGATTAATTAAAGAAAAACTGGATACCTCAAGTGAATGGATTTAGATATGTTCTACCTATGGGAAGATGCAAGAATCTAGATTCCTTGAAATGATACCTTTGAAAAGAACATTAACTGCAGCTATCATCTCTTCTTTCTTTCTCAAGCCAGATTTGGGCAACACTGGTAGCAGCTGTGCTAACTGAAGACTTGATAACGGGCAACCTGATTTCATCCAGAGTCCCCTCAACATTTGCCTTCAGTGATGGCTGCAATGGCTTATGACTTGATGACTTTAGCATCTTTTGTTTACTGATATGGCTGGTAACATTCTTGGTACAAAGTGTGCTCTATTCTCTAAAACCTCAGAAAAAGTTATTGTCTATAGACAGATTCTTGTATCCTAACAGAAACTGACGACAGGCTTCTACATCAACAGGACTTAAAGTGGCCCTAAAGTAATGTGAAGATTCCTGATACTGTTTACTACAGTTCCCAAAGAGAGAGGAGACTGGAAGCAAAATATGAATTTGAAAAACATGACCAGAAACACTTCAAGATCAAGGAAGGGTAAACATGAGGATGGATAGTGTTGCATTTTCAACATTCGTATATTTATATTTATATACCTACATTGATATATTCAAATAGACATGTATACATACACTGTGTATATACTTATCTACACACACACACACACACACACACACATATATATATATGTACACAAACACATATATATCCATATATATCTGAATATTCTCTGAAATATTCTCTAAAATAGACTTTAGATTAAGACATAACACAAGACTTAGTATTTTAAATCATACCAAGTTCTCTGAAAACTAAGAAATGGAGCTAGAAGTTAAAAATGGGATACATGTTTGCAAATTTGTCAATGTACAGAAAATTAAAAAAGATGTTTCTAAAGAACCAATGAATCAAAGTGTAAGTCACAGGGAGAGTAAAAAAATACTCTGAGGTGAAAGTAAGTGCAAGCATATTTTAGCAAACAGCCTGATACTGCAAAAGTATATACCTGCAATTATATACCCACTATGAGATGTATATCAATACCCAAACAAAAGAAAAGTATGCACCTATACATTAGACATATACATAGGCATGTATAAATATAGATGTATGCATATATATGCATAAGCAAAATGGCTGTCTGAGGAGGTCTTACAAATAACTGAAAAGAAGAGAAGTGAAAAGCAAAGGAGAAAAGGAAAGATATTCCCATTTGAATGCAGAGTTCCAAAGAATAGCACGGAGAGATAAGAAAGCCTTCCCCAGCAATCAATGCGAAGAAATAGATGAAAACATAAGAATGGGAAAGACTAGAGATCTTTTCAAGAAAATTAATGATACCAAGGTAATATTTCATGCAAAGATGGGCTCAATAAAGGACAGAAAAGATATGGACCTAATAAAAGCAGAACATATTAAGAAGAGGTGGCAATAATACACAGAAGAACTATACATAAAAGATTTTCACGACCAAGATAATCATGATGGTGTGATCACTCACAGTCACCTAGAACCAGGCGTTCAGGAATGTGAAGTCAAATGAGCCTCAGAAGCATCACTATGAACAAAGCTAGTGGAGGTGTTGGAATTCCAGTTGAGCTATTTCAAATCCTAAAAGATGATGCTGTGAAAGTGCTGCACACAATCTGTTTGCAAATGTGGAAAACTCAGCAGTGGCCACAGGGCTGGAAAAGGTCAGTTTCTACTTCCAATCCTAAAGAAAGGCAAAGCCAAAGAGTACTCAGACTACTGCACAGTTATACTCATCTCACGTGCTAGTAAAGTAATGCTCAAAATTCTCCAAGCCAGAGTTCAGAAATACGTGAAATCATGAAATTTGAAATGTTCAAGCTGGCTTTAGAAAAGGCAGAGGAACCAGAGATCAAATTGGCAGCATCCATTGGATCATTGAAAAAGCAAGAGAGTTACAGAAAAGCATTAATTTCTGCTTTATTAACTATGCCAAAGCCTTTGTGTGGCTCACAATAAACTACAGAAAATTCTGAAAGAGATGGGAATACCAGATCACCTGTCGTGCCTCTTGAGAAACCTGTATGCAGGTCAGGAAGCAACAGTTAGAACTGGACATGGAACAACAGACTGATTACAAATAGGAAAAGGAGTACATCAAGACTGTATATTGTCACCCTGCTTATTTAACTTAAATGCCGAGTACATCATGAGAAATGCTGGACTGGAGGAAACACAAGCTGGAATCAAGGTTGCTGGGAGAAATGTCAAGAAAGTGAAGAAGAAAGTGAGGAATAACTAAAGAGCCTTTTGGTGTAAGTGAAAGAGGAGAGTGAGAAAGTAGGCTTAAAGCTCAACATTCAGAAAACTAAGATCATGGCATATGGTCCCATTGCTTCACGGGAAATAGATGGGGAAACAGTGGATGGCTTTATTTGGAGGGACTCCACAATCACTGCAGATGGTGAATGCAGCCATGAAATTAAAAGATGATTACTCCTTGGAATGAAAGTTATGACCTATGTAGACAGCATATTAAAAAAGCAGAGACATAACTTTGTCAACAAAAATCCTTCTAGCCAAGCCTAAAGTTTTTTCAGTGGTCATGTATGGATGTGAGATTTGGACTATAAAAAAAGCTGAGCATGGATGAATCAATTCTTTTAAACTATGGTGTTGGAGAAGACTCCTGAGATTCCCTTGGGCTGCAAGGAGATACAACCAGTCCATCCTAAAGAAGATCACTCCTGGGTGATCATTGGAAGGACTGATGTCAAGGCTGAAACTCCAATATTTTGGCCACCTGATGTGAAGAACTGACTCATTGGAAAAGACCCTGATGTTAGGAAAGATTGAGTACAGGAGGAGAAGGGGACAACAGAGGATGAGATGGTTGGATAACATCACTGATTCAATGAATATCAGTTTATGTGGACTCTGGGAGTTGGTGATGGACAGGGCAGCATGGATTGATGCTGTTCATGGGGTCACAAAGATTCGGACACATCTGAGCGACTGAACTGAACTGATTGCCAATTCAACCTCTTTTTTATGAGTCTTCTCATTTTTTTCCGATTTTTAAAACTGTTTTAGTCACTCTTATTCTACCAATTTGATTGCTTCACATAGATTGAAACTTTCATTGAGAGAAATTCCTGTCCTAAAAACCTAACATTCCTCCTTATTTAGTATGTTTCATAGCAATGACATCTTATTCATTCTCATTTCTGTAACTGAATCTCTTTTTATTTGTTCCGTTTACCCAATATTCTTTTGCTTTTTTGTTCAGTTTTCTCTATTTTTATACTATTTATATTATTTTATTCCCATATCAATATTTATTGATTTCCTGTTTGTCCTTACTGTGAATTTAGATTTTTTTTTCCCCAACTTTTGAAGACGTCATTAGCTTCTTCACAGGATTGGAGGGCTTCCTTTTTATGTAAGCTTAAATATAAAAGGATTCTGCTTTTGCTGTATCTGATGACCTGATTCATTATGTTTCCATTTTGATTCACCTTGGAATATATTTTCATTTCCCCTGTGAGTTATTCTTTGACTCATTGATCCCTTTGGAATATGTTGTTTAATTTTCCACACATTATTATGTGTCCAATTTTTCTCCTGTTGTTGGTTCCAATTTACATGTCTTGGATGCCAGAGACCATATTTGGTATAATTTACATTACCTATGGTTTTTTCATGGCTTCATATAAACCCAATTCGTGAGAATATACTAGGGAATATTCCAAGTGTAGTTGACAAAAATGTGTATTCTTCTGTTCCTTTTGGGTGGAATGTTCTGCACATTTGTGTTTGGCCCACTGGTTTTTATTGTCGTTTAGGTTTTCTCTTCCCTCAATGGTCTTATCTTCTTGAATTATTTCGATATTTATTGTTGGACTAGACTTCTTGCTCATGTTTTGCAGTTTTTACATGTCATATTAGCCTGAAGGCAGAGAAACAATTCAAATATTAGGTAACTGTAACTTTTTGATGATGTGAACTTATGTGTGTGTGAGAGAGAGAGAGAAAGAGAGAGAGAGATACCCTTATATCATTAATATAAAAATAATATGACAAAATATGTAATTAATATAACAATTGGAATGACTGATGCTGAAGCCACAACTCCAATATTTTGGTCACCTGATGTGAAGAACTGACTCATTTGGGAAGATTCTGCTGCTGGGAAAGATTGAAGGCAAGAGGAGAAGGGGAAGACAGAGGATGAATGGTTGGATGGCCTCACCAACTCAACAGAGAGGAGTTTGAGTAAACTCCAGGAGTTGGTGATGGATAGGGAGGCCTGGTGTGCTGCAGTCCTTGTGGTTGCAAAGAATTAGATAAGATTGTGAGACTGAACTAAATGATACTTAATGTCATTTGTTTCATACCATTTTTTATTTAAAGTCATTTTGTCTACTAGTCGTATAGTCACTATAGCTGTTGATTACTTGCATAAAATTTTCATTACAACCTAATTCTGAAAATCTATTCAAATCTAAGCTTTGTCTCTTTGACAGCCTATAGCTGCCATATATTTTTTAAATCCATTATCCCAAATTCTAGAATACCACTATAATACTTTTGTTATTGTTGTTGTTATTTCTTTTAGTAAATATATTTTGGAGTGATTTTAAGAAGTAGCTCTAGAGACTTTGATTGTTATAGTTCAGTCATCTAGTGATGTTCAACTCTTGTGACTTCCTGGACTGCAGCACAGACCTCCCTCTCTTTCACTGTCTCCCAGAATTTGCTCAAATGCATGCCAATTGAATTAATGATGATTAGGGTCCTAAGATAGCAGAGAAATAGGACAGGGAGGCTACTTGCTCCCCCACAAATTTATCAAAAGATCATTTGAACACTGAGCAAATACCACAAAATGACTTCTGAACACTGGGAGAGAACACCATGTACCCAGAAAGGCAGCCCATTTTATTCAAAAGGAGGTAGGACAAAATATATAAGATAAAAAGAGATACAACGAGTAGGGATGGAGACCCATCCTGAGAAGGGAGTCTTAAAAAAGAAATTTCCAAACACCAGGAAACCTTGTCACCAGCGGGTCTGTGGGGAGTTTTGGAATCTCAGAGGGCAACATAAACGGGAGGAAACAATAAATAAATAACACCCACAGATTACGTGCCTAAACTGCAACTCCCACTGGAGAAGTAGCACAGACGCTTGCATCTGCTACCAGCAAGAGGGAGCTGAACAGGGAAGCACGGGCTGCATTGCTTATGGTAAGGACCAGGCTTGAATGCCCTGATGGCAATATGAGGGAGCTAACATGAGTTAGCTCAAACTGTGAGATAGCCAGAGAGGAAAAACTAAAAAGGAGGAAAGAGAGAGTGAGAGAACTTTCCCACAAAAACCTCTAACTTAAGTCACTTCCAGGTGCACTCACAGAACAAAGGACTGAACGAATACCAGAGGAGAGTTATCCAGCTGTGGACCAGCCCATCCCCCACTGGAGGCAGGGAGGTAGGCAGGCGACAGCCAGGGCATAAAGGCAAGGGGCAAACTCAGCCCCAGAGATGGCATCCCCTACCAAAAATGAGCAGGCTCCCCTTTGCTCACCAAGTCCTCCTGGGATCCTGGATGGTTGAAATCAATCAAGAGGGTTTCAGCCGGAGATTAGTGCCCCAGGAGAGACACACAGCACACCTGAGATGGCAGTCCCACTGACACCCAGAAAATTGAGTGGCTGGGATGGGGGAGGTAATAAGATGCACTACCCAGCTGGGAAGAGTGTGTTTGCTAAGCACCTTGTAGCCTGAGATGTGCAGACCTGGGAAGGGCACAAAACGCAGGCCCAACTGAGTTTGTGCCTTTGTGGAATGCCCAAGGACATACACACAGAGGAAAACAGAACTGCAAGAGACACCTGTACCCCAATGTTCATCACAGCACTGTTTACAATAACCAGGACAGGGAAGCAACTAGATGTCCATAGACAGACAAATGGATAAGAAAACTTGGGTACATATACACAATGTAATATTACTCAGCTATTAAAAAGAACGCATTTGAATCCAGCCTAATGAGGTGGATGAAACTGGAGCCTATTATACAGAGTGAAGTAAGTCAGAGAGAAAGACACCAATACAGTAGAGTAATACATGTATATATATGGAATTTAGAAAGACGGTAATGATGACCCTATATGGAGACAGAAAAAGATACAGAGATGTGTAACAGTCTTTCGGGCTCTGTGGGAGAAAGCAAGGGTGGGATGATTGAGAGAACAGCATTGAAACATGTATATTATCATATGCGAAACAGATTACCAGTCCAGGTTCCATGTATGAAAGAGGGTGCTCAGGGCTGGTGCACTGGGATGATGCTGAGGGATGGAATGGGGAGAGAGGTGGAAGACGGGTTCAGGATGGGAAACACATGTACACCCATGGCTGATTCATGTTAATGTATGGAAAAAAAAAACATAATATTGTAAAGTAAATAGCCTCCAATTAAAACAAATTAATTAATCAAATAAAAATAGAAGAAGAAAAAAAAAAGAAAGAAATTTTTGCCCTTAGCTATAATTTCAAACCCAAAGTTCAATGGCCTCATTTTATATGTAGTCAAATTTGCTACTTTCTATGTAGTCAAATTTGCATGCTTCGAGCAATATCAACTTAAAGGCAACTACATCTTCTATTTCATTGCTGCTGCTGCTGCTGCTGCTGCTACCTCTAAGTCGCTTCAGTCGTGTCTGACTCTGTGCGACCCCATAGACGGCTGCCCAACAGGCTGCACCGTCACTGAGATTCTCCAGGCAAGAACACTGGAGTGGGTTTCCATTTCCTTCTCCAATACATGAAAGGGAAAATTGAAAGTGCCAGGTACTGATTATTCTTTCTCACTCCCTTTTAACTTCTTTTCATATTCTGCTTTAAGTGGCAGGTACTTCTCAAAGAGAACAAGATTAATCCCCTTTTCCTTTGAGATATCTGGGAAAAGGTATGGTTATGGACATCGAGTATATCATGCTGAAAAACTACTGTTTTAATGCAAAAAAAAAAAAAAAATTATTAAACTGCACCTCATTGCCTTACCAAGGGAAGCCTGGATACATGATACATTACCTTGGTGATTATTTCCCATATGGCTTTAATAAATCAATATCTTTAACTCTCAAAAAATTGTACAGAATATAGCTCAATACATTAGTAATCATTGTACATGAATTCAATTTTCTTTCCTTTACTTATTTATTTTATAATTGGTGCCTAAATAGTAAAAGTTAAAACAAAAATTTAAGTGAGGTAAATGGAGAAGATTGGGGTAAAATGTAGAAAAATTGATGGGAGAAGGTCAGAGGATGGAATTAGATGTTTAAAGCTTAACAAGGAAATGTGTAACTGCAGAGCCTAAAGAGGTCAATATGACTTCAATGTTGTTACCCTACAACATTGTTTTTATTTTAGCAAATCACAGAATAGTCTTACATACAAAATATATAAGATCTGCTCAGATGCCAAACAAAGGAATATCTTTAAAGCATTCTGATTTAAAATGTCGTTAGAGAGAAATCATTCAACCACAAAATAACTTCTAACTTTAGGCCTAGAGAAAAGTAGCAGAGAACTTCTGTGCACTTCATAGGTGTTCTTCAGTGAGTCCCTACGTTTTCTTTTCCTTTCCTTAATTGCATTTCAAGCATATAAGATTGTCTCTGTGCTTGTATGTGTCCATCAGTGTAAGAATGTTTTCATAAGTCTATGTCTGTGTTTTCATTTTATGTATTTCAGGGTAAATAGTTTGTTGAAAAGTACATGTGAAAAGGCACACAGGTGAAATCAGAGAGAGTTGACTCTTGCAATTGGGAGAGTTGACCCTCCCTCCTTGCAATCGTTTTGCCTATACCCTCTAGTTCCCTGGAGATTTTCTCAGTTATTTAAATTTCTTAATTTAAGTAATCTTTGTCCAGTAGCTAAAAAGGGGAAATTTACACTTTGTAGAAAAAATCATTCATGGGTAAATTAATAATAAACAAAGAATTATAAAATGACAATTTAAAAATATTTGGAAGGTAGCTGACAAAGGGCATATTTGCCCAATTTATACAGAGTTCAAAATTAAAAATAAGAAGATGAAACACCTGATAGAAGATAAACAAGCAGTAAAAAAAGGAACAAAGAAATACAAATTACTCAGAAGAAAAATAAGCAAAATTAACAAAAAACAGGAGGAAAATTTGAACCTAATTGGTAATAAAAACAAGTGGAAACCAAAACAATAATGGAAGACAATTTCTTACCATGCAAATTGCCAGAAGTTCAAATAAAGCATTGAGTGATACCAACTTTTTCCTACAAATTGAGGATGAGAGGTGAGGAAATGAGTGCTCATGCATTGTTGTGAAAGCATAAAGTGATAAAACTTTCTGAAAGACAATGTGACAGTATCTAGCAAACTTATACATTTATGGAGCCACTTAGCAAGACCTTGTTTGGAATTTTCATTGCAGATGCATATATGCAATTTCACCAAGATTATATACACGATGTTCATGGCAATATTTTTTCCCATCATCCTAGAACATCTCTTGGGCCGCTTCCTCACACAGCCCTTCACCCACGAAACACCAGTTTTCAGTTCTATCAGTATAGATTAGTTTTGACTCATCTAGAGTTTTCTATAGTTGGATCATAGAGGATGTTCACCTCTTGTTGCTTTAAAATGTTGTGTGACTTTCTTCTGTACAGCAAAGTAAATCAATTGTGAGTAAGTTTCCTTCCCACTTCACTCACCGAAAAACATTGAGGACAGCTACCTGTGCTACACTGATAGTTCTCATTAGTTATCAAGGCATTATTCTCCAAAATACACAAAGAGCATATATAGCCAGTTATCAATAAAAAGAAAAGTCAGTAAAAACAGGCAGATCTAAATAGATTTATTTTCAAAGAAGACATACAGGTGACCAACAAGAATGTGAAAAGAAGCTCAAAATCTCTAATTATTAAGGAAATACAAATCAAAACTACAATCACTTCATGTCAACATGGATAGCCATCAACAAAACCTCTACAAACATTAATCGAGAGAGGGTGTGGGGAACGGGAACCCTCGAACTGTCAGTGGGCATATAAATCGGTACCATATCTATAGTGAACGGTATGGCAGCTCCTTAAAAACCTAAAAATAAAATCACCATGTGACCTACTGCTGGGCATTTTCCAGGATAAAACTAATTCAAATGATGCAGGCAAATTAACACACAGAAATCGCTTGCATTCCTATACACCAACAATGAGAAAACAGAAAGAGAAATTAAGGAAACAATTCCATTCACCATTGCAGCGGAAAGAGTGAAATACTTAGGAATATATCTACCTAAAGAAACAAAAGACCTATATATAGAAATCTATGAAACACTGATGAAAGAAATCAAAGAGGACACAAATAGATGGAGAAATATACCATGCTCATGGATCAAAAGAATCAATATAGTCAAAATGAGTATACTACCCAAAGCAATCTATAGATTCAATGCACCCTCATTCAAGCTACCAAGAGTATTTTTCACAGAACTAGAACAAATAATTTCACAATTTGTATGAAAATACAAAAAACCTCAAATAGCCAAAGAGATCTTGAGAAAGAAGAATAGAAGTGGAGGAATCAACCTGCCTGGCTTCAAGCCACGGTCATCAAGACAGTATGGTACTTGCACAAAGACAGAAATGTACATCAATGGAACAAAATAGAAAGCCCAGAGATAATCCACATAACTATAAACGGGTCTTGACACCACAAAGCCTCATCCTGACCCTTATAGGGGAGGATGCGAAGCAGCTCGCTTGATTTGGTGAGAGAAATAAGGCATTTATATTGCAGTGTTCATCATCTGACACTATATGTTTCATATCTATAAGATGAAATTGAGTCTATTTTTATGATTTCTATGTCTCTGCTTTATTAAAGAACATACAAAACACAACTCTGCCAAGTATTTTAATGTCTCTGTCTGAAAGTTCTAAAAGCTATGCACTCTGCATATAAGTTAGATAATCAGGGTGACAATATATAGCCTCACATTGACAGTATTCAGGCTTGCATTCTGTTATATCTCACCTTTCACCATTACCTAGTTTTTAATATCTTGCCTAAAATACCACTAGACCGTTCAGGTGTGACTGAAATCAAATCCCTTATGACTATACAGTGAAAGTGAGAAATAGATTTAAGGGACTACATCTGATAGACAGAGAGCCTGATCAACTATGGACGGAGGTTCATGACATTGTACAGGAGACAGGGATCAAGGCCATCCCCATGGAAAAGAAATGCAAAAAGGCAAAATGGTTGTCTCAGGAGACCCTTACAAATAGCTCTGAAATGAAGAGAAGCAAAAAAACAAAGGAGAAAAGAAAGATATTCCCATTTGAATGCAGGGTCCCAAAGAATAGCACAGAGAGATAAGAAAGACTTCCTTAGTGATCAATGCAAAGAAAGAGAGGAAAACAGTAGAATGGGAAAGACTAGAGATCTCTTCAGGAAAATTAGAGATACCAAGGGAATATTTCATGCAAAAATGGGCTCAATAAAGGAGAGAAATGGTATGGACCTAACAGAAGCAGAACATATTAAGAAGAGGTGGCAAGAATACACAAAAGAACTCTCCAAAAAAGATCTTCATGACCCAGATAATCATGATGGTGTGATCACTCACCTAGAGCCAGATAGCTTGGAATGTGCAGTCGGGTGGGCCTTAGAAAGCATCACTATGAACAAAGATAGTGGATGTGATGTAATTCCAGTTGAGCTATTTCAAATCCTAAAAGATGATGCTGTGAAAGTGCTGCACTCAATATGCCAGTAAACTTGGAAACCTCAGCAGTGGCCATAGGACTGGAAAAAGGTCAGTTTTCATTCCAGTCCCTAAGAAAGGCAATCCCAAACATGGCTCAAACTACTGCACAGTTGCACTCATCTCACACGCTAGTAAAGTAATGCTCAAAATTCTCCAAGACAGGCTTCAGCAATACGCGAACCAAGAACTTCCAGATGTTCAAGCTGGTTTTAGAAAAGGCAGAGGAATCGGAGATCAAATTGTCAACACCTGCTGGATCATCAAAAAAGCAAGAGAGTTCCAGGAAAACACCTATTTCTGCTTTATTGACTATGCCAAAGCCTTCAACTGTGTGGATCACAATAAACTGTGGAACATTCTGAAAGAGATGGGAATACCAGAATACCTGACCTGCCTCTTGAGAAACCTGTATTCAGGTCAGGAAGCAACAGTTAGAACTGGACATGGAACAACAGACTGGTTCCAAATAGGAAAAAGAGTACTCAAGGCTGTATATTGTCACCCTGCTTATTTAGCTTACATGCAGAGTACCTCATGAGAAATGCTGGGCTGGAAGAAGCATAAGCTGGAATCAAGATTACCAGGAGAAATATCAATAACTTCAGATATGCAGATGACACCACCCTTATGGCAGAAAGTAAAGAGGAACTAAAAAGCCTCTTGATGAAAGTGAAAGAGGAGAGTGAAAAACTTGGCTTAAAGCCATTCAGAAAAGTAAGATCATGGCATCTAGTCCCATCACTTCATGGGAAATAGATGGGGAAACACTGGAAACAGTGTCAGACTTTATTTTGGGGGGCTCCGAAATCACTGCAGATGGTGGCTGCAGCCATGAAATTATAAGACACTTACTCCTTGGGAGGAAAGTTATGACCAACCTAGATGGCACATTAAAAAGCAGAGACATTACTTTGCCAGCCAACTTCCATCTAGTCAAGGCTATGGTTTTTCCAGAGGTCATGTATGCATGTGAGAGTTGGACTGTGAAGAAAGCTGAGCACTGAAACATTGATGCTTTTGAACTGTGGTGTTGGAGAAGACTCTTGAGCGTCCCTTGGACTGCAAGGAGATCCAACCAGTCCATCCTAAAGGAGATCAGTCCTGGGTGTTCATTGGAAGGACTGATCCTGAAGTTGAAACTCCAATACTTTGGCCACCTCATGTGAAGAGTTGACTCACTGGAAAAGACCCTGTTGCTGGGAGGAACTAGGAGCAGGAGGAGAAGGGGATGACAGAGGATGAGATGGCTGGTTGGCATCACCGACTCGATGGGCATGAGTTTGAGGAAACTCCGGGAGTTTGTGATGGATAGGGAGGCCTGGCATGCTGCGATTCGTGGGGTCACAGAGTCAGACACGACTGAGTGACTGAACTGAGAATACGTCCATGATAATTTGGTTGTGTTGAAGTGTCTGTGGAAATGAGAATCATTCCATTTTTCTCCCGTAAGGTGCTATTAAAGCACCTTAAAGACCACCTAATTTGGGGCCATCTACCAAAAACTTTTTCCATCCCACCTCCTTTGCTCAGTGTTCACATAACTCTCCTCAGTTTTCTACTTTCCCGTGTGAAACCCCTGTCTTCAGGCTGTGAGGCTGCACTAAATACACTTGCCTTTGCTCCACTTGGATTTGTCTTGGTTCAAGTCTATGACTCATGGTGTAGTACACAGGCTTGTGTTTTAACACGGTGATGTGGTTGAGGCAGATAAATACGTGATTCAAATTGTGCTGGGTGATCCCAAGAAGCAAATGACCACCTGCAACTCATTTTTATCCACAAGAAGAGTTGAAATTTGCCCAGAGGTGTGTGAGCCTCATTTGCAAAGGTCTTCTCAACACGTGCCCTTACAAACCTCCTTTCTCATCTTGTTTTCCTGCTGGCACCTCAACTGGAAGTGGAGGCCATGACAGAATTCATTTCCATGAATAAATACCACAAACTTCCTGCTTCTTGGAGGAAACAATAAGTATTCATGTCGTATCCATGTAGTTCCCAAATCCTGTCATAGTTGTGTTTGCTCTGGAGGAAAAGGGAACGAGCTGCTTGCTTCACCAGAGTTCTTGTGTTCCTAATTGATAAGCAGGGTCCGCCAGACTGAAGTGTGCCCCCTGGGGACTCAGTTTTTTGTCTTAGTGGGACTTCCTGGGTTTCCTGTGAAATGCTTACATCCTGGTGTCCACTGGTTGCTTATTCATCCAGGATGTATCACACTGCTTAAAAGTTTATGAGCTAGAACAAAGCACACCATAAATTAACACAAAGGATAACTCTTAAAATTTTTAGAACAAAGAACCTAAAACATGACAGAAAAATGTGAAAAAGACATGAGTCAACAGTGCTACATCTTCACAATTGGCTGCTCAATTTGTTAAGCGATGTTCAAAAGACATGATCAGCCAATTGACAAGAGAGTTATGGAACTAGACACTAACAATATTGAAAATATATTTAATCTCACTAAGGTAAGAAAAATCATATTAAAATTCCCTTGAGAAATCAAACTGATCCAGAAGTGGCATAGATTTCAGAAATTGCAAACAGGAACATTAAACAACTTCAAATAACTGAGTTTGTTATGTTGTAAAGTTAAGTAGAGACACGAAAATCATCAAAAGGACACACTTTCATTTTGTAGATATGAAAACTACAGAATCAGATGACAAACACAATGCATATAATAAATAACAGATTATACAGGACAGCAGGAGAAAATTGTGCACTTGCACAGGTAGCAAGAGAAAGTGTTCAGAATGAAGCACAGACTACACCAGTACACACAAAGTATGACACAGCATAATCTATTGATCTTTGTCCCCTGAAGAATCCAGCATTGATTAAGCATTTGAAACTCAAACAGCATAATTCAACTTACTAAAAACTAAAAATGAAACACAGTAGACTTATCTCGATAAATGCTAAAAAATAATTTCATGAAATCTAATTTATGTTCCTTTGTTGGGAATATCCCCTGGAGAAGGGCATGGCATCCCACTGAAGTATTCTTGACTGGAGAATCCCCAAGGCCAGAGGAGCCTGTTAGGCTTATTCTCCATGAGGTCACAAACACCTGTACACAACTGAGTGACTGAGCACATTCTGTAAAAATAGGAAAAAAAAAAAAAAAAGAAAGAAAGAAAAGAAAGGAAAAAATGAAAAGAAAACTCTTAACAAACTAGAAACAGAAAACTTCCTCAACCTGATGAAGGTAATAAACAATATAGTTAACATCACACTTTAGGGAAAAACAATGAGAATTTTACTTCTAAGATCAGAATTAACAAAAAGATGTCCAGTCTCATTATATTGAATTTCTCTCCATGAAATTTTAGAAAATGATAGAGAAGTTATGCAGTTTGTGAAAGAAGAATTAAACTGTTTTCATTTGTCAGTGACATCTATGGAGAATATTTAATGGAATATATAGCAACAAAATAAGTAAAACTGAATGGAGTAGGTCATATGCCTAGGAGTAGGTCATATGGTGACTACATTTTTACTTTTTTAAAGTAGTTTCAATATGGTTCACCATCATGGTAGTACCAATTTTCATGCCCACTGACAGTGCAAGAGGGTCCCCTTTTTGCCACAATGTCTCCAAATTATTGTTTGTAGAATGTTTGATGATGGCTTCTTTTGAGTGGTGTGAAGTAGTACCTTGTTGTAGTTTTGATTTGCATTTCTCTAATAGCTAGTGGTGTTGAGCATCTTTTCCTGTGTCTGTTGGCCATATGTATGACTTCTTTGGGGAAAAAAAATGCCTACTTAGATATCCCATTTATTGATTGAGGTGTTTTGTTTGTTTGCTTAAATTGGGATACACGTGCTGTTTGCAAATTTTGGAGACTAATGCCTTGATAACTAATGAGAACTATCTATATAGCACAGGTAACTATCCTCAATACTCTTTGGTGACCTAAATGGAAGTAAACATAAAAAGAACGCACACCCGAATTACTTTGCTGTAGAACAGGAAATAACACAACATTCTAAAGCAATTACATGTTTACATAATGTATGCTCCATTTATAGAAAGTTCTAGGAGAGGCAAAACTAATCTATACTGATAAAACAGAGAAAAGGGTTTGCATGGGGGAAGAGCAGTGTTGGAAAGTGACCCAAGAGATTTTCTAGGATAATAGGAAAGAAAGATTACAATGAGCATCATATATATAATTTTGGTGAAATTGCATAAATAGTTCTGCAATGTAAACTGGAAATAATCCTAAGTAGATCCATGCATTTATAAATTTACGAGAAACAGTCAAACTGTCCTTCAGAAAGTTGCATCAATTTATTCTTTCAAAACAATGCATGAGCACGCATTTTCCAGCCTCTTATCCTCAATTTGGAGGAAATATTTTTTTTTTATCACTCAACGGTTTCATTGAACTTTCGGCAATTTGCATTGTGAGAAATCATATTCCTTTATTGTTTTTGTTTGCATTTGTTTTATAACCAATTACATTTGACATTCCCTCCTGCGTTCTAGTCATTTTTCTTCTGAGTAAGTTGCATTTCTTTGTTCCCTTTGTTTCCTTTACGCCCTTTATGTTTTTCTTGTTCTTTTCTTATTTTAACTTTTGAATTCTGCATAAATTATGTAAATGTGTGCTTTGTCAGCTATCTTCAAAATATTTCTCAATCGTCATTTTATAATTCCTTGTTTATTATGTATTTATCCATGCAGGACTTTTTCTACAAAGTAAAAGTTTTCTCATTTTAGCTACTTGACAAAGATCACTTAAATTAAGAAATTTAAATAACCATGAAAACTCCAGGGAGATAGAGGGTGTAGGTTGAAAGATTGTCGGGAGAGCACAACTCTCTCTGAATTCATCTGTGTGCCTTTCCACATGTACTTTTCAATAAACTATTTAATATACCCTGAAATATATATAGAGAGAGAAGAAATGAAGTGATGTTGGGTAGCACCCCAAAGGGACATGATGAAGCCAAGACTGGTGGAGCTGCCCTGGGACTCCAAAGAAAGGAGTCAGCCAAAGGCTTGGTCAGCCCTGGAAAGCCAATGGGGACACGTCTCTACAGCTGTGATTGGAGGACTCTGGGAGTCCTAGTAGGTACTCAAAACCAAGATCACCAGGAGGGGGGAGCACAAGTAGAGTGATGAGGCTACCCATTAGGCCTGTCTCCCTTGGGCCAGAGGAAAAATTATGCTACTCTTATTATGGAAAATGTAGTCTTTGGATATTGTGAAAAGAACTAAGTGCATGGAGAGAAAGTAAATAAAAACTGGGTTCAATTTCACTACCGTTCATATTTTGTGGCTTCCTTGGTGACTCAGTGGTAAAGAACCCACCTGCCAATGCAGGGGTCACATCCCGGGGTCAGGAAGATACCTTGGAGAAGGGATTGGTAACCCACTCCAGTATTCTTGTCTGGAGAGAGGAGACTCATGGGTACAGTCAATAGGGTTGCAAAAGAATCATACCTGACTGACTAAGCACACAGTATTTTAGCCTATCTGATCCACATCTTTTTTCAGCTTATGTTTTTAAATTGAAATTATATTTCATGTGCATTTTAGTTTTCATTGTTCTTTGCTCTGTACATTTCTGAACATTTTGTGATAAAATTTTTCAAACACTGAACAAAGTTGAAAATTTTTTCTAGCTAATACACAAAGACTTACAACCTAGATTCTACTGTAACCAGCTCACAATACTTTTTTTTTTTCTTATGTGTCTATCCATTGTCAATCCCTCTATCCATCCATAAATCTATCTTATTCCTTTGTCTATTTTGTGGTAAATTGAACATACCAGTATGCATCTCCATAATTATTTCAGCAAGCCTGCCATGAAGTAGTGAGCTGTATTTGTTCACAACACTTTTCTTTAGATATAAACTTTACATATAATGAAAAATACTAATCAGTTTTTCCCATGTATGTTATTTTTAATTTAAGTATAAAATATTGTGGTAATTTCTGATTTACAGCAAAGTGATTAATCTATACACATATATGTGTATATATACATTATTTGGGTGTGTATGTGTGTGTATATACATATATAAATATACACATATATATGTATACATATATGTATATATTTAAATCTTTTTTTTCTTTATTTTCTTTCTTTCTTTACATTTTTTTTTTTTTTTTGGCTATTCTGCAAAGAGTATGTGGAGTTGGTTCCCTGACCAGAGACTGAACCTCTGTGGCCTTAATCACTGGATCACCAAGGAAGACCCATATATATAATTTTTAATATTCTCTTCCAATATAGTTTATCATAGGATACTGAATGTAATTCTCTGAGCTCTACAGTTGGACCTTGTTGTTTATGCATTCCATATGTAATAGTATACATCTGTTAATCCCAACCTCCTATACCTCCTAACCATCAACCCCCTCCTTCTTGGAAACCATAGGTCTGTTTTCTGTTTCCATGAATCTGTTTCTGATTCATAGATATGTTCATGTGTCATCCTTAGATTTCACATATAAGTAATATAATTTGATATTTTTCCTTGACTTATTTCACTTCATTTGATAAGCTCTCAGTCCATGCATATTGCTGCTTGTGGCATCATTTCAATTTTTATGGCTGACAACTATTCCATTTCATATATGCACCACTTCTTCTTTATTCATTCATCTGTCAGTGGATATTTAGGATGTGTTTATATTTTGGATTTTGTGACTAGTGTTTCTAGGAACATCAGAGTGCTTGTATTCTCTGAGATTACAGTTCTGTCAGGGTTTATGCCCACAAATGGATCATATGATAATTCTATGTATTACTTTTCTGAGGAACTTCCATACTGTTTTCTATAGTGGCTGCCCCAACTTACGTTCCCACCAAATGTGTAGGAGGGCTCTCTTTTATCCATATCCTCTCCAGCCTTTGTTATTTGCAGACATTTTGATGGTGACCATTATGACTGGTGTGACATGATACCTCATTGTAGTGTTGATTTGCATTTCTTTAATAATTAGGGATGCCAAGCATCTTTACATATACCTCTTGGCCATCTGTATGCCTTCTTTGGAGAAATGTATATTTAGATCTTCTGCCCATTTAAAAAATTTATTTGTTTTTTGCTGCACTATGTCTCCCTGCCATGCATGAGCTTTTCTGTAGTTGTGGTGAGTGGGGGTTACTTTCTAGTTGAGTACGAGGAGTTCTCATCGTTGTGGCTTCTCTTCTTGAAGAGCAAGGGATCTAGGGTATGCAGGTTTTAGTTGTTGAACAGTGAGGACTCAATAGTTGTGGTGCACTGGTTTAACTGATCCTTGGCATGTGGAATCTTCAAAAAGCAGGAATCAAACCCTTGTTTCCTGCATTGTCAATGGGATTCTTAACCATTGGACCACCAGTTGTGTCCTTACCCATTTTTTCATTGGTTTGTTTGTTTGTTTTTTGATATTGAGCTACATGAGCTCTTTGTATACTTTGAAGATGAATCCTTTGTTACTATGTAAATAATTTCTTCCATTCTGAGGGTTGTGTTGTAATTTTGTTTATGGTTTGCTTCTTTATGCAAAGCTTTGAAGTTTAATTATGTCCCATTTGTTTGCTTTTATTTTCATTTCTCTATGAGATGGCTCAGAAAAGATCTGTGAGATGGCTCAAGAAAGATCTGTGGTTTAGGTCAAATAGCGTTTTTCCTGTTTTCCCCTAAGTCTTTTATAAAGTGTCTGGTCTTACATTAGGTCTTTGATCCATTTTGAGGTTTTGTTTTTGTTTTTCGAGGTTTTTTTGTTTGTTTGTTTTTTGGTATTGATACCAGGTAGTGTTCTAATTTTATGGAGGAGTTTGTTAGGCCGCAGTCCATGGAGTCTCTAAGAGTCGCACACGACTGAGGGACTTCACTTTCACTTTTCACTTTCATGCTTCGGAGAAGGACATGGTAAGCCACTCCAGTGTTCCTGCCTGGAGAATCCCAGGGAGAGGGGAGCCTGGTGGGCTGCCGTCTATGGGGCCGCACAGAGTCGGACCCAACTGAAGTGACTTAGCAGCAGCAGCAGGAGCAGCAGCGTTCTAATTTAATTGTTTGGCATGTAGATGTCCACTTTTCCTGGCACCTTATTGAAGAGACAGTCTTCTCTCAATTGTATATTTTAGCCTTCTTTATTATTGATTAAGTGCCCATAGGTGTATAGATTTATCTCTGAGCTTTCCTTTTTGCAATGTTGAGGATAGTTCCCTCTGCTACACAGATGGTTCTCATAGTTATCAAGCTATTCTCCAAAATATACAAACAGCTCATGTAGCCCAATATAAAAATGAATAAATAAATAAATAAAACAATGGGCACATCTAAATAGACTCTTCTCCAAAGATGACATAATGATCACCAACAAACACATGAAAAGAAACTCAACATCACTAATTATTAGAGAAATGCAATGCAAAACTACAGTGATGTATCACTTCACACCAGTCCAAATAGTCATCATCAAAAATTTTATAAACAATAATTCCTGTATAGGGTGTGGAGAAAAGGGGACCCTCTGTACTGTCTGGGGGCATCTACATTGGTACAGCCACTATGGTGAACACTATGGCAGCTCTTTTGAAAACTAAAACTGGAATTACCATATGTCCCAGCAATCCTACTGCTGGGCATATTTCTGGAGAAAACCTTAATTCCAAATGATTCATGCAACCCAATGTTCACTGTAGCACAATTTACCATAGCCAAGACATGTTAACTTTTTTTTTAATCATAGAAAATATCAAAAAGGAAAAAAAAAATCATCTTGAAGCAAGCAGTCTCTAAACAGGGTGTCAAACTCCTAGGTATTTGTAAAAGTAGAGGCTTAAAGATAAGTAAACAAAGCAAGTATCAAAACTAAGTTCTTTGTTACCATTCTAACAGCAGAAAAAATGATTTCTACTAAAAGAACTAGTGCACTGTAATCTTTTTATCTCCCCATTCAGGAACTAAGAATTCTGAGCTAAAGGTAAAATGAAATCATGGGTAGTATTTTTTTCTTTGTATTTTTCTGGCAAATTTACATTTTCTGTTCTGAGCACATATTAATTTTTAATAAAGGTATATAGTATCTTTTTCAACATGTAAAGACTACATCTGGATTTAATAAATTTCATTCATAAGCATTCTTTCTTTCTCCATGAGAGGGGAGCATAAGTACAATTAATATTTTTTTATACCCACATATACTCTGGATAGTACCTTGGACTGCAAGTAGAGTAAACCAGGCAATCCTATAGAAAATCTGAATATGCATCGAAAGGACTGATGCTGAAGATGAAACTCCAGTAATTTAGCTACCTTATGCAAATAACTGACTCACTGGTAAAAAGTCTGATGATGTTGGAAAAGACTGAAAGCAAGAGTAAAAGGGGACGAGAGGATGAGATGGTTGGTTAGCACCATCGGCTCAATGGATATCAGTTTTAGCAAGCTCTAGAAGTTGGTGAGGGACAGGAACAGGGAAGTCTGAGGTACAGCAGTCCACGGGATCACCAAAATCAGACACGACTAAGCGCCTGAACTTAATATTCCATTGTGTATATATATATACCACAACTTCTTTATCCATTCATCTGTCCATAGACATCTAGGTTGTTTCCATGTTCTACCAATTATAAGTAGTACTGCAATGAACAGTGACATACCTGTGCCTTTTTCTGTTTGGTTTCCTCAGGGTATATGCCTAGGAGTGGGATTTCTGGCTCATATATTTATTCCTAGCTTTTTAAGGAATCTCTATAACATCTTCCATAGTGGCTGTATCAGTTTACATTGACACCAACAGTACAAGAGGTTTCCCTTTGCTTCACAACCTCTCCAGAACTTACTGTTTGCAGACTTTTTGATAATGAATATTCTGACTGGTGTTGGATGATATCTCATTGTAGTTTTGATTTGTATTTCTCTAATAATGAGTGATATTGAACATCTTTTCATGTTTTTATTAGCCATTCACATGTATTCTTTGGAAAAATGTATTTTTATGTCTTTTTCCCCACTTTTTAATTTTCCCACTATTTGATTGCATTGTTTCTTTTTCTGGTATTAAGTAGTATAAGCTGATTTTATATTTTGGAAATTAATCCTTTGTCAGTTGTTTCATTGCTATTATTTTCTCCCATTCTGAGGATTGTCTTTTCACATTGCTTATGGTTTCTCTTGCAGGATTTAAGTTTAATTAGGTCCCACTTATTTACTTTTGTTTATATTTCCATTACTTTAGAAGGTGGGTTATAGTAGATCTTGCTTTTATTTATGTCTTTGACTCTTCTTCCTATGTTTTCCTCTAAGTGTTTTACAGTTTCTGGTCTTACATTTAGGTCTTTAGCCTATTTTGAGTTGATCATCATATACTGTGTTAGGAAGTGTTCTAATTTCATTCTTTTACATGTAGCTGTCCAGTTTTGCTGGAACCACTTATTGAAAGGCTGTATTTTCCCCATTGTATATTCTTAACCTCCTTTGTCAAAAATAAGGTACCCATAGGTGCATGGGTTTATTTCTATGCTTTCTATCTTGTTCCATAGATTTCTCTTTCTGTTCCAGTAACATACTTTTTTGATTATTTATTTATTTTTTTATGTGCTTTTTTTTTTTTTTATTAGTTGGAGGCTAATTACTTCACAACATTTCAGTGGGTTATGTCATACATTGACATGAATCAGCCGAGGAGTTACATGTATTCCCCTTCCTGATTCCCCCCTCCCACCTCCCTCTCCACCCGATTCCTCTGGGTCTTCCCAGTGCACCTGGCCCGAGCACTTGTCTCATGCATCCAGCAACATACTTTTTTGATGACTGCAGTTGTGTAATACAATCTGAAGTCAGGAAGGTTGATTCCCCCAGCTCCATTCCTCTGTCTCAGGATTGCTTTGGTTATTTGGGGTGTTTTATGTTTCCATATGAATTGTGAAATATTTTGTTCTGGTGCTGTTAAAAAACCATTGGTAATTTGGTATAGTTCGCAGTGACTCTGCATTTTGTAGTATAGTCAGTTTTGATGATATTGATTCTTCCTACACAGGAACATGGAATTTCTGTCCATCTGTTTATGTCATCTTTGATTTCTTTCTTCAGTTTCTTATAGTTTTCTGTATGCAGTTCTTTCCCCTCCCAAACTCTTAAGTAAGTTTTTCCTGGATGTTTTATTCTTTTTATTGTAATGGTGAATGGGATTGATTCCTTAATTTCTATTTCTGATTTTTCATGGTTAGCATATGGGAATGCAAGTGATTTCTGTGTTATGAATTTGTATCCTGTGACTTTGCAGAATTCACTGATTAGCTCTAGTAATTCTCTGATAGTATATTTAGGGCTTTCTGTGTCATCTCCAGTATTGTGTCATCTACAAACAGTGAGAGCTTTACTTCTTCTTTTCCGATCTATCTCTGATTTCTTTTTCTTCTCTGATTGCTGAGGAAGGACTTCCAAAACTATCTGGAATAATAGTGGTGAAAGCAGACACCCTTGTCTTGTTCACAATTATAGGGGGAAATCTTTCTGTGTTTCACCACTAAGAATAATGCTTGTTGTGATCTTTTCACATATAGCCTTTACTATGTGAAGGTAGATTCCTTCTAGCGCCCCCACCCCCCCCCCCACTTTCTTTAAGAGTTTTCGTCATAAATGGGTGTTGAATTCTGTCAAAGGCTTTTTCTGCATCTATTGAGATGATCATATGGTTTTTATCTTTCCATTGGTTAATATTGTGTATCACATTGATTGATTTGCCTATGTTGAAGAATCCTTTCATTCTTGGAATAAACCCATCTTGATCATGGTGTGTGAGCTTTTAGATGTGTTGTTGAATTCTGCTTGATACAAATTTTTTGAGGATTTTTGCATCTACATTCATCAGTGATATTGGCCTGTAGCTTTCTTTTGTGGTGTTGTCTGTTACATTTTGTTATCAGGGTGACGGTGGCCTTGGAGAATGAGTTTGGAAGTGTTTCTTCCTCTTCAATTTTCTGATAGAGTTTTAGAAGTATAGGCATTAGTTCATCTCTAAATGTTTTTCAGAATTCATATGTGAAATCATCTGCTCCTGAGCTTTTGTATTTTGGGAGATTTTTTTTTTTTTGGTCGCAACATCTATTTAGAGCTTGTAACTGGATTTTTCTTAATTTCTACTTCTTCCTGGTTCAGCCTTGGAAGATCAAGCTTTTCTAAGAACCTGTCCATTTCTTCCAGATTATCCATTTTATTTCCATAACGTTGTTCATAATAATCTCTTAAAATCCTTTGTATTTTTGAACCGTCTGTTGTAACGTCTACCTTTCTGTTTCTAATTTTGTTGGTGTGATTATTCTCTCTTTTTATCTTGATGACTCTGGTTAAAGGTTTGTCAATTTTGCTTATCTTCTCAAGGAACCAGCTTTTATTTTATTAGTCTTTACAATTATTTCTTTTGTTTCTTTTTCTTCTATTTCTGCTTGGATCTTTATGATTTATTTCCTTCTACTTATTTTGGGGTTTTTTTTTTTTGTTGTTGTTCATTTTCCAGTTGTTTTAAGTGTCAAGTTAGGTTATCTATTCATAGATAGCAAACAGAAATGTGGTGTATGTCTCAGGAAACACAAACAGGGGCTCTGTATCAACATTGAGGGGAGGTATAAGCAGGGAGATGCAAGGAAGGATCAACAGGGAAGGGATAGATGTATACCTATGACTGATTCATATTGAGGTTTGACAGAAAACAAAATTCTGTAAAGTCATTACATTAAAATTATATTTCCATTTTATTTAATAGCCATTAATTTTTTTAAATTATTAAATTTAAAAATAAAATTTAAAAAGAAATTAATTATAAAAGAGAAAATAAAATGACTCAAATGTCCATCAACTGGTGATCAAATAAATAAAACAGGCAATGCAATATTAATAAGCCATCAAATGAATGGATTTCTGCTACATGTTATAACATGATATAGCACTGAGATGATTATGTTAATTAAAAGAAGCAAGAAACAAAAGATTGCCTGTTGCATTATTTCATTCATGTCCAAGATCAGGTAATTCTCTGAAGACAAAAAACAGAGAAGTCTATGCCAGGGCCCAGATGAAGGGGGAAATGGAAAATGTCCAATGTCCCATTGAGTCATGAAAATATTCTAGAATGTGGCAGTGGTTATGGTTATGCAACCTGGGAATAAATTACAATCAATGAATTATACATGTAAACTTGTAAATTCATGGTACATGAGCAACATGTCAATAAATTAAAAAGTGCCTTTTAAAACAAAACTGAACATAACTTCTTTTTTTTTCATTAGTTGGAGGCTAATTACTTTACAATATTGTAGTGGTTTTTGTCAAACATTGACATGAATCAGCCATGGATTTACATGTATTCCCCACCCCTATCCCCCCACGCACCTCTCTCTCTACCCAATCCTTCTGGGTTTTTCCATTGAACAGGCCCGAGCACTTGTCTCATGTATCCAACCTGGGTTGGTGATCTGTTTCACCATAGATATTATACATGTTTCAATACTTATCTCTCAAAACATCCACCCTCGCCTTCTCCCACAGAGTCCAAAAGTCTGTTCTGTACATCTGTGTCTCTTTTTCTGTTTTGCATATAGGGTTATTGTTAATATCTTTCAAAGTTCCATACATATGTGTTAATATACTGTAATGGTCTTTATCTTTCTGGCTTACTTCATTCTATATAATGGGCTCCAGTTTCATCCATCTCATTAGAACTGGTTCAAATGAATTCTTTATAATGGCTGAGTAATATTTCACGTGTATATATACCACAGCTTCCTTATCCATTCATCTGCAGATGGGCATCTAGGTTGCTTCCATGTCCTGGCTATTATAAACAGTGCTGCGATGATCATTGGGGTGCATGTGTCTCTTTCATATCTGGTTTCCTTGGTGTGTATGCCCAGAAGTGGGATTACTGGGTCATATGGCAGTTCTATTTCCAGGTTTTTAAGAAATCTCCACACTGTTCTCCACAGCGGCTGTACGAGTTTGCATTCCCACCAACAGTGTAAGAGGGTTCCCTTTTCTCCACACTGTCTTCAGGATTTATTGCTTATAGACTTTTGGATAGCAGCCATCCTGACTGGCGTGTAATGGTACCTCATTGTGGTTTTGATTTGCATTTCTCTGATAATGAGTGATGTTGAGCATCTTTTCATGTGTTTGTTAGCCATCTGTATATCTTCTTTGGAGAAAGGTCTGTTTAGTTCTTTATCCCATTTTTTGATTGGGTCATTTATTTTTCTGGAATTGAGTTGCAGAAGTTGCTTGTATATTTTTGATATTAATCCTTTGTCTGTTGCTGCGTTTGCTATTATTTTCTCCCAATCTAAGGGCTCTCTTTTCACCTTGCTTATAGTTTCCTTTGTAGTGCAAAAGCTTTTAAGTTTCATTAGGTCCCATTTGTTTAGTTTTGCTTTTATTTCCAATATTCTGTGAGGTGGGTCATAGGGGATCCTGCTGTGATTTATGTAGGAGAGTGTTTTACCTATGTTCTCCTCTAGGAGTTTTATAGTTTCTGGTCTTACATTAGATCTTTAATCCACTTTGAGTTTATTTCTGTGTATGGTGTTAGAAAGTGTTCTAGTTTCATTCTTTTACAAGTGGTTGACCAGTTTTCCCAGCACCACTTGTTAAAGAGGTTGTCTTTTTTCCATTGTATATCCTTGCCTACTTTATCAAAGATAAGGTGTCCATAGGTTCGTGGATTTATCTCTGGGCTTTCTATTCTGTTCCATTGATCTATATTTCTGTCTTTGTGCCAGTACCATACTGTCTTAATGACTGTGGCTTTGTAGTCGAGTCTGAAGTCAGGCAGATTGATTCCTCCAGTTCATTCTTCTTTCTCAAGATTAATTTGGCTATTTGAGGTTTTTTTTTTTTTTTTAATTTCTATACAAACTGTGAAATTATTTGTTCTAGTTCTGTGAAAAATACCGTTGGTTGCTTGATAAGGATTGCATTGAATCTATAGATTGCTTTGGGTAGTATGGCCATTTTCACAATATTGATTCTTCCAACCCATGAACATGGTATATTTCTCCATCAGTTTGTGTCCTCTTTGATTTCTTTCATCAGTGTTTTATAGTTTTCTATGTATAGGTGGTTTCTTTAGGTAGCTATACTCCTAAGTATTTTATTCTTTTTGTTGCAATGGTGCATGGTATTGTTTCCTTAATTTCTCTTTCTGTTTTCTCATTGTTAGTGTATAGGAATGCAAGGGATTTCTGTGTGTAAATTTTATATCCTGTAAATTTACTATATTCATTGATTAGTGCTAGTAGTTTTATGGTAGAGTGTTTAGGGTTTTCTATGTAGAGGATCATGTCATCTGCAAACAGCAAGAGTTTCATTTCTTCTTTTCTTATATGGATTCGTTTTACTTATTTTTCTGCTCTGATTGCTGGAGCCAAAACTTCCAAAACTATGCTGAATAGTAGTGGTGAGAGTGGGCACCCTTGTCTTGTTCCTGATTTCAGGGGAAATACTTTCAATTTTTCACCATTGAGGGAAATGCTTACTATGGGTTTGTCATATATAGCTTTTACTATGTTCAGGTGTGTTCCTTCTATTTCTGCTTTCTGGAGAGTTTTAATCATAAATGGGTGTTAAATTTTGTCAAAGGTTTTTTTCTTCATCTTTTGAGGTAATCATATGGTTTTTATCTTTCAATTTGTTAATGTGGTGTATTACATTGATTAATTGGTGGATATTAAAGAATTCTTGCAATCCTGGGATAAAGCCACTTGGTCATGGTGTATGATTTTTTAAAATATGTTGTTGGATTCTGTTTGCTAGAAGTTTGTTAAGGATTTTTGCATTTATGTTCATCAGTGATATTGGCCTGTAGTTTTCTTTTTTTGTGGCATCTTTGTCTGGTTTTGGAATTATGGTTATGGTGGCCGCATAGAATGAGTTTGGAGCTTTACCTTCTTCTGCAATTTTCTGGAAGCGTTTGAGTAAGATCGGTTTTAGCTCTTCTCTAAAATTTTGGTAGAATTCAGTTGTGAAGCCATCTGGTCCTTCGCTTTTGTTTCCTGGAAGACTTCTGATTACAGTTTCGATTTTCGTGCTTGTGATGGGACTGTTAAGATCTTCTATTTCTTTCTGGTTCAGTTTTGGAGAGTTATACTTTTCTAAGAACTTGTCCATTTCTTCCAAGTTGTCCATCTTATTGGCTGGTAGTAGTCTCTTATGATCCTTTGTATTTCAGTGTTTGTTGTGATCTCTCCATTTTCATATCTAATTTTGTTAATTTGGTTCTTTTCCCTTTGTTTCTTAATGAGTCTTGCTAATGGTTTGTCAATTTTGTTTATTTTTTTCAAAAAACCAGCTTTTAGCTTGGTTGATTTTTGCTATGGTCTCTTTAGTTTCTTTTGCATTTATTTCTGCCCTAATTTTTAAGATTTCTTTCCTTCTACTAACCCTGGGGTTCTTCATTTCTTCCTTTTCTAGTTACTTTAGGTGCAGAGTTAGGTTATTTATTTGACTTTTTTCTTGTTTCTTGAGGTAAGCCTGTAATGCTATGAACCTTCCCCTTAGCACTGCTTTTACAGTGTCCCATGGGTTTTGGGTTGTTGTGTTTTCATTTTCATTCATTTCTATGCATATTTTGATTTCTTTTCTGATTTCTTCTATGATTTGTTGGTTATTCAAGAGTGTGTTATTTAGCCTCCATATGTTTGAATTTTTAATAATTTTTTTCCTGTAGTTGAGATCTAATCTTACTGCACTATTGTCAGAAAAGATGAATGGAATGATTTCCATATATATATATATATTAATTTACCAAGACTAGATTTATGGCCCAGGATGTGATCTATTCTGGAAATGGTTCTGTGTGCACTTGAGAAAAAGGTGAAGTTGATTGTTTTGGGGTGAAATGTCCTATAGATATCAATTAGGTCTAGCTGGTCCATTGTGTCATTTAAGGTTTGCGTTTCCTTGTTAATTTTCTGTTTAGTTGATCTATCCATAGTTGTGAGTGGGGTATTAAAGTCTCCCACTATTATTGTGTTATGATTAATTTCCTCTTTCATACTCTTTACCTTTGCCTTACATATTGTGGTGCTCCTATGTTGGGTGCACATATACTTATAATTGTTATATCCTCATCTTGGATTGATCCTTTGATCATTGTGTAGTGTCCTTCTTTGTCTCTTTCACAGCCTTTATTGGAAAGTTTATTTTATCTGATATGAGTATTGTGACTCCTGCTTTCTTTTGGTCTGCATTTGCATGTAATATTTTTTTCCAGCCCTTCACTTTTAGTCTCTATGTGTCTCGTGTTTTGAGGTGGGTCTCTTGTAGACAGCATATATAGGGGTCAGTTTTTGTATCCATTCAGCCAGTCTTTGTCTTTTGGTTGGGGCATTCAACACATTTACATTTAAGGTAATTATTGATAGGTGTGGTCCTGTTGCCATTTACTTTGTTGTTTTGGGTTCATGTTTATAGAACCTTTCTGTATTTCCTGTCTAGAGAAGATCTTTCAACATTTGTTGAAAAGCTGCTTTGGTGGTGCTGAATTCTCTCAGCTTTTGCTTGTCTGTAAAGCTTTTGAATTCTCCTTCATATCTGAATGAGATCTTTGCTGGGTACAGTAATCTAGGTTGTAGGTTATTCTCTTTCATTACTTTCAGTACGTCCTCCCATTCCCTTCTGGCCTGGAGGGTTTCTATTGATACATCAGCTGCTATCCTTATGGGAATCCCTTTCTGTATTATTTGTTGTTTCTCCCTTGCTGCTTTTAATATTTGTTCTTTGTGTTTGATCTTTGTTAATTTGACTAATATTTGTCTTAGGGTGTTTCACCTTGGGTTTATCCTGTTTGGGACTCTCTGGGTTTCTTGGACTTCGGTGGCTATTTCCTTCCCCATTTGGGGGAGGTTTTCAGCTATTATGTCCTCGAGTGTCTTCTCATGGTCTTTCTTTTTGTCTTCTTCTTCTGGGACTCCTATGGTTTGAATATTGGGGTGTTTCACATTGTCCCAGACGTCCCTGAGGTTGTCCTCATTTCTTTTAATTCTTTTTTCTTTTTTTCTCTCTGCTTCTTTTATTTCCACTATTTTATCTTCTACCTCACTTATCCTATCTTCTGTCTCCTTTATTCTACTCTTGGTTCCCTCCAGAGTGTTTTTAATCTCATTTATTGCATTATTCATTTTTAATTGACTCTTTTTTATTTCTTCTAGGTCCTTATTGAACATTTCTTGCATCTTCTCAATCTTTGTCTCCAGGCTATTTGTCTGTAACTCCATTTTGTTTTCAAGATTTTGGATCATTTTTATTATCACTATTCTAAATTCTTTTTCAGGTAGATTCCCTATCTCTTCCTCTTTTGTTTGACTTGGTGGGCCTTTTTCATGTTCTTTTACCTATTGGATATTTCTCTGCCTTTTCATCTTGTTTAGATTGCTGTGTCTGGAGTGGGCTTTCTGTATTCTGGTGGTCTGTGGTTCCTTTTTATTGTGGAGGTTTCACCCAGTGGGTGGGGTTGGACGATTGGTTTGCCAAGGTTTCCTGGTTAGGGAAGCTTGTGTCGGTGTTCTGGTTCATGGAACTGGATGTCTTCTCTCTGGAGTGCAATGGAGTGTCCAGCAATGAGTTTTGAGTTGGGTCTATGTTAGGTGTGACTTTGGGCAGCCTTATGTTGCCGCTCAGGGCTATGTTCCTGTGTTGCTGGAGAATTTGTGTGGTATGTCTTTCTCTGGAACTTATTGGCCCTTGGGTGGTGGTTGGTTTCAGTGTAGGTATGGAGGCTTTTGGATAGTCTCTTATTACTTAATGTTCCGTGTAGTCAGGAGTTCTCTGGTGTTCTCAGGTTTTGGGCTTAACTCTCCTGCCTCTGGATTTCAGTTTTACTCTTCCAGTACTCTCAAGACTTCTCCAACTATACAGCACTGATAATAAAACTTCTAGGTTAATGGTGAAAAGATTCTCCACCATGAGGGAGAATTGAATTCTCCTACATATCTGAATGAGATCCTTTTTGGGTACAGTAATCTAGGTTTTAGGTTATTCTCTTTCATGACCTTAAGTATGTCCTGCCATTCCGTTCTGGCCTGAAGGGTTTCTATTGACAGAGCAGCTGTTATCCTTATGGGATACTCTTCACAGAGTTACATGAAAAAGAGGAGAGGGAGGAGGGAGATAGAGATGGGCAGGAGGAGAAAAAGGGGGACTCATGAGGAGAGAGACAGATCTACGCAGTTCTCTGTACCCAAAGTGTTCTCTGTAGCCCAGACACCCACAAAGGTTCACAGAATTGGACTGGGAAGAGAAGGGGAAGGGAGGAAATAGAGGTGTTCTGAGGTAGAAAATAGAGAGTCAAAAGTGGGCGAGAGTAATCAACACACTCCTGAATAAAAATGGGTACTGAATATTGGATTCTTAAATGTCCAAAACTTATATCACATACTGAAAAACAAATATTAAAAATCCAGAGTAGAGGTTAGACTAATAAAAATACAATATTAAAAATAAAATCAAAACAAAATATTTTAGAAATATATATGAAGTTAGATTTAAAAATAGGGTTTCTCTCTTTTTTCTTGCAAGTTTATAGTGAAATGAAAATGAAAATTAAGGAGTAATAGAGGAGTAATAGGGGACTTTAAAAGAAAATAAGAGAAAAAAACAAGAAAAGAAAAACAAGAAAAAAAATTTTCCTAATTAAATACATCATAAAAATATATGAAAATGAAAGTTAAGAAGTAATGGGGGAGTAACAGGAAATTTTAAAAGAAAATAAAAGAAAAAATAAAAAAGAAAAGAAAATTAAAAAATTAATTTAAAAAAAAAAAAAGGTGAATATAGATCTCGGAATTTCTCTGGAGCTGTTGAGGTCAGTGTGGGATCAGTTCAGTTTCAAATAGCTCCTCATTGTAGCTTACACTTCTTGATATCTATAGGCCCCTTCTTGTGTAGTCGGTGTTATCTACAGGGATTTTAATTTGTTGCACCGGTCCCTTCTGAAGCGGATCCCTTTGTTTATTTCGCTTCTATTTGCTGGTCTCTTCAGTGTCTAATTTCCACCCTGACACAGGCGGGTAGAGGTGGTCCCTTGTTCAGGTTTGCTAGTTCAGTCCTGCTGTGGGGAGGGAGAGGCGCTGCAGACAGATATCACTGTGTGTGGATAGCACACACAGTGTTCCGGCCACACTGGGTTTACCGCGCTCATGGGTGTGTGTGCTTTCCCCATCTACACTGCTCAGGCTCCTGGCTGCTCTGTATGGAGCGTGCCCTGCGTGCTTGCGGTTCCAGTTTTTGGGTATTGCACAAATCGTGGACTCGGTTGTGGCTGCGTTTTGTGCCTTCCCTGGACCAAGCAGCTCAGGCAGCCAGGAGCTTGATGGGTGCACCCTCCCCAAGTGCAGTCCACCTTCTCCCCTCTGCGGTCCCAGCCTCAGCATGCCCGCGCCAGTCGGGTGCATGCACCTTGTGTTTAGCCATGACCCTCCCAGCGGATGTTGACCACCCAGAATCTCAGGAAGTCTTTGGTTGGAAACCGGAGGCCTGTTTGCAGTGTGGTAGAGGGTACTGTCTCTGGGGCCGAGTTTGCCCCTTTCCCCTCCCCCCTGCCTCCTGCCTCTGGCACGGATGGGCTGGGTCTGCCACCAGCTAGCTCGTCTCTGCAGTTGCTCACTTCCTTTGTTCTGAGAACGGCTGGCAGTGTGTTTGGGTTGGTTAATTTTTTCTCTCTCTCTCTTGCCATCCCACAGTTTAAGCTGCTATCTCACAAAGCTCCCTCCAATTGCCCTCAGGGCATTCAGGCCCAGTCCTTACCGAAAGCAATGCCGCCTGCTCTTCTCCGTTCCACCCCCACTTGCTGGTGGTGGATGCGGGCGTCTGGGGTACTTTTCTGCTGGGAGTTTCTTTTAGGCATGTAATCTGTGGGTTTTCTTTATTTTTCCTCCCAGTTAGGTTGCCCTCTGAGATTCAAAAACTTCCCTCAGACCCACCAGTGCGAGGGTTTCCTGGTGTTTGGAAACTTCCTCTATTAAGACTCCCTTCCCAGAATGGGTCTCCATCTCTAGCTCTTTTGTCTCTCTTTTTATCTTTTATATTTTGCCCTACCTCCTTTTGAAGACAATGGGCTGCTTTTCTGGGTGCCTGATGTCCTCCGCTAGTGATCATAAGTTGTTCTGTGAAGTTTGCTCAGCGTTCAATTGTTCTTTCAATGAATTTGTGGGGGAGAAAGTGGTCTCCCCGTCCTATTCCTCCAGCATCTTGGCTCCTCCCCACTGAACATAACTTCTATGTTCAGGATATTATCCTTAAAAGTAAAGAAGTTGTTTATTCTCCTATGTACCAAAAATTAGGGAAGATATTCTCAGCAGATATCTTGTCTGTAAGAAATGTTAAAAGATGTTGTTTACACAGAATGAGATGATATTGAAGAGGAACTATGAGGTAAGACAGAGTGTCATGTTGAAGTTCAACAGAAAACCACAAAATTCTAAAAAGCAGTTATCCTTCAGTGGAAAATTAAAAAATAAATAAATAAAGGCAAATTGAAATGAAGGATTTTACTTATTAGTAATTGGTAAAAGATAAATGCTTGTTTGGGCTTCTGCATCTTTACTTTTCACTGATTATGAATCTTCATAATTAATCTGGGTTTCATCTATACAAATATATTTTGGCTCAGTGGTAAAGAATCCACCTGCAATGCAGGAACTGTAGCAGACTCGAATTCCATCTCTGGGTCAGGAAGATCCCCTGCAGGAGAGCATGGCAACCCAGTATTCTTGCCAGGAGAATCCCTGTGGACAGAAGAGACTGGTGGGCTTACAATCCATGGGGTGGCAAAGAGTTGGATACAACTGAACAACTAAATAACAACAGATATACATTCCTAATAGAAACTCTGAAGATACTAGAAATAGATGAGAAAATTGTCAGCCAAAGCAAAGCAAAACAAAATGCCTAGACAGCAGAGCTGAATTATAGAAAACCTAGACACTATATCTGAATTATGAAAGATTTTAGGAAATAAAATATCTCCCAACAATTGTGTAAACAGTGTGTTCCACACAATACAGAGAGACATTTTTTAATAATTACTCAATAGAACAATTTTCTGATTACATTCATTTTTTTTTTTAATTTTATTTTTATTTTTTTTTCCAGTGGGTTTTGTCATACATTGATATGAATCGGCCATGGATTTACATGTATTCCCAATCCCGAACCCCCCTCCCACCTCCCTCTCCACCCGATTCCTCTGGGTCTTCCCAGTGCACCAGGCCCGAGCACTTGTCTCGTGCATCCCACCTAGGCTGGTGATCTGTTTCATCATAGATAGTATACATGCTGTTCTTTTGAAATATCCCACCCTCACATTCTCCCACAAAGTTCAAAAGTCTGTTCTGTATTTCTGTGTCTCTTTTTCTGTTCTGCATATAGGGTTATCGTTATCACCTTTCTAAATTCCATATACATGTGTCAGTAGGCTGTAATGTTCTTTATCTTTCTGGCTTACTTCACTCTGTATAAGGGGCTCCAGCTTCATCCATCTCATTAGGACTGGTTCAAATGAATTCTTTTTCATGGCTGAGTAATATTCCATGGTGTATATGTACCACAGCTTCCTTATCCATTCATCTGCTGATGGGCATCTAGGTTGCTTCCATGTCCTGGCTATTATAAACAGTGCTGCGATGAACATTGGGGTGCACGTGTCTCTTTCAGATCTGGTTCCTCAGTGTGTATGCCCAGAAGTGGGATTGCTGGGTCATATGGCAGTTCTATTTCCAGTTTTTTAAGAAATCTCCACACTGTTTTCCATAGCGGCTGTACTAGTTTGCATTCCCACCAACAGTGTAAGAGGGTTCCCTTTTCTCCACACCATGTGGAGGAAAAAAATCCAGAAATTAAACATGATATAAAATCTATTGATCATTTTATATCTAATTAAGATTGTGAAACTGTAAGGGAACTTTTAAGAAAAACACATTTTCAAAATGTGCTTTGCAGTATTAGCTGCACAATTTCATTTTCATTTATCCATAGTCTCAAAATAACTGACTATTAAGAATGAATTTCGTAGTAGAGTCTGAAGTCAGGCAGGTTGATTCCTCCAGTTCCATTCTTCTTTCTCAAGATTACTTTGGCTATTCGAGGTTTTTTGTATTTCCATACAAATTGTGAAATTCTTTGGTCTAGTTCTGTGAAAAATACCGTTGGTAACTTGATAGGGATTGCATTGAATCTATAGATTGCTTTGCGTAGAATAGCCATTTTGACAATATTGATTCTTCCAATCCATGAACACGGTATGTTTCTCCATCTGTTTGTGTCCTCTTTGATTTCTTTCATCAGTGTTTTATAGTTTTCTATGTATAGGTCTTTTGTTTCTTTAGGTAGATATACTCCTAAGTATTTTATTCTTTTTGTTGCAATGGTGAATGGTATTGTTTCTTTAATTTCTCTTTCTGTTTTTTCATTGTTAGTATATAGGAATGCAAGGGATTTCTGTGTGTTAACTTTATATCTTGCAACTTTACTATATTCATTGATTAGCTCTAGTAATTTTCTGGTAGAGTGTTTAGGGTTTTCTATGTAGAGGATCATGTCATCTGCAAACAGTGAGAGTTTCATTTCTTCTTTTCCTATCTGGATTCCTTTTACTTCTTTTTCTGCTCTGATTGCTGTGGCCAGAACTTCCAACACTATATTGAATAGTAGTGGTGAGAGTGGGCACCCTTGTCTTGTTTCTGATTTCAGGGGAAATGCTTTCAATTTTTCACCATTGAGGGTGATGCTTCCTGTGGGTTTGTCATATATAGCTTTTATTATGTTGAGGTATGTTCCTTCTATTCCTGCTTTTTGGAGAGTTTTAATCATATAGACTTCAGACTCTACTACAAAGCCACAGTCATCAAGACAGTATGGTACTGGCACAAAGACAGAAATATAGATCAATGGAACAGAATAGAAAGCACAGAGATAAATCCAGGAACCTATGGACACCTTATCTTTGATAAAGGAGGCAAGGATATACAATGGAAAAAAGACAACCTCTTTAACAAGTGGTGCTGGGAAAACTGGTCAACCACTTGTAAAAGAAAGAAACTAGAAGACTTTCCAACACCATACACAAAAATAAACTCAAAATGGATTAAAGATCTAAGTGTAAGACCAGAAACTATAAAACTCCTAGAGGAGAACATAGGCAAAACACTCTCCGACATAAATCACAGCAAGATCCTCTAAGACCCACCTCCCAGAATATTGGAAATAAAAGCAAAACTAAACAAATGGGGCCTAATGAAACTTAAAAGCTTTTGCACTACAAAGGAAACTATAAGTAAGGTGAAAAGACAGCCCTCAGATTGGGAGAAAATAATAGCAAATGAAGAAACAGACAAAGGATTAATCTCAAAAATATACAAGCAACTCCTGAAGCTCAATTCCAGAAAAATAAATGACCCAATCAAAAAATGAGCCGAAGAACTAAACAGACATTTCTCCAAAGAAGACATACAGATGACTAACAAACACATGAAAAGATGCTCAACATCACTCATTATTAGAGAAATGCAAATCAAAACCACAATGAGGTACCATTACACGCCAGTCAGGATGGCTGCTATCCAAAAGTCTACAAGCAATAAATGCTGGAGAGGGTGTGGAGAAAAGGGAACCCTCTTACACTGTTGGTGGGAATGCAAACTAGTACAGCCGCTATGGAAAACAGTGTGGAGATTCCTTACACAACTGGAAATAGAACTGCCATATGACCCAGCAATCCCACTTCTGGGCATACACACTGAGGAAACCAGATCTGAAAGAGACACGTGCACCCCAATGTTCATCGCAGCACTGTTTATAATAGCCAGGACATGGAAGCAACCTAGATGCCCATCAGCAGATGAATGGATAAGGAAGCTGTGGTACATACACACCATGGAATATTACTCAGCCATGAAAAAGAATTCATTTGAACCAGTCCTAATGAGATGGATGAAACTGGAGCCACTTATACAGAGTGAAGTAAGCCAGAAAGATCAAGAACATTACAGCATACTAACACATATATATGGAATTTAGAAAGGTGATAACGATAACCCTATATGCAAAACAGAAAAAGAGGCACAGAAATACAGAACAGACTTTTGAACTCTGTAGGAGAATCTGAGGGTGGGATATTTCAAAAGAACAGCATGTATACTATCTATGGTGAAACAGATCACCAGCCCAGGTGGGATGCCTGAGACAAGTGCTCGGACCTGGTGCACTGGGAAGACCCAGAGGAATCAGGTGGAGAGGGAGGTGGGAGGTGGGTTCAGGATGGGGGATACGTGTAAATCTATGGCTGATTTAATTTAAAAAAAAAAAAAAAAGAATGAATTTCATTTTAAAATGTAATATTCAAATTTATCAAGATATTGTATGTTCAAATAAATTGATATTTTATACTTTTCAAGGTTCAAGTTTGAACCTTGCAGTGAATATTTTATTTCACTGATTTAGACATAAATAAAAGCACATTATGTTAATTCTTTACTCTGACAATCTTTGCGCTATCACTGTGTATTTAAAATCAATTGAAGATGGGTTGTGTATTAGTACATTCCCTCAGGGACTGCAGTGTGTGCAGAAAGTGACTTCAAGGCCTTCAAAACCATTATGGATATTCCACGGAGTGGAGCAGGGATAACCATGACAGCCTATGATGGCAAAAACTGGTTAAAAGAGTCTTCTCTTAATCAAATCCGCATCAGTTCAGTTCAGTTGCTCTGCTCTGTCTGACTCTTTGTGACCCCATGAATTTCAGCACGCCAGGCCTTCCTGTCCATCATCAACTGCCAAAATGTATGGAAACTCATGTCAATCGAGTTGGTGATGCCATCCAGCCATCTCATCCTCTGAGGTCCCCTTCTCCTCTTGACAGCAATCACTCCCAACAACAGGGTCTTTTACAATGAGTCAGCTCTTCACATGAGGTGGCCAAAATATTGGGTTTCAGCTTTACCATCAGTCCTTCCAATGAACACTCAGGAGTGAGCTCCTTTATGATGGTCTGGTTGGATCTGCTTGCAGTCCAAGGGACTCTCAAGAGTCTTCTCCAACACCACAGTTCAAAAGAATCAATTTTTCGGTACTCAGCTGTCTTCACAGTCCAACTCTCACATCCATACATGACCATAGCCTTGACTAGACGGACCTTTGTTGGCAAAGTAATGTCTCTGCTTCTTAATATGCTATCTAGTTTGGTCATAACTTTCCTTCCAAGGAGTAAGCATCTTTTAATTTCATGGCTGCTATCACCATCTGGAGTGATGTTTTAGCCATCAAAAATAGCCTGACACTCTTCCCACTGTTTCCCCATCTATTTCCCATGAAGTGATGGGACCAGGTGTCAAGATCTTAGTTTTCTGATTGTTGAGCTCTAAGCCAACTTTTTCACTCTTGCATTTTCATGAAGAGACTTTTTAGTTCCTCTATGCTTTTTGCCATAAGGGTGGTATCATCTGCATATCTGAGGTTATTGATTTTTTCCCGGCAATCTTGATTCCAGCTTGTGCTTCTTCCAGCCCAGTGTATCTCATGATGCACTCCGCATATGTTTAATAAGCAGGGTGAACAATATACATCCTTGACGTACTCCTTTTCCCATTTGGAACCAGTCAGTTGTTCCATGTCCAGTTCTTACTGTTTCTTCCTGAACTGCATATAAGCTTCTCAAGAGGCAGGTCAGGTGGTCTGGTATTCCCATCTCTTTCAGAATTTTCCACAGTTGATTGTGATACACACAGTCAAAAGGTTTGGCAAAGTCAATAAAGCAGAAATAGATGCTTTTCTGGAACTGTCTTGCTTTTTCAATGAGCTGGCGGATGCTGGCAATCTGATCTATGGTTCCTCTGCCTTTTCTAAAACCAGTATTAATGAAATCTGGCTTGGAGAATTTTGAGCAGTACTTTACTAGCATGAGATGACTGCAATTGTGCAGTAAGTTGAGCATTCTTTGGGATTGCCTTTCTTTGGGATTGGAACGAAAACTGACCTTTTCCAGTTCTTTGGCCATTGCTGAGTTTTCCAAATTTGCTGGCATATTGAGCGCAGCACTCTCATAGCATCATCTTTCAGGATTTGAAATAAATCAACTGGAATTCAATCACCTCTACTAGCTTTGTTCATAGTGATGTTTTCTAAGGCCCACTTGACTTCACATTCCAGGATGCCTGGCTCTAGGTGAGTGATCACACCATCGTGATTATCTGGGTCATCTTTTTCATACAGTTCTTCTGTGTATTCTTGCCACCTCTTAATATCTCCTTCTTCTGTTATGTTCTTACCGTTTCTGTCCTTTATTGAACCCAGTTTTGCACGAAATGTTCCCACTGGGGAGTTCCAGAAAAACATTTATTTCTGCTTTATTGGCTATGTCAAAGCTTTTGAATGTGTTGATCACAAAAATCTGTGGAAGATTCTGAGAGATGGGAATACCAGACCACCTGACCTCCCTCTTGAGAAACCTGTATGCAGGTCAGGAAGCAACATTTAGAACTCGTAATGAAACAACAGACTTTTAAAAATAGGAAAAAAGCATGTCAATGCTGTATGCTGTCACCCTGCTTATTTAACTTATTTAACATCTGTTAGTTTAATGACAAACTGTTTAAATTAATTTAACTAAATAAGTTAATAATTTATTTTAATTATTGCTAGTTAATATTATTAACTAATTGTTATTCAATTATTTATTGTTGTTAATTATTTATTATTATGAAAAATTCTGAGCTGAAGGAAGCACAGGCTGCAATCAAGATTGCTGGGAGAAATATCAATAACCTCAGATATGCAGATGATACTGCCCTCATGGTAGAAAGTGAAGAAGAAATAAAGAGCTTTTTGATGAAAGTGCAAGAGGAGAATAAATGTTAACTTAATATTCAACATTCAGAAAACTAAGATCATTGCATCTGATCCCACCACTTCATGACAAATATGAGAGGAAACAGTGGAAACAATGTGACTTTATTTTTGGGGGGGCTCCAAAATCACCCAGATAGTGATTTCAAGCATGAAATTAAAAGATGCTAATTACTCGGAAGGAAAGTTATGAACAAACTAGACAGAATAGTAAAAGGCAGGTACATTACTTTGTCAACAAAGGTCCATCTAGGCAAGGCTATGTTTTTTCCAGTACTCAGGTATGGATGAGCGAGTTTGACTATAAAGAAAGCTGAGCACCGAAAAGTGATGCTTTTGAACTGTGGTGTTGGAAAAGACTCTTCAGAGTCGCTTGTACTACAAGGAGAGCAAGCCAATCCATCCTAAAGGAGATCAGTCCTGGGTGTTCATTGTTAGGACTGATGTTGAAACTGAAACTCCAGTACTTTGATAACCTGACTCATTTGAAAGCTGACTCATTTGGCAGGCTGGCTCATTTAAAAAGACCCTGATGCTGGGAAAGATTGAGGGCAGGAGGAAAAGGGGACGACAGAGGATGAGGTGTTTGTATGGCATCACCAAGTCAATGGACATGACTTTGGGTAGGCTCTGGAAATTGGTGTTAGACAGGGAGGCCTGGCGTGCTGCAGTTCATGAGGTTGCAAAGAGTCAGACATTACTGAACCACTGAACTGAATGGAAGCTAAACAACATGCTTCTAAATAAACAACAAATCATAGAAGAAATAAAAAAAAGAAATCATAATATGCATAGAAATGAATGAATTTAAAGGAGAAAAACCAAAATCCTATGGATGACTGTAAAGGCAGTCCTAAAAAGAAGTTTTGTAGCAGTACAGGCTTACATCAAGTAACAGAAAAAAAGTAAAATAAATTAACTCAAACCTAAAGCAACTAGAAAAGAAAGAAATGAATCCCAAGATTAGTTGAAGGAAAAACAAATATTTAACATTAGGGCAGAAATAAATTCAAAAGGAACAAAAGAAACCATAGCAAAAAAAAAAAAAAAAACTAAAAAATTAAACTAAACTAAAAGCTGTTTTTTTGGGGAGATAAATAAAATTGACCAACCAATATCCAGATACATTTAGAAACAAAACGGGAAGAATAAATCAACATAATTAGAAATGAAAATGGAGAAATCACAACAGACAACACAGAAATAAACAGGATCATAAGAGATTACTATCAGTAACTATCTGCCAATAAAATGGACAACTTGGAGGAAATGGACCAATTATTAGAAAAGTATAACTTTCCAAAACTGAACCAGGAAGAAATAGAAAACTTTAACATACCCATCACAAGTATGGAAATTGAAACCGTAATCTAAACTCTTCCAGCAAAAAAAAAAAAAAAAGCCCAAGACCAGATGGCTTCACAGCTGAATTCCACCAAAAATTTACAGAAGACCTAATACCTATCCTTCTCAAACTCTTTTAGAAAATTGCATAGGAAGATTAACTTCCAAACTCATTCTTTGAGGCCACTGTCACCCTAATACCAAAATGAGAAAAAGATGCCGCAAAACAAGGAAACTACAGGCCAGTATCACTGATGAACATATATGCAAAAATCCTTAAAAATTATAGCAAACAGAATCAAACAACATATTTAGAAGATCATGCATCATGAACAAGTTGACTTCATCCTGGTAATGCAAGGATTCTTTAATATCCACAAATAAATCAACATTTATTTTTGATTTATTAACAAATTAACAAACTGAAAGATAAACCCTATGACTATATCAATAAATACAGAGAAAGCCTTTGACAAAATTCAGCATCCATTTATGATTAAAAAAAAAAAAAAAACCTCCAGAAAGAATGAACACAACTCAACATAATAAAAGCTATATATGACAACTCTACAGCAAACATTATCCTCAAAGGTGAAAAACTGAAAGCATTTCCCCTAAGGCCAGGAACATGACAAGGGTGTCCACTCTCACCACTACTCTTCAACATAGTTTTAGAAGTTTTGGGCACAGCAATCAGAGAAGAAAAAGCAATAAAAGTAATCCAAGTTGGAGAAGAAGAAGTAAAACTCTCACTGTTTGCAGATGAGATGATTCTCTACGTAGAAAACCCTAAAGACTCAACCAGAAAGTTACTAGAGCTTATCAACGAATATAGTAAATTTGCAGGATATAAAATTAACACACAGAGATCCCTTGCATTCCTATATACTAACAATGAGAAAACAGAAAGAGAAATTAGGAAACAATTCCATTCAACATTAAAACAAAAGAATAAAATACTTGAGAATATATCCACCTAAAGAAACAGAAAACTTATATATATAAAATTATAAAAAGCTAATGAAAGAAATCAAACAGGACATAAAAAGATTGAGAAATATAACACGTTCATGGATTGAAAGAATCAATACAGTAAAAATGAGTATACTACCCAAAGCAGTCTATAGAGTCATTGCAATCCCTATCAAGCTACCAACAGTATTTTTCACAGAACTAGAAGAAATAATTTCACAATTTGTATGAAAACACAAAAAACCTCAAATAAGCAAAACAATCTTGAGAAAGAAGAATGGAACAGGAAGAATCAACCAGCCTGACTTCAGGCTCTACTACTTAGCTACAGTCATCAAGAAAGTAGGGCATTGGCACAAATACCGAAATATAGATCAGAGGAACAAAATAGACAGCCAAGAGATAAATCCACAGGCAAAGATAAGGACACTTTATCTTTAACAAAGGAGGCAAGAATATACAATACAGAACAGACAATCTCTTTAAGAAGTGATGCTGGTAAAACTGGTCAACCACTTGTAAAAGAATGAAACTAGAACACTTTCTAACACCAAATACAAAAATAAACTCAAAATGGAATAAATAACTCATAAGACCAGAAACTATAAAACTCCTAGAGGAAAACATAGGCAAAACTTTCTCTGACATAAATCACAGCAGGATCCTCTCTGACCCACTTCCTAGAGTACTGGGAATAAAATCAAAAATATCCAAATGGGACCTAATTCAACTTACAAGCTTTTACACAATGAAAGAAATAAGAAAAGTGAAAAGATAGCATTCAAAATGAGAGAAAATAATAGCAAATGAGGAAACCGAGAGAGAATTAATCTCAAAAATATACAAGAAACTCCTGCAACTCAATTCCAGAAAAATAAATGACCCAGTCAAAAAATGGGCCAAAGAACTAAACAGACATTTCTCCAAAGAAGACATACAGATGTCTACCAAACTCATGAAAAGATGCTCAACATCACTCATTATCAGAGAAATGCAAATCAAAATTGCCATGAGGTACCATCTCACACTGGTCAGAATGGCTGCTATCTAAAAGTCTACAAGCAAAAATGCTGGAGAGGGTGTGGAGAAAAGGGAACCCTCTTACACTGTCGGTGGGAATGCAAATTAGTACAGCCACTGTGGAGAACAGTGTGGAGATTCCTTTAAAAACTGGAAATAGAGTTGCCATATGACCTAGCAATCCCACTGCTGCCCATAAACACTGCAGAAACCAGAATTGAAAGAGACACGTGTATCCCAATGTTCATCACATCACTGTTTATAATAGCCAGGACATGGAAGCAACCTAGATGTCCATCCGCAGACGAATGGAGGAGAAAGCTGTGGTACATGCACACAATGGAATATTATGCAGCCATTAACAAGAATACATTTTAATCAGTTCTAATGAGGTGGATGAAACTGGAGCCTATTGTAAAGAGTGAAATAAGTCAGAAATAAAGACACCAATACAGTATACTACTGCATATAAATGGAATTTAGAAAGATGGTAATGATAACCCTATATGTGAGATAGCAAAAAAGACACAGCTGTATGGAACAGTCTTTTGGATTCTGTAGAAGAAGGCGAAGGTGAGTTTATCTGAGAGAATAGCATTGAAACATGTATATTAACATATGTGAAAAACATCACCAGTCCAGGTTTGATGTGTGAGACAGGGTGCTCAGCACTGGTGCACTGGGATGATACAGAGGGATGGGATGGGGAGGGGTGCAGGACGGTGGTTCAGGATGGGAAACATGTAAACCCACAGCTGATTCATATCAATATATGACAAAAAACATTACAATATTTAAAGTAATTAGCCCCAATTAAAATAATTCCTTTTTTTTTTTTTTTTTTTTTTTTTTTTTTAAGAATAAGATCTAGCCCACTGAATCTCTAAAGAAACAGTGAAAATTCTTAGGGAACATTAAGAATCTGTGAATATTTTCAGTTGGTGGATAAGAGAGCAATTTACCAGTTTTCTAACCTAGCGAACCTTGATAAGAGAAAGGAGGCCTCTTTTAATTTTGAAATTAAAAGCCTTTCCTCAAGAGGAAGAGGGTGTATTAGTTGGCTAGGGTTTTGATAACAATGTGCCCCACACCAGGTAGCTTCAATAAATATTTTCTCAAACTTCTGGGGATCAAGTCTGTCATTAGTAGATTTGTTTTCTTCTGAGGCCTCCTTTGGATTTTTACCAGTCATCTTCTGGCTTCGTCTTCAGATAGTAACATCTCTGGGTTGTCTGTGTTTGATCTCCTTTCCTTATAAAGCCCCAGTCTTATTTAGAGCTACTTATTTAGAGGCCCTATATATATATACATTTATACATTTGCCTTATATACATATATATATATAGTTTTTGCAGTCTTTTAGTAGTTTGCTTATCATGTGCTTCCAATTATTGTTTGATACTTATTCAATAATAGAAATATTTTCCTTCCTTTATGTCTTTGTAGAGAAAATTTCTAGACTGGTAAGAAATTTTGAATTTTGTTTTCATATGTACTAGTCCCTCACAACCCATTTTTTTCATAACAAGGGGTTTTCTGGGGTGGGTAGACCTGGTTAGTGGTGTGAACTCGGGGAGAGAGTTGAATATACAGTGGTACTAGGTGAAAAGAGGAAAATCAATATTATGGAATGAATTATATCCTCTCAAAATATGTATGTTGAAGCCCTAACTCTCTGTCCTTTTTATTTAGTCAGATGTGAGTAATGGATAATTTCTTTCTGGCCACATTTGAAAATAGGGTGTCTAAATAAGTAGCTGGGTTAATAGGGCTGGAGCTTTATAAGAAAAGGAGATTAGAAACAAGAAAATCAGTGCATAACAAAATTTTCAGGATTATAAGTAGTACTCAAATAGACTTGATGACATTTGTCACAGTCATTCTTGTCCTCAATTCACCTGGTAATTGGGGGAACCATCAGTGTTTGTTCATTTGCCTTATGAAGAAGGATAAGCTTTCATACTCATGAGAGAATGTGTCTTTAGAATGAGGCATTCTCCCCTCCACAGAATTGAGAGATAAGGAGCACGTGTTAACAGATACCCAAGGATCCAGTATACTGAGACCAAGCATTGGAGTTTAAAGCAGAGAGGTTCTTATTGTGGGGCCATGCAAGGAGATGTTTGGCTTATGCCTTTAAATATCCCAGGATGTGGTTCAAGATGGCTTAAGAATGGGACAGGGAGACCACTTTCTCTCCCACAAATTCATTGAAAGATCATCTGAATGCTGAGCAGATTACAGAAAACAACTTTAGTGTGCTGGCAAAGTACAACAGGCATCCAGAAAGGAAGCCCATTCTATTCAAAAGGAGGTAGAATAAAATATAAAAGATAAAAAGGGAGGCAAAAGGGTTAGGGACAGAGAACCATCTCAGGGAGGGAGTCGTGAAGAAGTTTCCAAACTCCAGGAAGTCCTTGCACTGTAGGGTGGGGGGGGGGCGGGTCTGTAGGGGAGTTTTACAATTACAGAGGGCACCATAATTCAGTTCGGTTCAGTCACTCAGTCATGTCTGATTCTTTGTGACCACCGTGAACCACAGCACACAAGCCGTCTCTGTCCATCACCAACTCCCGGAGTCTATTCAAACTTCTGTCCATCCAGTCGGTGATGTCATCCAACCATCTCATCCTCTGTCATCCCCTTCTCATCAGGGTCTTTTCCAATGAGTCAACTCTACACATGAGGTAGCCAAAGTATTGGAGTCTCAGCTTCAGCATCAGTCCTTCCAATGAACACCCAGGACTGATCTCCGTTAGGATGGACTGTTTGGATCTCCTTGCAGCCCAAGGGCCTCTCAAGAGTCTTCTCCAACACCACAGTTTAAAAGCATCAATTCTTTGGTGCTCGTCTTTCCTCACACGTAGTGATTAGGAGGGGGGGGGGGGAATTCCACAGACTACATGCCTAACCACAACTCTCAGCAGAGATGTGGCCCAAACACTCATGTCCACCAGCAGCCAGTAGCGGCTGAACAGAGAGGTTCGTGCCGCATGCTTAGTGTAAGAAACATGCCTGAATGCCCAGAGGACAATCTGAGGGAGGGACATGAAATAGCAATCCAAACTATGGGATAGCCAGAGAGACGGAAAAAAGAGAGAGAGAGAGAGAGAGAGAACATTTCCATGAAAAGCTCTGAGGCACAGCCTGGCCTGCTCACAGAACAAAGGATGGAGCAAATACCAGAGGAGAGCTAGTTGGCTGCGGACTGGCCCCTCCCCCCACTGGAGACAGAGAGGGAGGGGGATGAGCCAGAGACATAAGGCAAGCAGCAATCTCAGCTCCAGAGACGGCATCCACCACCAAACTGTGAGCAGACCTCCAGTTGCTAACCAAGTCTTCCTGGGATCCTGAGTGGTTGACATCTGCCAGGAGGGTCGCAGTCAGAGATTACTTCCCCAGAGGAGACACACAGAACATTTGGAATGATGCTCTCACTGCAGACGCAGGAAACTGAGCGGCTGGGGCCAGGGTGGTGATAAGACACAATGGGCCCCTGGGAGAGTGTGCTTGCCATGAACCTGGTCACCTCAGCTGCTCAGGGAAGGGCACAAAAATGCAGGCCCAACTGAATCTTTGACTTTATGGAGTATCTGAGAACCTGAACCTGAGCAGCTTAGACTTGGGAAGTGCATGTAGCCCAGGGCCCTCTTTAGACAGTTACCCTGCAGAGCTACTGGGTTCCTGAGCATCGTAGACTGAGAAAGCATAAGTGCTGTGAGGTGGGGCAAACCCAGTGTGGTCCAAACACTATAAGCATTCCCCACACATGCCAGTGATGTTTGTTTGCAATGTTCCTCTCTCCCCACATCACATCTGAACAAGAGAGCCAAAATAAGTGACCACCTTTGGCCCTTTGTGTCAGGGGAAAAAAAACTGATATTGAAGAGACTTGCAATCAGAGGAAGCCAAAGTAAACAAACAAGAGGGGGCCACTTTGGAAGTGACAGGCACAACAGATTAAAACCCTGTAGTTATCACGGACTACATTGGAATGGGCCTATAGACCTTAAGAGGAAGTATAAGCTGGAACAAGGAACCGTCAAACTGAACTGACCCCATACTGCCCTCAACAACTCCAGAGAAATTCCTAGATACATTTTCCAATTATCATTTTTAAATTTTTATTTTTTAAAAAAAATTAAGTTCTTTATTACTACTTTAATTTTCACTTTTATAACCTACTATTATCTTGTACCCCAAAAGACCCTATTTATAAAGCAAATTTTATGTATACATTTTAATAATTTTTGTGATTTTGTGCGTGTTTTTTTTTTTTTTTTTTTTCTTTAATATTGTATTTCTGAGAGTCTAATCTCTACTCTAGATTTTTACTCTTTGCTTTTTGGTATTTGTTATCAATTTTGAACCTTTAAGAATACAATCTTCAGTACCCATTTTTACTTGGGAGTGTGATTACTGACTTGATTGCTCTCTTCCCCTTTTGACTCTCTTTTTTCTCCCTCAGGTCACCTCGATCTTCTCCCTCCCCTTTCTGTTCTCTATCCAAATCTGTGAATCTCTTTGGGCGTTCTGGGATGTTCAGAACGCTTAGGAACCTGATTATTGGCTAGATCTGTCTCTATCCTTTGACTTCTCCTCTTCTCCTCCTGGTCACCTCGATTTTCCATCCTCCCACTTCTCTTCACTATGTAACTCTGTGAACCTCTCTGAGTGTTCCAGACTCAGCAGAGCACATCAGGCATTGATTACTGGCTAGATTTCTCTTTCCCTTTTGATTTCCCCACTTCTCCTGGTCACCTCTATTTCCTTCCTCCCTCTTCTCTTCTCTGTGTAACTCTGTGACCCTCTCTGGGTGTCATTCATTGTGGAGGATCTTTTCACCATTAACATAGATGTATTATCATTGGTGCTGTATGGATGGAGAAGTCTTGAGGCTACTGTAAGAATAAGACAGAAAACCAGAGGCAGGAGTTTTAAATCTAAAACTTGAGAATGCCAGTAAACTCCTGGTTGCAGGGAACTTTAACCAACAAGAGCTCATCCAAAAGCCTCCATACCTACACTGAAACCAAACTCCACTCAAGAGTCAACAAGTTTCAGAGCAAGCTAATTCTCAAACAATGCAAGGACATAACTTGAACATTAAAATACAGGCAGCCAAAGGTCAAACCAAACCCATGGCGAACACAGAACTCACTGCAAGACACTTCATTGCACTCCAGAGAGAAGAGATCCAGTTCCACCAAAGAGAACACTGACACCAGCTTCCCTAACCAACCTTGATAAGCCACTCGTCCAACCCCACCCACAGGGAGAAACCTCCACAATAAAGAGGAACCGCAAACTGCTAGAAAAAAGAAAGGTCACCCTCAACACAGCAATCTAAGCAAGATGGAAAGGCAGAGAAATATTCAGCAGATAAAGGAACATGACAAGTGCCCACCAAACCAAACAATAGAGGAGGAGATGGGAAATCTACCTGAAAAAGAATTCATAATAATTATAGTAAAAATGATCCAAAATCTTGAAAACAAAATGGAGTTATAGATAAATAGCTGGTGACAAGGATTGAGAAGATGCAAGATATGTTTAGCAAGGACCTAGAAGAAATAAAAAGAGTCAATCAATAATGAAAATGCAATATCTGAGAACAGAAGCACTCTGGAGTGAAACCACAGTAAAATGAATACCTGAGGCAGAAGATAGCATAACTGAGGTGGAAGAGAGAATAGTGGAAATATATGAATCAGAGATGAAAAAAGAAAAAGATAATTAAAAGTAATGACCACAACCTCAGAGACCTCTGGGACAATGTCAAACGCCCCAACATTGGACATACAAGAGTCCCAGAAGACAAAAAGAAAGGCTCTGAGAAAACACTTGAGGAGATAATAGTTGAGAACTTCCCTAAAATGGGGAAAGAAATAACCACCCAAGTCCAAGAAATCCAGGGAGTACCTACCAAACAGGATAAAACCAAGGCAAAACACCCCAAGACACGTATTAATCAAATTAACAAGGATCAAACACAAAAACAATTATTAAAAGCAGCAAGGGATAAACAACAAATAACACCCAAGGGGATTCCCATAAGGATAACTGCTGCTTTTTCAAAAGAAAGTCTTCAGGCCAGAAGGGAATGCCAGGATGTACTTAAGCAGTGAAAGAGGAAAGACCTACAACCCAGATCACTATACCCAGCAAGAATCTCATTCAAATATGAAGTAGAAATTAACATCTTAACAAACAAGCAAAGGCTGAGAGAATTCAGCACCATCAAACCAACTCTTCAACAGATGCTAAAGAGTCTTCTCTAGGCAGGAAACACAGAAAATGTGTATAAACTTGAACCAAAAACAACAAAGTAAATGGCAATGGGATCATATGTATCAATAATTCCCTTAAATCTAAGTTTGTCTGAAACAAAAGACAAGACTGGCTGAATAGATACAAGGACAAGACTCCTATATAGACTGAAAGTGAAGGGCTGTAAAAAGATATTTCATGCAAATGAAGACCAAAAGAAAGCAGGAGTAGCAAAACTCATATCAGAAAAAATACACGTTGAAATAAAGGCTATGAAAAGAGACAAAAACTAACACTACATAATAACCAAAGGATCAATCCAAGAAGAAGACATAACAATTATAAATATATATGCATTTAACGTAGGAGCACTGCAATATGTAAGGTAAATGCTACGAGTATGAAAGGGGAAATTAACAGTAATACAATAATAATGGGGTACTTTAATACCCCACTCACACCTATGGATAGATCAACTTAACAGAAAATTAACAAGGAAGCACAAATTTTAAATGATACAATGGACTAACTAGACCTAATTGATATCTAGAGGATATTTCACCACAAAACAATTAATTTCACCTTTTTCTCAAGTGCACATGGAACACTCTCCAGGATAGATCACATCCTGGGCCATAAATCTAGCCTTAGTACAATAACAATTTTTAATCATTCCAATCATCTTTTCTGATCACAATGTGGTAAGATAAGATGTCAACTACAGGAAAAAAAAAAAAAAAACTATTAAAAACACAAATATGTCGAGGCTTAAAAGCACGTTTCTGAATAATCACAGAATCTGAAAATCACAGAAGAAATTTTTCAAAAAGAAGTCAAAATATGCATAGAAATGAATGAAAATGAAAACACAACATCCCAAAACCTATGGGATTCAGTAGAAGCAGTACTATGGGGAAGGTTGGTACCAATACAAGTTTACAGCAAGAAACAGGAGAAAAATCAAATAAATAACTTAACTCTACACCGAAAGCAACTAGGAAAAGAAAACCATGAAGCTCAGGGTGAGCAGAAGGAAAGAAATCATAAAAATTAGGGCAAAAATAAATGAAAAGTAAACAAAGGAGACCATAGCAAATATCAACAAAGGTAGAAGCTGGTTCTTTGAGAAGATAAATAAAATAATGAACTAGGTTCAGAAAGAAAGAAAAGATAGAAGAATCAAATCAATAAAATTAGAAATGAAAATGAAGAAATCACAACAGACAACACAGAAATACAAAGGATCATAAAAGATTACTATTGGCAAGTATATGCCAATAAAGTGGACAACTTGAAAGAAATGGACAATTCATAGAGAAATATAACTTAACAAAACTGAATCAGGAAGAAATAGAAAATTTTAACAGACCCATCACAAGCATGGAAATTGAATCTGTAATCAGAAATCTTTTGTTCCCTTCTCTCTGAAGAATCAGGAATCCAGATTTTTGTGTTAGGTGAATGTAAGGCAGAATCTTCCTGACACCAGCATGGACTGGTGGGGATTTATTTATACTTATGGCTGACTCATATGGTATAGAAGAAACCAGTAAATCAGTTAAAATTTTTGAAAGCCTATAAGCAATAAACGTGGAGAAGGTATGGCGTAAAGTAAATCCTCTTACACTGTTGGTGGGAATGCAAATTGATGCAGCCACTATGTAAAACAGTTTGGCGATTCTTTAAAAATCTAAAGATAGAACAACCATATGACCCAGCAACCCCACTTCTAGACATATACCCTAAGAAAACAATAACTCAAAAAGACACGTGTTCATTGCAGCACTGTTTACAATAGCTAGTACATGGAAGCAGCCTAGATGTTATTAGACAGAGGATGAAGAAATAATATATGGTACAAATATACAATGCAATATTATTCAGCCATTAAAAGGATTTAATGTGAGACAGTTGGACTGAGGTGGATGAACCTAGAGCCTGTTTTTTAGGGTGACAAAACTCAGAAAGAGAAATGAAACATTATATATTAACACACACATCACATACAAATACTACACACACATACATATCCATATGTATACATATGTATAGGGAATCTAGAAAAATGATATGGATGAACATATTTGCATATGTTCCTGCAGGGCAGGAATAGAGATGCATATGTAAAGAACTGACTTGTGAACCCAACAGGGGAAGGAAAGTGTGGGAAGAATTGAGGGAGTTGGGTTGACATGTATACACCATTACATGCAAAATAGATAGCTAGTTGGAAACTGCTCTACAGGACAGAGAACTCAGCTCAGTGCTTGTGATGACCTAGAGAGTGAGATGAGGACATGGGAGAGAGGCTCAAGAGGATGGAGAGAATGTATATATATGGCTGATTGATGTAGAAACCAACCAACAATGTAAATCAACTATAATTAAATTAAAGTAAGAGAAAGAGAAATACACAACAAATGAAATGGTCATCTATGAAATGGGAGAAGATGCTGATATTTATCAGTCATATGTCTAATAGGCGTTAGCATACAAGATATGTGAAGAACTCATACAACTCAATACCAAAAAATTAAATTTTGTGATTAAACATTGGGTGGAAAAACTAAATAGAAATTTTACCTAGAGGATAGAAAATGGCCAACAGCAACATGACAAGATAACATTGGTAGTCATTATAGAAATGCAAACTAGAAATGCTCAATAAAGATAATTATTATCTCATATATTTTAGGATGGCTACCATATGCAGAACCAACAGAATACTGTAAAACAATTATCCTCCAATAGAAAGGCAAGATATCAAGTGCTAGAGAGGATGTATAGCAGAGAATCTGCCTACATGCTTGGTGGGAATGTAAATTGGTACAGTTACTATGCAGAACAATATGGAGGTTCCTCAGAAAAATATAAATAACACTACCATAAAATCTAGAAATAGCTTGTGTGGATATACAACAGAAAATACAAGACAGCATCACTAATAGTAGATATATGAAAACAGGGGCTTACCTGGTAGCCCAGGGACTAGGACTCTGCATTTCCAATGCATGGTGCACAGGTTCTCTCTCTGCTTTGGGAACTAGGATCTTGCTTGTTGCATGGAGCTGCCAGAAAAGAGAAAGAGAGCTACAGAAACAACTTTATGCCTGCTTATGGGATGAATGATATGTCATGTCTGTATTCATTCACCCTTGTTATCTATCAGTTTATCTGTCTGTCTTCCTATCCCATCTATGTGCCTGTCTGTCCATCCATTGTATCTGTCTATCTGTCTGTGTGTCTGTCTATCTCTCTATATCTATATGTGTACCATCTATCTGTCTATCAACCTATCCAGGGCTATTCAGCCATGATGGAGAAAGACATTCTGTCAGTTTGGTCAGGCAACAAAAATGAGCCATGAGAGTGATACTAAGTCAGGCAGAGAAAGAAAATCACATAATTACTTAAATGTGGAAACTAGAAAAGGTGATTTCATAGTAACAGGTAGTAAAGGTGCAGTTGCCAGGTTGAGGGAGTAGGGGAAACTTCTAGTAAAAGCAGGAATTACTTATGGCAGGATTAAGATGCAATGCAGCATGGTTACTGTAATTAATATAGTGTATTTGAAACTTTCTAAAACAGTAGATCACAGCTGTTCTCACCACAAAAAGCAATGTCACATGATGAACGTGTTATGTAACACTTTGGTGGAAATCAACTCCAGTACATGTTTATTAACTCAGCATACAGTACACTTGAACCTGTTGTTATATACCAAACCCAATTATGTTGAAAAATGCAAGTGTTTGCCAAATCAGTCTGAAAGTTTATTTCAGTATGGTTAGGTTTCTGGAGACTTATTTTATTCTTTTTAATAGGTCATACATTCCTGTTCTGTTTTGTCTCATCTTTGTTTTTTATTTCTTCTGTTGAAAATTGCATTTCAGATAAACACTGCAGTCTGCTTTGGTGCAGAATAAGACTTGCATTAATTATTGTAAATAGAAGAGTTAGACATTCTCAGGTCTTTTCTGGGTACATGCCTTCTCTAGGCTTCCTCATATAGTTTTTTTCTTTAATTATTCAGTTGTTCACACTACCCATGTGGCTTTACATGTCTTATTTTTCTCATACATAGTTGTTTTTCCCTTAATTTTCTTAGATTTTCCATTTTCCACTTCCAATAATCTCTTGTAACCAGGCATTTGCAGGTCTCTATTCTTCCTGAAGTTTTCACATATTGTGCACCCGTCATTGTTCAGTGGACTCCAATATATATCCAAACTATGTTTTCAAACCTTTCTGAGCTTTCTGAGTCAATTAGAAAAGAAACCAATCTTTTGGCAACCCTCAGGCCATAAAGTGGCCCCCAACATGCATTTTTCTCTCCCATCCTGTAGGAAGAATGAGGAGTGGGGTATGTATTTATAATGACAGGGTCTTGAGAGTAGCAGGGGCTGGAACAAGAGCAAATATTTAAATTGTTGTGAATTTTTAAAATTATTCTGGCTTTGAATTTTGCTGGCTGTGCACTTGTTTGGTTGTTTTAGATCCTAACTGATTTCTAGAGCTCCACCAAATGTACGGTAAACAATATACTGTTGTTTAATTGGTGTCAGAATATAGGATGAGATCCTTAAACTTCCCAGTCTACTGTCTTGAATTATCACCTCAGTCCTTGAGTATTTCTCTCAGTCACTTTTTAGAATAAGTGAAAACCCAATAATCCAGGGTCACTGTTAAAAGAAGAGGTGGGTGCTATGCATTTCTCACAGGGTTATTTGAGTAGTTATCTCTTCTCCACATGCACATTGCTTCTCTCACTCTAGTTATCTTTACCTTCTTTGACTTGATTACTTTGGTAACAACATACTCTTTTTCCTCAAAATATGTTATTTCAAGAGGAGAAACTAATTTCTTGTATTTTGTTGCTTGATTTTTACTCATCCTTCAGATTTTAATTCAAGCTTAAGTTTATAACTGATGGTTTTCCATCATTCACTGTTATAGCATTGTTCTCCTCTCATTTGGATTATTAATATGTGAATGTTCATTTTAATAATTAAATGCATTTATTTCTTAATTGAAAGATAATTGTGTTACAATATTGTATTCGTTTCTGCCAAACATCAACATGAATTAGCCATCGGTGTCCCCTCCCTCTTGAACCTCACTCCCAACTCCCTCCCCATCCCATCCCTCCAGCTTGTAACAGAGCCCTGGTTTCTGTTCCCTGAGTCACATAGCAAATTCCCCTTGGCTATATATTTTACATATGGTAATATTAGCTTCCATGTTACTCTCTCCATACCTTCCACACTCTCCTTTACCCCCCCCACCCCCAGAGTCCATAAATTTGTTCTCGATGTCTGTGTCTCCATTGCTGCCCTGCATATAAATTCATCAGTACTGTCTTTCTAGATTCCATATATATACACACACACACATCAGTATGTATTTTTTTCTTTCTGACTTACTGCACTCTGTATAACAGGCTCCAGGTTCATCCAGATCATTAGAACAGATTCAAATAAATGTGCTCCTTTTTATGACTGAGTAATATTACATTGTATATATGTACCCATAGCTTCTTTATCCATTCATCTGTCGATGGACAGCTAGGGTGCTTCCATGTCCTAACTATTGCAAATAGTGCTGCAAAGTACATTGCAGTACAGGCGTCTTTTTCAATTTTAGTTTTCTCAGGGTATATGCCTTGCAGTGGGATTGCTGAGTCGTATGGAGGTTTTATTCCTACTTTTTAAAGGAATATCCATACTCTTTTCCATAATGGTAATATCAATTTACATTTCCACCAATAGGACAAGAGGGTTCCCTTTTCTCCACACCAGCACTTTTTTTATTTTTTGTAGATTTACAGTTGATGGCCATTCAGACTGGTGTGAGGTGATATGTCATTTTAGTTTTGATTTGCAAAACTACAATAATGAGTGATCTTAGCATCTTATCATGTTTTTATTAGCCATCTGCATGTTTTTGTTTTTGTTTTCAAGAAATATCTGTGTAGGTCTTCTGCCCACCTTTTGATTGGTTTGTTTGTTTATCTAGTATTCAGTTGTATGAGCTGCTTGTATATTTTGGAAATTAATCCTTTGTCAGTTGTTTCCATTACTACAATTTTTCCCACTCTAAGGGTTTTCTTTTCACATTGCTTATAGTTTCCTTTGCTGTGCAAAACCTTTTTAAGTTAAATTATGTCCTTATTTATTTTTGTTTTTATTTCCTTCACTTTAGCAGGTGGGTCATGGAGGATCTTTCTGTGACTTATATCATCAAGGGTTTTGTCTACATTTTCCTCTAAGAGTTTTATAGTTTCTGGCCTTATATTTACACCTTCAATCCACTTTAAATTCATTTTTGTGTGTGGCATTAGAAAGTGTTCTAATTTCATTCTTCTTAGAAGTAGCTACCCATTTCCCCCAGCAGCACTTATTGAAGATGCTGTCTTTACCTCTTTGTACATGTTTGCCTCCTTTGTCAAAAATAAGGTACCAATAGGTGTGTGGGTTTGTCTCTAGGTTTCTATTTTGTTCCATTGGTCTATGTTTCTATGTTTCTTTTTGTCTAAGTACTATACTATCTAAAGATCTGTAGCTTTGTAGTATAATCTGAAGTCAGGAAGGTTGATTCCCCCAGCCCCATTCTTCTTTCTCAAGATGATTTTGGCTTTTCTGGGTCTTTTGTGTTTCCATATGAAATGTAAGATTTTTTTCCCCTTCTAATTATGTGAAAAATACCACTGGTAATACAATAGGAATTTCAATGAATCTGTAGATTGCATTTCGTAGTATAGTCATTTTCCCCATATTGATCCTTCCAACTGAGGAACATGGAATACCTCTCCATCTGTATAAACATCCATTTTATATATCATTTTTCTATTTCCTTCAGCAATGTCTTATTGTTTTCAATATACAGCTCTTTTTGTTTGTCTACTTAGGTAGGTTTATTGCAAAATGTTTTCTTTCTGCTGCAGTGGTAAATGGGGTGGATTCCTTAGCTTGCCTTTCATTGTTAGTATATAGGAATGCAAGTGATTCTGTGCACTGGTTTTTTTATCATGCAACTTTACTGTATTCATTAATTAGTTCTAGTAATTTTCTGATAGTATCTTTAGAGTTTTCTATGTATCGTATCATGTCATCTACAAACAGTGAGAATTTATTTCTTCTTTCCCAATCTGGATTCCTTTAATTTCTTTTTCTTCTCTGATTGCCATAGCTAGGACTTCCACTACTGTGTTGAATAATAGTCATGAAAGTGGAAATCCTTTACTTGTTCCTGTTCTTAAGAATGAATGCCAAAAAAAAAAAAAAAGAATGCTTTCAGTTTTTCCCCTTTGAGAATAACGTTTGCTATGGGTTTATCATTCATGGCCTTTATGATGTTGAGATAAGGTTCCTCCTATGCCCATTTTGTTTTGAAGAGTACCATAAACACGTACTGAATTTGGCCAAAGGCTTTTTCTGCATCTATTGAGATTCTCATATGATCAAATGGTTTTTATCTTCAATTTATTAATGTGGTGTCTTACATTGGTTAATTTGCATAAATTGAAGAATTATTGCATAACTCAGACCAATTTGACTTGATCATACTGTATGAACTGTTTACGTGTTGTTGAATTCCATTTGCTAGAATTTTGTTGAGGAATTTTTCTGCAATGTTCATCAGTGATGAACCTATAATTTTTATTTTTTGAGTTGTGTTTGTCTAATTTTGGTATCACAGTCATGATGGCCTTGTAGAGTGACTTTGAAAGTGTTCCTTTTGTGCAATTTTTTGGAAAGAGTTTAGTAGGATTGGTATTAGCTCTTCTCTTTCTGTTTGATATAATTCACCTGTGAAGCCATCTGGCCCTGGGCTTTTTGTTTTGGGGGGAGATTTTTGATAACAGTTTCTATTTTGGTGCTTGTAATTGATGTGATTGTATTTTATTTATTCCCAATTCAGTCAGAGAATTTAACTTTTCTAAGGATGTGTCCATTTCATTTGTCCATTTTCTTTTTTTTTTTTTTTTTTTTTTTTTTGCTGTATAGTTGCCCATAATAGTTTCTTATGATCCCTTGTATTTCTGTTTTGTCTTTTGTTACTTCTACATTTTCAAGCCTAGGTTTGTTTTATTGTTGTTTGTTTTTTAATTTGATTCTTCTCACTCTCTTTTTTTCCTTGATGAATCTGACTAGTTGTTTGTTAATATTGTTTATCTTCTCAAATAACCAGCTTGTAGCTTTATTAATCTTTACTATCCTTTCCTTCATTTCTTCTTCATTTATTTCTGTTTGGCTCTTTCTGATTACTTTATTCTGCTAATTTTGTTTGTTGCTCTTTTTCTTTTTCCAGTTTCTTTAGGTGTAGAGTTGTGTTGCCTATTTGATGTTTTTCTTGTTTCTTGAGGCAGGATTGTATTGTTATAAACTCTCTTCCAGCTGTTTCCGCTGCATCACATCTTCTGGGGACATTGTGTTTTCATTTTCATTTGTTTCTAGGAATCCTCTGATTGCCCTTCTTACTTCTTCAGTAGCTTCCCTATTACTTAGGGATGTTTTGTTTAATTTCCATGTGTTTGTTTGTTTGTTTGTATATATTTTCCTGAAATTAAATCTAGTCTCATGGTATGGTCAGAGAATGTATTTGATATGATTTCAGTTTTCTTAAATTTACTGAGGTTTGATTTGTGATCAAAGATGTGGTCTACTCTGGAGAAAATTGCATGTACACTTGAGAAAAAAAATTTTTTTTTCTGCATTTTGATGAAGTGTCCTGAAGATATCAGTTAGGCCAATCTTATCTAATGTGACATTTAAGGTCTATGCTTCATTATTAATTTTTTGTTTTGATGACCAGTCAATTGGTGTCACTGGGGTGTTAGTTTCTCCTACTATTATTGTGTTTCTGTAAATTTCTCCTTTTAGATCTGTTAGTGTTTTTCTGATGTATCAAGGTGTTCCTATGTTGGGTACATAACTATTTACAATTATTATGTCTCAGTCTTGAATTGATCCCTTGATAATTATATAGCATCTTTCCTGATCTCTTCTAATATCTTTATTTTAAGGTCTGATTTTTCTTCTGTGAGTATTGCCACTCTGGAATTCTTTTGATTTTCCTTTGCATGGAATATCATTTTCCATCCACACTTTCAGTCTATATGTGTCTTTAGCTCTGAAGTGGGTATCCCTGCAGACAGCATAATATGGGTCTTGGTTTCGGGTCATTTGGTTGGGTCATTTAATCCATTTACATTTAACGTAATTATTAATATAAATATTCCTTAATTTTCAGGGGTTTGTCATTATAGGTCTTTTCATTCTCTTGTGTTTCTTGTCTATATAAGTCCCTTTAACATGTGTTGCAAAGCTGGTTTAGTGGCACTAAATATCTTAACTTTGCTTGTAAAAGTTTTTAATTTTCCATCAATTTTGAATGAGATCCTTGCTGAGTAGAATAATCTTGGTGGTAGATTTTTCCCTTTCAGTACTTTAAATATATCCTGCCATTCCCTTCAGGCCTGCAGAGTTTCTGCTGAAAGATCAGCTGTTAATCACATGGGTTTTCCCTTGTATGTTACTTGCTGGTTTTCCCTTGCTGGTTTTAGTATTATTTCTTTGTGCTTAATCTGTTTTAGTCTGATTAGTAGGCCTCTGGACATGTTTCTACTTGTGTTTATCCTATATAAGATTCTCTGTTCTTCTTGAACCTGTTTGACTGTTTCCTTTCCTATACTGTGGAAATTTTGACTAAAATCTCTTCAAAATTTCTCAGACACTTTCTTGTTCTTTTCTTCTTTGGGACCCTTATAATTCAAATGCTGGTGTGTTTAATACTGTGTCAGAGGTCTGCACTTATCGCCACTATTCTATCTTCCAGCTCACTTGTCCATTCTGCCTCAAATTTTCTGCTGTTTATTCCTTCTAGAGTATTTTTAATTTCAGTAGTCATGTTGTTCATCTCTCTTTTGTCTTTATTTCACCTAGGTACTTGTTAAATGTGTTAATTGATTCTTGTATTTTCTCCTTTCCATTTTTGAGGTTTTGCATTATCTTTACTATCATTACTCTGAATTGTTTCTCAGTTAGTTTGCCTATTTCCTCTTTGGTTATTTGGTCTTCTGCGATTCTAGCATATTCCTTCACTGTGCAATATTTCTGTGGCATTTCATTCCTTTTAAATTATTATGTTTCTTTTTTCCTCATACTTGAAGGTCAAATTCATTTTTTCCTTGGTTTCAGTGTGAAAGGTTTATCCGATGGCCTCTGTAGACTTCATGCTGGCTGTGACTTGTGCTTGTGTTCTGGTGATAGGAAGTGAGATTTTCCCCCTCTGATGGTCAGTACTGTTTGAAATGGTAGTCATTTCTTCTGATGATTGAGTGTGTATTTTTGTCTTGTTTGTTGTTTGGCTGAGGCAGCCTCCAATGGGTGCTGCTGACACTTGGGTCATGCCAGGCCTTGTATACAGGTGGAGGCCTTTGTGGGAATTATCACTAATTAATATTCATAGGATTTGGAGTTTTCTTGCAGTTTAGCGTCTTGGAGTCAAGGCTCCCACTCCAAAGGCTCAGGGCCCAATATCTAGCTGGGGAATGGAGGTTTCACCCATGGTCTATTATGGTACTAAATGGGATTTAGGAAAACATGAAAAGCACAAAGATCAAAACAAGAAACAAATGATGAGTCCCAGAAAATGATAAATACAAAATCAGGCAAATAATAGCAAAAATTAAAAAAATACACACAGAAAAACACATATACACAGATAAACCAAACCAAAAGATTGAAAAAAACAATGTACAATAGATTTACCCAGTGAACAAAGGAAACTTACAATAGTATGAATTCCAGTCAAAAACAGAGCTAACTAAAAACTGAAGAAAAAAAAAAAAAAATCCCAAAGCAAGATGACAGCCAGGGAATAAAGCGCCAAAAACGAAACTAACAGACATGATGAGAAAAAGGTAGAGAAAAAAGAATAGAAAGACAATGTTAAACAGAGGTAGAAAAAAAAAAGATCTATATGTGTTAAAGAATAACTACAGCAGGGAAATCACAATAAGAATAGCAAACCAAAGAATAAATATAAATATATATATATTTAAATTAAAAAAACCCACATAACCACTAAAGGCCAATGTACAGGTGGGTGTATATAAAGGAAATTAAAAGTGTGATTAAGAATTTTTCAAAAGCTTTAGATCCAATAGTACTAATAAAATCAACAAATACAGCAACATGGGGAAAATGAACAAAGAGGAAAAAAAAGAAAAAATTGTCAAGAAGGAACTACTGAACAAGTCAAAATTTAAGAATAGTGTTTTTCTTGAGTCTCTGCTGTCAGTGTCCTCCCCCTTACTGGGAATCACAGCACACCTGGTCTTCCTAGAATTCCCTTCAACACTGGGGTGGTCTCTGGACCAACTGTGGGGGCATCTCAAACTCTAATCTGCTCTTATCTGTGTATTCTTTTCTCCAGTGTTCACAGTTTCCAGAGATATTTTATTTTCCTTTGTGGGATTTCTCATTGTTTTTTGATTCATTCCATAGACACAGAGTTTGCCTAGTTGATTGTGTGGATTTAATCTGCAACATGTACAGCTTGTGGGAAGGTTTGGGGTCCTTTCCCTTAGATGCTCTGCTCCTGTGTTTCAACTGTGACTTTTTTCTCCACATCTGCATGTGAGTTGTCCACAGGGGGTTGCTCCCAAGGTTGTCCTGGAAGACTTAGGTCTGACCCAGTGAGGACCACGTGTGGATGTGTCACAGTTGCTTGGATTACACAGGTGCCGACAGCACCAGGTACTCAAGGGAGCCAGTGGCTAGGGAAGTATTTCTAAATGTTTTCTGGCTGTTCCTCCCCAGTAAGGATCAAGCACGCACGGGATCTGGTTGTTTGGATCACAGAGACCATGGCAATGAAGTGTACACAGGGGTGCTTACAGTGTCTATTGTGCTTTTAGGGCTTTTTCTAGACTCTGGTATCTGGCAATGACAGGGTTTCTTTGGCTGGACCTTCTTGATTGCTCAACCCATTCACGTACTTAAGTGGTCACTTTGCCTAGGGTCCTTCTCTGTTGCTCAGTGCATCAGACACTTAAAAGTCTCCCCTGACTGGGGTCCTTCTCTATTGTTCAGCTGCCAGGTACTGGCACTTGGCGAGAGAGAAACTAAGGTGATGGCTCCTCTCCCTATGCCTGACTTGTCAGTATTGTCTTGTCTCCATGACTACCTGGGGTTCCTCCGCATCATTTCCCACCACAACATCCTCCCTCGCAACCTCTTGGGCCATCTCCCTGCTGTCAGCACTGGACCTTGCCCTGGAATTACTCTCCAGTCCCTATGCTCCAGCTTGCAACTGCTGTGCTTTCTGGGGGACTATCATCCCTGTGCAGGATATGTATAGCTGTGGCAGGAATTGTCTGTGTGTTTCTCACTCTCTTCAGACTGTAACTGATCAGTTGTCTCACTTTCCCACCTCCCCAACCACTACCCCTTTTTTTCCCAAACAGTTACACTGATATGGGTTTATGGGCCCTGCTTTTCTTCCCCCACCCCTTTGTTTCAGTTCTGCTCACTTTCCTCTTTTTTCCCTCCTTCCTTCATCCTACTGACATTCGTGTGGATCTGTAAATACTTTCCAGCAGCCGGGAACTCTTGCCCCCTCTCAGCTGGTTTTCTGTGAGATCTTCCGTGCCTGAGATATATTCCTGAAGTATCTGTGAAGAGAGACACACTCCATGTGAACCTATTCCTCTACCATCCACTTCTGTCATGCTATTCTTTATTATTTTTATAACAAACTTTTTCCATTTTAAAAACACCTTACTTTAAATTAATTAACTTTTTTTAAACAGTTAGTCATATTGCATTTCGCCATGTTTTCTTTATTTTGCAGTTTTGATGTTTCAGTTCAGCTGAAACAGTAGTTTGTAGTGTTTCAGTTCAGTTCAGTCACTCAGTCGTGCCCAGTCGTGCCTCTTTGTGACCCCACAGGCTTCAGCTTGCCACGCTTCTCTGTTTTCCATCACCAACTCCTGGAGCTTGCTCAGACGCATGTTCATTGAATTGGTGATGCCATCCAGCCATCTCATCCTCTGTCTTTAGTATTCATTTTCATTTGCGTGCATGCGTTTGTGCTCAGCTGTGTCTGACTCATTGTAACTCCACTGACTGTAGCCCACCAGGTTCTTCGGTCTAAGGAATTTAGGCAAGACTTAAGAAGCACTGAAGAAGATAGCCATTTCTTTCTCCAGAAGGTCTTTCCAACCCAGATATCAAATCTGCATCTCTTGAGTCTGGCATTAGCAGGTGGATTCTTAACCATCTGACCCATCTTAGGGACTAGTTTCTTGACTTCTTAAACCTGCCTTATCTTTTCTTTCTTTTAATTTTCTTTCTTTTTCACTCTCATGTTGTTCTTTTCTTATTATTCCTTTAAAATTTATTTTCATAACCAGTTTTTTGCATTTCTAAAATATTTTTAAATAAATTCATATTCTTTTCCCTATTTTTACATAAATAGTTATTCTGCATTTCCCCCATGTTTTTGATTTTGTATTTTTGCTAGTCTAATTTTTGGTATTCATTTCCAATTAGCAGTTTCTTTATTAATTGTTTTATTAAAAAAAAAAAAAAAAACTCCTGTTTTATCCATGGTTTTCTTTTTTTTTTTATTTGTATGTCAGCCTTTGTGTATTCTTAGCTATTCATTATTGCTTTTGCCACTCATCTTGGAGTATTGTCTTCTATGCTACACAGTCTGTGAAAACTTGGTGCCACAGTAAGGAGATGGGCGTGAACCCCTGAAGTGGGAAATCTGAGGCCAGAACTTTGGGCCACTAGAGAATTTAAAACCCCAACAAACGTTAATCAGTGAGAGCTCTCCCAAAGGCTCCCATGTCAAAATGAAGGCCAAGCCTCACTCAAAAGCCAAACCTTTGGGAAAACAGGAATACAACCCTGCTGACTAGAAGTGATGTCCAAAGTTATGCCAAGCTCATAGACACCCCTAAACACAATAATGGACATGGCACTGCCATTCAGAGGCAAATTTAGCTCTGTACACTAGAATACAGGCAGCAATCCACCAGCCAGGACACTTTTACAAGTCCAACCCCACATTTGGGGGAGAAGACTCCACAATTAAGAGTAACTATGACATTTCAACCTGTAGATAGGAGAGCCAAACACTGTAAATTAAACTGGGGAAATTCTGAGATACCTAGAGCAGACGAAGGAACATGGTTAAAGTGAAATGTGAAACAAATGAATGTGGAACAAATGAAATGTGAAATGTGAAACAAACAATGTGAATCAAATGAAGAGGAAATAAAAAGTCTACCTGAAAAATATTTCAGAGTAATGTTAGTAAAGATGACCCAAAGTCATGGAAATAAAACAGAGGCACATATCAACAGACTGGAGACATGGATTTAGAAAATACAAGAAATATTTAACAAGGACCTATAAGAATTAAAGAATAGACAATAATCAAAGAAAAACACAATAACTGAGATTTAAAAGAAAAAAAAAAAAAACCCTAAAAGGACCAATAACATACTTAGGCAGAAAAACAAATAAGTGAGCTGGAAGATAGAATGGTGGAAATACTGAGGCAAAGCAGAATAAAGAAAAAATAAATCAGAACAATCTCAAAGACCTTTGCGACAACATTAAATATACCAACATTATACCAACTTTAAAATTATAGAGATCCCAGAAGAACAAAAGAAGAAGAGTATGTGAAAATATCTGAGTAGATTACAGTACTAAGGTTAACAGATGAACTTTCAACAGAAACTGCCACCCCAAAGGGAATTGCAGAATATACTGAAATTGATGAAATGAGAATTTTCAAAAATGCAACTAAGATTACTCTATTCAGCAAGGATCTCAGAGAGATTTACTGCAGAAATCAAAAATTTTACACATAAGTAAAATTTAAGTGAATTCAGCATGACAAAGCAAGCTTTGCAACAAAAACTAAAGGAACTCCTCTAGATAGGACACACAACCAAAAGAGAAAGTCTGGAAACAAGCAAAACGAAAACAAGACAATAAGGTAAAAAATAGAATTATACATATCAATAGTTACATGTATTCATATTACATGTAACTATACATACATATACATATTACATGTAAATATACATGTATTCAATGCTCCAACCAAAACACCCAGATTGGTTGAATGGATACAAAAGCAAGACTACTATATATGCTGTCTAAAAGAGACTTGCCTCAGACCTAGGGACACATGCAGACAGAAAATTAGGGTCTAGAGAAAGGTATTTCATTCAAACCAAAATCCAAAGAAGGCAAGAGCAGCAATACCTATACCAGTTATGTTAGAGTTTAAAATAAAGACTGCCACAGGGACGTGGAAGGACACTACCTAGTGACCAAGGGATCAATCTTAGAAGTGGATTTAACAATGATAAATATATATGTACCCAAAATATGAACACCTCAATACATAAGGCTAACAACAATTAAAGGAGAAATTGACAATGACACAATAATAGTGTGAGTTTTATTACCCCCTCTCACATCAATGGACCTGTCCAGACAGAAAGTTAATAAGGAAATACAAGCTTTAAATGATTCACTGCACCAGTTGGGCTTAACTGATATCTACAAGGCATTCCATCAAAAATTGTAGATCTCACTTTTTTCTCAAGTGCACATAGGACATTCTACAGAATAGGTTGTAGCTTGATTTACATATCAAACCTTGGTAAGTTTGAGAGAAATTGAAATCATGTCAAGCATCTTTATCACCACCATGCTAAAAGATTACATACCAACTACTGGGGGGAAATTATAAAAATTTCCCAACAAACAAAATCCCAGGTCTAGATGCCTTGACAAGTGAATGTTACCAAAAACTTAGAGGACAGCTAGCACCTATCTTACTCAAACTCTTCCAGAAAATTGCTGAGGAAGGAAAACCCCTAAACTCATTTTATGAGACCACAATCACACTGATACTAAAACCAAAGGTGCCATGAGAAATAAATCTAAAGGCCAATATCACTGATTAACATAGATGCAAAAATCCTCAACACAATTCTAGCAAACAGAATCTAACAACACAGGAAATGGATCTTATATCATGGTCAGGTGGGCTTTAAACCGAGGGTGAAAGAATTCTTAAATAAATGCAAATCAAACTATGTGATAACATCATGCTAACAAACTGAAAGATAAAAACCGTATCATTATCTCAATAGATGCAGAGAAAGTTTTTAACAAAACCATTTATGTTACTTTCTCCAGAAAGTAGCCAGAGATGGAACATACCTCAACATAATGAAGGCCATATGTGACATACGGCAAGCATTATTCTCTGTGGTGAGAAACTGAAAACATTTCCTCTAATATCAGGAATAAGACATGGGGGGCCACTCTTGCTGCTATTATTCAACAGAGTTTTGCAAATCCTAGCCTCAGCAACCAAAGAAGAAAAGTAAATAAGATGATTCCAGATTGGAAAAGAAGTAAAATTTTTACTCTTTGCAAATGACTTGACACCATACATAGAAAATCCTGTATTTACCAGCAGAAAATTACCATCAATAATTAATGAATATAATCAATGAGTAAAGTTGGGGATAAGAAATTGATGTACAGAATGTTCCTTCATTCCTATACACAAATAAAGAAAAATTAGATACAGAAATTAAGGAAAAGATCCCATTCACCATAGTAAGAGAAGTTATTAATAACCTATTCAATATAGGGAAAGGAGTATGTAAAGGCTGTATGTAGGTACCCTGTTTATTTAATACATATGCAGAGCACATCATGTGAAAGTCAGACTTGATGAAACACAAGTTGGAATCACCATAGTGAAGAGATTGTGAAGAGAAACTAAAAAGCTTATTGATGAAATTGAAAAAGGAGCATGGAAAAGCTTGCTTAAATCTCAACATTCAAAAACTAAGATCATGACATCCAATCCCATTATTTTATATCAAATAGATAAGGGGAAAGAGGAAACAGTGGCAGATTTTATTTTCAAGGGCTCCAAAAATCACTGCGGATGGTGATTGCAGCCATGCAATTAAAAGACAGTTACTCCTGGGAAGGACTTAATCACCAATCTAGACAGCATATTAAAAAGCAGAGACATTGCTTTGACCACAAAAGTTCACCTAGTCAAGGGTTTCGTTTTTCCTGTGGTCATGTATGAATGTGAAAGTTGGACTATAAAGAAAGTTGAGTGCCGAATAACTGAAGCTTTTGAACTGTGGTGTTGGAGAAGATACTCGAGAGTCCCTTGGACTGCAAGGAGATCCAACCAGTCCATCCTAAAGGAGATCAGTCCTGGGTGTTCACTGACTTTTTTTGAAGTTGAAATCCTGATGCTTTGGTCACCTGAGGCGAAGAGCTGACTCATTAAAAAGTCCCCAATGGTGGGAGGGATGAGGGCAGGTGGAAAAGGGGATGACAGAGGATGAGACGGTTGGATGGCGTCACTGACTCGATGGACATGGGTTTGTGTGGACTCCAGGAGTTGGTGATGGATAAGGAGGCCTGTAGTGCTGCAGTTCATGGGATGGCAAAGAGTCGGACATGACTGAGTGACTGAACTGAACTGAGGAAGCATATTAAAAAGCAGAGACATTAGTTTGCCAATAAAGGTCTTTCTATTCAAGGCTACGGTTTTTCCAGTAATCATGTATGGATGTGAGTGTTGGACCATGATTAAATATGAGACACTGAGAAGATTCATGTTTTAATTTCAACCCTGTTCAGTTGCTCAGTTGTGTCTGACACTTGGCAACTCCATGGACTCCACACGTCGTTCCTCCTTGTTATCATCAATTCCTGAAGCTTGCTCAACTCATGCTCATTGCGTTCATGTTGCCATCCAACCGTCTCATCCTCTGCCGTCCCCTTCTTCTACTGCCTTCAACCTTGCCAAACACCAGGGACTTTTTCCAGTGAGTCAGTTCTTTGCATTAGGTGGCCAAAGTAATGGAGCTTCAACTTCAGAATCAGTCATTTCAATGAATACGCAGGACTGATTTATTTGAGAATTGACTGGTGCAATTGGCTTGCAGTCCAAAGAACTCTCAAGAGCCTTTTCCAGGACATCAGCTGGAAAGCATCAATTCTTCAGTGCTCAAATGAGAGTATTACAATGTCTTGTTGGCCTGGGTAGGATGGGAAGCAGCAAAAACTTTAGTTACATCTCAAAGAAAGAGAAGAAACCCAAACTGCACATGATAGAATTCTTTGTAAAAGAACAAGATTCGAGGGGAACAAACAAAGCTAGAGGAGTACCTTGCACACTTTTCTTTGGGGGGGTGGGGGTGGGGGGGTTATGTCATGTGGACCTGACTTTGAGGGACTGAAAAGGGCACTCTAAGATTCTAATTTCTAGAGAGCTAAAAAGGAGGGTGTGATGTCCCAAATAAAATTCAAGTTCACTAAGAAGCAACAGCGTGTTTTAAGGGTGTATTCTTCCGGCTACAAAGAAGTGATTAATCTAATTTCAGTATTGGTCATCTGCTGACATCCATGTGTAAAGTCGTCTCTTGTGTTGTTGGAAGGTGGGATTTGCTATGACAAGTGTTTTCTCATGGTAAAACTCTGTTAGCATTTGCTCTGCTTCATTTTGTACTCCAAGGCCAAAGTTGTCAGCTACGCCAGGTATCTCTTGCCTTCCTACTTTTGCATTCTAGTCCCCTATGATAAAATGGACAGTTTTCATTGTTAGTTGAAGAAGGATTTGTAAGTCATCATAGAACAATTCATCTTCTGCTTCTTCAGCATTAGGGATTGGGACATAGACTTGTATTGTTGTGATATTAAATTGTTTGCCTTGGTAATGATAGATCATCCTGTCATTTTTGAGATTACACCCAAGTACTGCATTTTGGACTCCTTTCGTTGACTAAGAGGGATACTCCATTTCTTCCAAGGGATTCTTGCCCACAGTAGTAGATTTAATGATCATCTGAATTAAATTTGCCCATTCCAGCCCATTTTAGTTCACTGATTCCTAAAATGTCAGTGTTCACTCTTGACATCTCTTGTTTGACCACTTACAATTTACCTTGATCCATGGATGAGGACTGATGTTGAGGGTTAAACTCCAATAATTTGTTCACCTGATGCAAAGAGATGACTCATTTGAAAAGACCGAGATGTTGGGGAAGATTGAAGGCAGGAGTAGAAGGGGGCAACAGAGGATGAGATGGTTAGGTGGCATCATCAACTCATTGGACGTGAGTTTGGGTAAACTCCTGGAGTTGGTGATGGACAGGGAGGCATGGCGTGCTGCAGTTCATGGGGTCTCAAAGAGTCAGACACGACTGAGTGACCGAACTAATTTCATTCTTTATGGAGTTACTTCCCCACTGTTACCCAGCACTATATTGGGCACCTACTGCCCTGGGGCACTCATCTTTCAGTGTCATATCTTTTTGCCTTTTCATACTGTTCATGGGGTTCTCAAGGCAAGAATACTGAAGTGGTTTGCCATCCTTTACTGCAGTGAACACTTTGTCAAATCTCTCTATTGTGACCCGTCCATCTAAGATATCCGTGTATGGCATGGCTCATACTTTAATTGATGTAAACAAGGCTGTGGTCCAAGTGATCTATTTGGTTAGTGTTCTGTATTGTGGTTTTCATTCTGTCTGCCTTCTGATGGGTAGGGATAGGCTCCTGGAAGCTTCCTTATGGGAAATACTGACTTGGGGGAAACAGTCTTGTTCCAGTGGGTGTGGCCAACCTCAGTAAATCTTTAGTCCAATTTTCTGTTGATGGGCAGGGCTGTGCTCTCTTCCTGTTGTTTGGCCTGAGGTTGAACTATGGTAGAAATCACTACTATAATAGTGACCTCCTTCAGAAAGCCTTGAATATATGTATTGTTGAATACATTGTTGTATTCAGTGTCCCTGACCCTGCAGCAGGCCACTGTCAACTCACACCTCTGCCAGAGACTTCTGGACACTCACAGGCAAGTTTGGGTCAGTTTTTTGTGGGTTGTCTGCTCCTTTCTCGTGGTTCCTGGTGGACACAAGCTTTTGTTTGTGCTCTCCAAGAGATTGTTTCCCCTGTCCTGTGGAAGTTCTATAATCCTGGTGATTACAGAAAAGTTCCATAAGCTTTTAAATTCCACTGGCCTCCAAAGTCAAATTCCCTGGCGGTGTTCCATCCCTTTCCTGGATCCCCAGGTTGGGAAATCTGTTTTTGGTCCTTGAGCTTTCTTAATGGTGTGAGAATTTCCTTGGTATAATTGCTCTAGAGTTTGTGGGTCGTCTGCTCTGTGCCTCAGTAGTTGGGCTAACAGTGACCTCCTGAAAGAGGGCTTATGCCACACACTGCATGACCCCACGTGTTCTACAACCAGAGCTCTGGTCTCCATGGCAGGCCACTGCCACCTGTGCCTTTGCAAGAGACAGACACTCAAAGGCAGTTCTGGTTCAGTCTCTGTGGGTTTTCTAGGTCCTGGTGCACACAAGGTTTTGTTTGAGCTCTCTGAACATCTCTGGTGGGTATGGTTTGACTCTAAATGTGATTTTTGCCCCTCATACCACCACCTTGATGGGGTTTTTCCTTTCCTCGTGGACCTGGGGTATCTTTATATGGCGGGATCCAACATTCTCCTGTTGATGGTCGTTCAGCAGCGAGTTGAAATTTTGGAGTTCTAATAGAGGAAGATGAGCATATATCCTTCAACTCTATCATCTTAGCAATTCATGTTTTACGTGTGTGTGTGTGTGTGTGTATGTGTGTGTGTGTGTGTGTGTGATATATGAATCTGCATTAATTTTGCATATGTGATTTAGAGAAAATTTTATATTTAATATATAGTAAAATTTCACATCTCATATAAAACCCATTAATTGCTTTGATATTAGTTTGAGATACATGAAAAGTTTCACATTTGATATGAATACCTCTGTAGTTTTAATATTATGACATAAACAAAGATACATATTTCATATGTAATATGTGTGCCCAGAATTTCAAATATGACATAGACAAAATTCCATACTTCAATATAGGAAATTGTGCACAGATTTTTGAGTATGAAATACAGAAATTTCCTTATTTCACATATATGATGATCTGTACCTAGATTTCAATGTATGATAAGGAGAACATTTCTTATTTAATATACCTGAGACTCTACATCCAGATTCTTATACGTGACGTAGGCAAATTTCCATATTTCCTATGAATGAATATCTGCACATAGATACTTAAAATCTCATATATGACAAATCTAAAATTCATATTTCTGAAAATTTACACAAAAGCTATCCTATTGAGAGAGTCAATTTATAGGTAGGTTGATAAGGAGTCTGTGCTCTCAAAGAGAAAGGCGTCCAGAGCCTTCAGGAAGAGAAAGGAATCTGGGTCCCTCCAGGAGGAGAGAGGGGTTTAGAGTTCTCAAGAAAGAGAAAAGAAAAAACTTGTTTTTCTTTAAGTGAGAGTTGATGGTTGCACAGGGAACGTCTGATCTTGCTCAAGGAAATGTTTCTCCTTAAAGTCTGAACCAATGATTATGTAACAACAATGTATCCTTCTTGAGGACATGTTTCTCCTTCTTGAAAACCTTCTGACTATTCCTGTCATCTTTAAATATATATTACGGGAATGGGTCTGGTAAGATCTTTCTATTGTTAGTTCGAATCTCATTATTTTAAAGTGTAAATTGTGGGAGTGAGTCTGGTAAGACTTATACAACCTTGAGACAGTCTTCTGATATGGTGTAATAACAAACTGAAAAAGTATATATAGCTCTCGCTAAGACTAGTAAAGGGTGCACTCTCTGATCCCCTTCTGATGGCTTTGCCTGTCCCTTTTTATTCTTTAATAAACCTCTGCTACACAAAAGCTCTTGAGTAATCAAGCCTGGTCACTGTTCCCAAAGCTAAATCTTCTTCTCAGAGATCACAAATCAGACAACATTCACTGTAAGCTATCATGATATGACATGGAGAATATTCCATATTATATACAAAAGAATATTTTGGTCCAAATTCTCAGAGGTGAGAGAAGAACACTCTATATCTTACATGTATATACCTGAAAAAGATTCTCATAAGTGACACAGATAAAAGTCCATCTTTACTACAAAAGAAAAATTGTGCCTATATTATCATGTGGCATACTCACAATTTTATATTTAATATATATGGAAATCTGCACTCTGATTGCTGCGTATGATATAGAAAAACTTATATTTCACATGTATGGTAATCTGCATGTAGATTCTCACAGGTGACCCAGGGAAATAAAAAAAGCTCTGTATTTCATTCAGAAAATCTGAACCCAGAAACACATACAAGTCAAATAGAAAATTCAATATTTCATATATGTCAAAATCTGCATTCAGATATCCATATGTGAGAGAGAAAAAGTCATATCTCATATATATTAAAATGTACACTTAGATTTTCATATATGCAGAGAGAAATTTACATATTTCATATATATGAAAATTTGAGCCCAGATTTTCATCTGGGACACAGAGAAAGTTACATGTTTCACACATTTATATTAAAACCTGATTTGAGATTTACATGTGTGACAAAAGAAATCCTTCTTTCATATATATATACAGATTTGTACCCAGACTTTCATATTTGACATTTATAAAATACCATATATTTCATATATTTAAACATATATTTATATATTTTACCTGTTATATACATTTTATATATTTATATTTGAAAATATATGTTTACACTATATAAATATACTATAACTTAATGTTATACTTTAACATATGTTTATAAATACATATTTATATGTAATATATTATGTTAATATATTTAAAAATCTACAACATGTCCTAATACCTATCATAGAACAAATTTCTTATTTAAGACATTCAAAAATTTGGGCAGTGATTTTGATATGTGAGAAAAAGAAAATCCAGATTTTGTATATCTGAATCCAGACAATCATATATGATATAGTGAAGATTCCATATTTCATACATATGGAAATTTGCATCCAGAATTTAATATATGACATGGGAAAATTCCATGTTATATGTAACACTCTGCTGAGATTTTTATATATCACATAGAGAAAGATTCACTTTTCTTATTTCCTAAATTCTGTACTCCAATGGCTGTATATGATATAAAGATCAGATTCTCACATATAATGAATAGAAAATGCTGTGTTATTAATGCTGCATTATAAATGAAAATCTGAACCCTGATCTCATGTTAATATATAAAATTCCATGTTTCATATATATGACACTAACCCAGATTCTTTCATGTGATTAAATGAAAATTCCATATTTAATGTATGTGAAAACCTTCACCCAGAGCCTCATATATAACACAGAAAATCTTTTACATTTTTATATACAAAAATCCTCAGTCAGATCCCATATATGATATAGAATTTCACATTTCATATAAGCAATATCACAGAAAACAGTGGAAAATTCTTAAAGAGGTGGGAATACCAGACCGTCTTACCTGCCTCCTGAGAAATCTGTATGCAGGTCAAGAAGCAACAATGGTTAGAACCGGACATGGGAAAATGGACTGTGTCAGCATTGGGAAGGGAGAACAACCAGGATGTATATTGTCCCTCTGTAGATTTAACTTATATACAATGCATCCTGACATGCCAGGCTGGATGAAGCTCAAGCTGAAATCAAGATGGTTGGAAAAGATATCAGTAACCTCAGATATGCAATGACAATGCCCTTATGGCAAAAAGCCAAAAGGAACTAAATAGCCTCTTGATGAAGCTGAAAGAGAATGAAAACCCTGGCTTAAAGCTGAACATTCAGAAAACTGAGATCATGGCATCCAGTTCCATCATTTCATGGGAACTAGATGGTGAAACAATGGAAACAGTGGCATACTCTTATTTTGGAGGGCTCCAAAATCAGGGCAGATTGTGATTGCACTAGTGAAGTTAAAAAAACGCTCGCTCCTTGAAAGAAAAGTTATGACCAACATAGATGTCAAGTCTTGCTTATTTAACTTATATGCATGAGAAACACTGGGCTGGATGAAGCACAATCTGGAATCAAGACTGCCTGGAGAAATATCAACAACCTCAGATGACACCACCCTTATGGCAGAAAGTGAAGAACTAGAGCCTCTTGATGAAAGTACAAGAGGAGAGTGAAAAAAAACTGGCTTAAAGCTCAACATTCAGAAAACAAAGATCATGGCAGCCGTTCCCATCACTTCATGGCAAATAGATGGAGAAACAGTGAAAACAGTGGCGGACTTCATATTTGGGGGGCTGCAAAATCCCGGCAGATGGTGACTGCAGCCATGAAATCAAAAGACACTTACTCCTTGGAAGGAACGTTAATGACCAACCTCACAGAGTATTTAAAAGCAGAGACATTACTTTGTCAACAAAGGTCCGTCTCGTCAGGGATGTGTATTTTCTAGTGGATGGATGTGAGAGTTGGACTATAAAGAAAGCTGAGTGCTGAAGAAGGGATGCTTTTGAACTGTGTTGTTGGAGAAGACTCTTGAGAGTCCCTTAGACTGAAGGGATTGAAGGCAGGAGGTAAAGGGGGCAATAGAGGATGAGATGGTTGGATGGCATCACTGACTCAATGGACACGAGTTTTAGTAAACTCTGGGAGTTGGTGATGGACAGGGAGGCCTGGCGTGCTACAGTCTATGGGGTTGCAAAGAGTCGGACATAACTGAGGGATTCAACTGAACTGAACTGAACTGAGACAGCATATTAAAGAGCAGTGACATTACTTTATGACAGATGTCCATCTAGTCACAGCTATTGTTTTTCCAGAAGTTATGTATGGATGTGAAAACTGGACTATAATGAAGGCTGTTCCCCAAAGAGTTGATGCTTTTGAACAGTGGTGTAGGAGAAGATTCTTGAGAGTCCCTTGGACTGCCAGGGGATCCAACCAGTCTATCCTAATGGAAATCAGATCTGAACGTTCACTGCAAGGACTGATGCTGAAGCTGAAGCTCCAATCCTTTGGCCACCTGATGAGAGAAACTGACTCCTTAGAAAATATCCTGATGCTGGGGAAGGTTGGAGACTGGGGCAGAAGGTTATGATGGAGGACCAGAATATTGGATATCATCATCAACTTACAAGGAGTTGAGTTTGAGCAACCCCTGGGAGTTGGTGATGGATGGGAAAGCCTGGCGTGCGGCACTCCACCATGTTGCAAAGAGTCGAACAAAACTGAATGACTGAACTTTCTAACATGTGATATCTATACAAAAATTATGCATGTGAAATTTGAAACAAGCATATATACATGAATATTATAGTATAAATATATGCTGCCAGAATTTCATATATGACAGAGAAAATTGCATATGTCATGAAAGTAAACACAAAGACCCTCAGCAGACATAGGGAAAGTTCCCTATTTCACATGTATGAAGATATGGTCCTAGGTTCTCATATTGACAGAGGAAATATCTATATTTAATACATATGAAAATTAACATCCAGATTCTCATATCAGAATTAATAAAATTTTGTATTTCATATATATTAAGGTCATCATACAGGTTATTATGCATGATATAGAGAAAATTCAGTATTTTTTCTAATGTTCATATGCACACAAATACTTATATTTCATTTAGAGAAAATTACATATTTCATATGTGTTTAAATCCAGATATAGATTGACATATATGTAATGGGGAGAACAACACATTTATATATAGAAATATGTTTGACCAGATATACCTTGCGAAATAGAGAAAATTTCATTTTATATATATGTCAATCTGAAACAGTTTTCACATGTGACATAGAAAAAATTATGTGACATAGAAAAATTCCCTATTCCACACACACACACACACACACACACACACACACACACACACACATATATACATATATATATATATATATATATATATATACAGATTTACTTACCTGAATTTGAGAAAAAATTATATTATATACCTGAAAATCTTTGGCCAGATTGGTATGTGATACAGAAAATAGTCCATATACACTATATATTGGTAAATCTGCACCTAGAGTCTCACATAAGATATATAAAAAATCTGCACCCAGATTTTCACATGACACACTGAGAAACATCCATATTTCATATATATAAAGATTTACTTCCAAATCTTCATCTATGACATAGAATAAATTATATATTGCATTTATATCAGAATCTGTGTTCAAATGTCCATACCTGGTAGGAGAAAATACTGTATCTCATATACACTAGTATCAGCACTGAGATTTCTATATACAAGCTAAGAAAATTCCTGATTTTATGTATATGAAAATGTGAGCCCAGGTTTTTATATGTAACATATGTTACATATAGAAATGTTCATAGTTCACATATATGAAAATCTTCATCAAGATTTACTTCTTGTTATTCAGTCAGTAAATCACATTTGACTCTTAGTGTCCCTGTGGTCTTCAGCTCCCCAGGCTTCCCAGTCCTTCACTACCTCCCACAGTTTGCTCAAACTTATGTTAATTGACTCAGTGATGCCATTCAACCATCCAGCATATACATCTGTCTTTCCAATGAATATTCAGGGTCGATTTCCTTTAGAATAGACTGGCTCAATCTCTTAGCAGCCTAAGGGACTCCTGAGTCTTCTCTAGCATCACATCTGAAAGCATCAGTTCTTCATTTCTCAGCCCTCTTTATGGTCCAACTTTTACATCTGTACAAAATCCCTATTTCAATTATCAGGAAAATACCATAGTTAATATATTTAATTACCTGCAGCAAGATTCTCATATGTAACATAGGGAAAATTAATTTTTCATATACATTAAATATATGCAACCAGATATCAATAATGACACACTTGAAGTTCTAGATCATATACATATATATATATATTATAATCTGTGTCTAGTTTTTCATATATGACATAGAGAAAAGTCCATATTTTACATATATGAAGACCTGTAGTCAGATTATTATATATGACTTAGAGAAAGAAAATTGTTTATTTTCTTTTATTTTCTCTGGATATAAGATAATCTCCATCCAGATTCTCATATATAGTATAAAAAGAACGGCATCTTTCAAATATTTCCAAATCTGCCTTCAGATTTGCATATGTGACATAGAGAAAATTATATATAAACATACACACACACACACACACACATATGCCAAGATTCACCTGAATGACGAGAAAAGTTCATATTTGGTACACCTGAAAAATCTTTGTTCAAGTTTGTTTGTGACATAGAAAAATTTTATTATAGTATATATTGGGAATCTGCACTCACAGTCTCATATCCGACCCAGAGAAACTTGCCTGTTTCAAATGTATGAAAATAGATTTTCATATGTAAGATAGAGACATTTCTATATTTCATCTATATAAGAGCCCACACCCTGATTCTTGTATCCAGGAGAGAATAAACAGTATGAATTGTGTTTTTAAAAATCTGTCCCCAGATTTTCAAATGTGACATAGAGGAGATTGCATATCATAATTACACAAAGAAAACTCTCTATACCATAAATCTTAAAATATGGATGCAGATTCTCATATGTGATATAAAGAAAATTCCATGTTTCGTATACATGAAACAGTGCACCCACATTCTTATATAGAGAAAACTCAATGTTTTTAATCATGAAAAGCTGCACACTGATTCTCTTATGGGACAAAGATAAATTTCCATAATTAATATACATGAAAATCTGCATTCTGCCCTTAATATACAGAACAGAGAAAATTCTATATGTGAAATATGTAAAAACCCATGTCCTCAAATATCATAAATAGAAAATTCCATATTTCTTAGACATGAAAATCTTCACCTAAATTTCTCTGGATGATAGAGAAAATCTCATTTCATATAAATGTATTATAAAAATTTGAACCCAGGTTTCATATATAACATCAATAAAATTCATATTTAACACTGAAAAATATGCACCCAGATTCTCTTATGTTACATTTAGAAAATTCCATGTTTCATATGAATGAATATCTGCACACATATATTGCATATATGTGCAGTATTGAATTTTCCCAATGTCATGTATGAGAATTTGGGTGCAGATTTTTACATGTATGAAAATATGCATCAGGACAGAGCGATCTCTGTTCGTTTCCAAGACAAATCAATCAATATCATGGTAATCCAAGTCTATGCCCTGGCCAGCAATGCTGAAGAAGTGGAAGCTGAGTGATTCTTTGAAAGCCTACAAGACCTTCTGAAACTAACACCTCCAAAAGATGTCCTTTTCATTATAGGGCACTGGAATGCAAAAGCAGGTAGTCAAAAAAACACCTGGAGTAATAGGTAAATTTGGCCTTGGAGTACAGAATGAAGATGGGGAAAGGCTAATATAGTTCTGCCAAGAGAATGCAGTGGTCATAGCAAACACTCTCTTTCAACAATGCAAGAGAAGACTCTACACATGGACATCTCCAGATGGACAACACCGAAATCAGATTGATTATATTCTTTACAGCCAAAGATGGAGAAGTTCTATACAATCAGCAAAAAAAGACCAGGAGCTGACTGTGGCTCAGATCATGAACTTCTTATTGCCAAATTCACACTTTAATAGAAGGAAGAGGAGGAAACCACTAGACCGTTCAGGTATGACCTATGTCAATCCCTTATGACTCTACAGTGGGAGGGAGAAATAGATTTAGGATAGATTTGTATTTAAGAATAGATCTGATAGACAGGGTGCCTGATGAATTATGGTCAGAGGTTTGTGACATTGTACAGGAGACAAGAATCAAGACCACCCCAAGAAAAACAATTGCAAGAAAGCAAAATGCCTGTCTGAGGAGGCCTTATAAATAGGTGTGAAAAGAAGAGAAGTGAAAAGCAATGTAGAAAAGGAAATATATACCCATTTGAATGCAGAGTTCCAAAGAATACAAGGAGAGAAGAAAAAAAAAAAAAAAAAGCCCTCCTCAGTGACCAATGCAAAGAAATAGAAGAAAACAATGGAATGGTAATGACTAGAGATCTCCTCGAGAAAATTAGAGATAACAAGGGAACATTTAATGCAAAGATGGGCTCAGGAAAGGATAGAAATCGTATGGACCTAAAAGAAGCAGAAGCTATTAAGAAGAGGTGGCAAGAGTACATAGAAGAACTATACAAAAAATATCTTCACGACCAAGATAATCCGGATGGAGTGATCACTCAAACTCATCTAGTGCCAGATATCCTGGAAAGTGAAGTCAAGTGGGCCTTAGGAATAATCACTACAAACAAAGCTAGTGGAGGGATGGAATTCCAGTTGAGCTATTTCTTTTTTTTTTTTTTTTTTTTCATTTATTTTTATTAGTTGGAGGCTAATTACTTTACAATATTGTAGTGGTTTTTGCCATACATTGACATGAATCAGCCATGGATTTACATGTGTTAAGATGGCGGAGGAATAGGATGGGGAGACCACTTTCTCCCCTACAAATTCATCGAAAGAACAATTGAACGCTGAGCAAACTTCACAAAACAACTTCTGGCTGCTAGCAGAAGACATCAGGCGCCCAGAAAATCAGCCCTTCATCTTCAAAAGGAGATAGGACAAAATATAAAAGATAAAAAGAGAGACAAAAGAGCAAGGGATGGAGACCCATTCCAGGAAGGGAGTTGTAATAGAGGAAGTTTCCAAACACCAGGAAACCCTCTCACTGGTGGGTCTGGGGGAAGTTTTTGAATCTCGGAAGGCAACGTAACTGGGAGGAAAAATGAATAAAACCCACAGATTACATGGCTAAAAGCAACTCCCAGCAGAAAAGTACCCCAGACACCCGCATCCACCACAAGCAAGTGGGGGCGGAACAGAGAGGAGCGGGCAGCATTACTTCCGGTAAGGACCAGGCCCGAATGACCTGAGGGCAATTGGAGGGAGCTAATATGAGAAAACAGCTTAAACTGTGGGGTAGCAAGAGAGAGAGAGAGAATTAACTGACCTGAACACACTGCAGGCCATTTGCAGGACAAAGGGACTAAGCAATTCCAGAGAAGAGCTAGCCAGCAGCAGACCAGCCCATCCCCCACCAGAGGCAGGAGGCAGGGGGGAGGAGAAAGGGGCAAACTCAGCCCCAGAGATGGCACCCGTTACCAAACTGCAAACAGGCCTCCAGTTTCTAAGCAAAGACTTCCTGAGATTCTGGATGGTTGACATCCGCCGGGAGGCTTGTGGCCAGAGGCGAGTTCCAGAGACCAGACACAAGGTGCATGCACCCGACTGGCATGGGCAGAAACAGGCTGGGACCACGGAGGGGATAAGGGACACCACACCCAGGGAGAGTGTGCCCATCAAGCTCATGACTGCCTGAGCTGCTCGGGCCGGGGAAGGCACAAAATGCAAGCCCAACCGAGTCCGTGTTTTTACAGAATACCCCATAAATTGGAACCACAATGCAACACAGGGCCCACTCCATATAGAGCATCCGGGAGCCTGAGCAGTGTAGACGGGGAAAGCACACACCCATGAGCAGGGGCAAATCCAATGTGGCCAGAACACTGTGGGTCCTCCCACACAGGCCAGTGATATTTGTTTACAGCGCTCCTCCCTCCCGCAGCACAACTGAACCAGTGAACCTAAACAAGAGATCGACTCCACCTGCCTGGATCAGGGCGGAAATTAGACAATCAAGAGACTGCCAAACAGAAACCAAAATAAACAAAGGGAACCACTTCAGAAGTGACCAGTGCAACAGATTAAAATCCCTGTAGGTAAGACCAACTACACCAGAAGGGGCCTATAGATATCCAGAAGTGTAAGCTGGAATGAGGAGCTATCTGAAACTGAACTGAACCCACACTGACCACAACTGCTCCAGAGAAATTCCTAGATATATTTTTACTTTATTTTTCTTAATTAAAAAAATTTTTTTCTTCTTTACATTTCTAATTTTTCTCCTTTATTTTGTTTTAAAATTCCCTATTACTCCTCCATTACTCCTTAACTTTAATTTTCATATATTTTTACTATTTTTTTAATTAGGAATTTTTTTTCTTGTTTTATTGCTTTTCTCTTATTTTCTTTTAAAGTCCTCTATTACTCCTCTATTACTCCTTAATTTTCATTTTTATTTCACTATAACCTTGAAAAAAAGGAAAAGCTTTATTTTTAAACTGAACTTCATATATATTTTAAAATTTTTGTGTGTTTTTGTTTTTAATATTGTATTTTTAATAGTCTAACCTCTACTCTAGATTTTTGATCTTTGTTTATCAGTATTTGATATCAATTTTTGACATTTAAGAATCCAATATTCAGTACCCATTTTCACTCAGGAGTGTGTTGATTACTCTCTCCCACTTTTGACTCTCCATTCTCTACCTCAGATCACCTCTATTTCCTCCCTCCCCCTTCTCTTCCCTATCCAATTCTGTGAATCTTTGTGGGTGTCTGGGCTACGGAGAACACTCTGGGAACAGACAACTGTGTAGATCTTTCTCTCTCGAGTCCCCCTTTTTCTCCTCCTGCTAATCTCTATCTCCCTCCTCCCTCTCCTCTTCTTCATGTAATTCAGTAAGCTGGGTGCTTTGTGTTTAAAGAACCACAGGATATTTTGTTGAAGAGTCTCCTATGAATTTCTGAGAGTTAAAGCACTTTCTCTGATGAGAGCCATTGATATCTACTGCTTCCAAGAAAGCAAGAAAAAATAAGGAAAGAGATTTCTTGTCTTGAAGAGGAACCTAGTGTGAATGCCAATGATTATGGCAAGCAGAGCTAGAAGGCCCAGAAGAAGGGTGCAGGAGACAGGTTACATTATTCTACAAGGGGGACCGTAAGTTCCAACCTAGGAATCTGTCAATGAACAGATAATTGGAATATTCCTTTCTTTGACATCATTAAATATTGCATGAAGAGCTAAAACTTCAGCCATCTGGGTTGAGCCTGGAGTATGCTCCTTAAGCAGAAGAGATGCTTGAGGCCAGGTAGAACACTGAAAATCTAAGGTAAGTTTTCATTGCTTATAATCATGGTTCTCCTACATGGAGTAGATACTGGTACTTGTCATTACAAATCTGTTGTCCCAAATGACTCGACAAATTGAAAGAAGAGGGGAGATAGAGGTACTGGCATAAAGCCTGTAGGTTATTGTACAAGGGTCTGAGCATGGAAAAAACACATCCTGCTGAAATTCGGAAAGGCTTATAACATCAGGTGGTTGTTGTGGTCCAGTCACTGAGTCATGTCCTTGTCATGACTCTTTGAAACCCTGTGGACTGCAGCACACTACACTTCCATGTCCTTCACGATCTCCTAGAGTTTGTCCAAAATTTCATATTAGGCCTCTCCTAAAGCTACCATGACAGGAGATGAGGATGAGATGCCTGGATGACACTACTGACACGATGGACATGAGTTGGGTAGGCTCTGAGAGTAGGTGAAGGACTGCAGTTCACTGGGTCACAAAAGTCGGGAATGACTGAGTGAACAGAAAGCTACCATTTCCATTTTATCAACAAGACATTTTTGTACTGAACTTTTTCTGGCAGGCACCTCCAACACTAGACATTGCGGGAACAGTGCATGGAGACCAGTCCTGGGTGTGCGCAGTTTTGCCCGATGTCCAAATCCCCGAGAGGGAAGAGAGACAGCTTCCAAGACAATGCAACTCGCAAAAGAAGTGAAGTTTATTACTGACTTGAGCCAGGGCTCCTGCCACAACCAACGCAGTGGGGCAGATCAGAGAGTGCTGAGCCCAAGCTGCTACCCAAATTTATAGGGTGTGCATGAGCAGTTGGTAGCTGGCTTAAGTGGATTGGTTACATGTTTCCAAAGCAATCTTATTGGCCTAAACCTTCATGGGCTGTTTTATCAGACTTGGGCGTTCGCGGGCTTTTCAGCTTTCCCCTGATATGTTCCATTTTTCTTACTAGGCACATGTTGATTGGCTGGCTCCAGGTGGCTTGATAATCATGTTACCCTGGAAAACCAGGCCTACTCCTAATCTAGGCTGCCTGTCATGGCATTAGCCCTGGCAGCCTCACATTCCCCCCTGTCTTGTTGTTGCTGTAGAGGAATATTTCTCTTCGTCCTGGGCTACCATCTGATATTGTTGACTTAATACCATAATCTGAATGGTATTTAGACGTTCTTTAATAAAAGACATTAGCCGGCTTAAAATACTAGGGCCAAACGTTAGTGTCAATAACAGTACTATAAGTGGACCCAGGAGGGTGGAAACTAAGGTGGTCAGCCAGGGGGAGCCTTGAAACCAAGACTCAAACCATGATTGTTCATTTTCTCTCTCTTGTTTTCGCCTGTTTAGGCCTTCTCTAACTTTTTGAAGAGATTTCTGTACTACTCCTGAATAGTCAATATAAAAACAGCATTCTTCTCCTAGGGCTGCACATAGTCTCCCTTGTAAGAACAACAGATCTACACCCCTTCTATTTTGTAACACTACCTCAGCCAGAGAACTTAAGGATTCTTGGAGGTGGGAAATGGATTTTTCGAGCTGTTCGATATCTTCATCTATTGCAGCCCTTAGCTGGTTATACTGTTTATCTTGGAGTGTTAAGGCTGCAATTCCACTTCCAGTTCTTATAGCCCCCAATCCCAACAGGACAGTTAAAGTTAGGGCAGTGACGGGTTCTCTTTTTACCCTATACTGACCTGGTGTCTCTAACTTTGGCTGCAGGCCTTCTTCTGAGTAATAGTTCAGCCGGGGGATTAAATGGACTAGGACACAGAAATCTTGGGAGGTTTTTAGTGCTGCCTGATGGGCACACGGAGTTAGTCCAGTGGAGCAAGCCCACCACCCATTTTCTGGTGGGATGATCCACTGGTGAGTGGAATTAGTGAGGTTAGTCATAGAGACTGTGTGATTACATAGGTGTTGATAAGTCTCAGGGATAGCTCCTATGCAGGTGCCTATACCCATAATGGAGCTTACTGTCAGGAGGCCCATACCAGGTTGTTGCTGCCATCTACAGGCTGAGACATCGGCTGTCATATTGAATCTTGAAGAAAAAGCAACTGCCTCATAATAAGGAGGCCTAATATTATAGCAGAGCCAGCAACCATTTGTTAAGTCCAAACAAGAGGAATTAAGGGTAAGGTAAGCTGAGGAGATCATTTTTATAAGGGGGTCTGCATGTCAACTATGGGGGGAGCTATGGGTGTGGAGTAGATCCAGTATCCCAACTTTGGTTCTGGGAGGGAGGTTTTGGGGTTTTCCTCTGGGAAGAACGTTTGGGGCTGTCACCTGGTTTGGTCCCAAAGCTACCTTGGGGTCCAAATAGAGTGGTCCCAGCTGTAATTTGAGCTCAAACCAGAATCCATTATTGAATCCAGTCTGATAAAGACGTAGGTCCCAGGCTCTGCCTACGTCCCACCTGGTAAACATTTTTCCCTCATCAGTGAACTTAATCTGTAATGGAAAACATTGTCCAGGTTTAGAAGACAACATCTTACATGGTGGGACGTCTTGGGGTAATTTTACTTGAATGAGGTCTTTGACGGGATTGGTGAGCCAATGGACCTTTCTTGTAGTTTCACATCCCCAAGTGGCACAATAAGAAGAATCAACTCCCCCACATTTTGCAGTTTGGTTTTGATCCCTTCCTCCCCCTGGACAGACATATATGGGTGTTGGTTTTGTGCATGGTGTGGTCTCCCTGGAAGGCCCAGTCAAAAAGGCCGAGGGTTCCAAACTGAGGGCTCCCAATGAAGTCACTCAGTTGACTGGGACTGTGGAGGCCATTAATGTTGGCTACTAGGACGCATAAGTCAAAGGTCTATTCAGGACACCATATCCCTTTGGGGGCTACATTGGAACTCGAATTAAGTAGTTCTCAGGTGTCAGGGTTGTATACCACCCAAGTCATGTTAACCGGATGATGGGGGTTGTGACTTGTCGTTCCTGGGTCGATGAGAGCTGCCATCAGCAGGAGAATTAGGAGGCCTCCCGTCGGACGAGTTTCAGTTTCAAAGGATTTGATGGGTGAGGACTCGCCTTCCATTCTGCTCGCGCTTTTTCCTGTTCTTCTGGGGTGGCTTGCAGCACGTGATTGCAGTGAACCCAGGGTTCAATCCTGTCGACCTTGACAGCGGTAGGAGCAGTAAGGAGAACAACATAAGGGCCTTTTCATCTAGGTTTTAATACTTCAGATTGGTGCCGTTTTACCCAAACCCAATCACCTGGGCCAATATTATGTGTGGGGATGGCCCCTTACTTTGACACTCGTGTATCTCTCCAATCAATTTCCAAACATGGTTATGCACCTTACCTAATGTCATCAGAGTTTGCTGGAACTGTCCCAAAGTAGGGGGTGGCAGGCATTTTCCCTCGAAAATAGGACACACAGGAGGGGGTCTTACATACAGAATCTCAAAAGGGGTAAGATTCAGCTTATAAGGGGTGTTAACGTGCCCAAAAGAGTGCGAAGGGAAGGAGGGTCACCCAGTCCCCGCCAGTCTCTATTGTCAACTTTGTCAAAGTTTCTTTTAGGGTCCGATTCATTCTTTCAACCTGTCCTGAGCTCTGAGGATTATAGTCACAATGTAACTTCCATTTTGTCCCCAGAGCTTGGGCCAGCCCTTGTACAATCTGGCTCACAAAGGCAGACAACTTCTCCAGACGGCCTCTGGAGCCGTTATCAGAGCCCATAGTCACTGGCAGCCCATACCTAGGCACTATCTCCTCTAAGATCTTTTTAGCAACCACTATTGCTGTCTCTCCCTTAGTGGGGAAGGCTTCTACCCACCCCGAGAAGGTATCTACCAGAACCAACAGATAGCGATACCCGTACTTCCCTGGCCTTACCTCAGTGAAATCTATCTCCCAGTGTTGCCCGGGCTCTTCCCCTCGGTAACTCGTTCCAGTGTGCTTTTTCCCTGTCCTCATCAGCTGGCATGCTTTGCAAGCCTGGATTATCTCTCGTACAGTTGCATTTTGTTGAGGGAACCTCAGGCAGGCCGTCTGGAGAAGTGTTAAGGTCGTTTTCTCTCCCAAGTGTATAGTTGTGTGCAGGTGTTCACATAGGTAATGACCCAGGATGGCAGCCAATATCAGGTTGTTGTTTTGATCTCGGTACCATCCATCTTTGTCATCCTTCTGGAGGGTGGTATCCTCGTTGATCCAGGCGAGATCAGGGAGGGAATATTCTGGAACTGGTGGCAAAGTCCCCATACCAGGAGGTGGAAGTCCCACGGCTAATATGGGGGCGGGGTAGTCCCAGCTAGCCGCTTCTTGAGTGGCCGCATCAGCGGCACAATTGCCCCGCGCTTTAGGGTCTTCTCCTTTCTGGTGACCGGGGACATGTACTATTGCTACTGCCTGGGGCAGTTGGACAGCTTCCAGAAGCCTGCGAATCTCAGGCAAATTTTTGACCTCCTTTTCCTCAGCTGTCCAAAATCCCCTTTCTTGGTATATTGGACCTTGAATATGGGCAGTGCTGAAGGCATATCGGCTGTCAGTAAAAATGGTGACTCTCTTCCCTTTGGCTTGCTCCAGAGCCTGTATTAGGGCAATAAATTCTGCTTTTTGTGCAGAAGTGTTTGGGGGAAGTGTCTCAGCCCATATCGTCTGTCCTGAATCATCAACTATGGTGGTTCCCGCCTTCCTTTGCCCGTCTTTTACATAGCTGCTCCATCGGTGAACCATATTAGCTCACTGTTGTTTAGGGTTACATCAGCTAAGTCTTTTCGTGCCACCAAGGCCTCAGCCAGTATCTCACTGCAATCATGGAGAGGGCGGTCTTTCTCTGGGTTAGGTAGGAGCGTGGCTGGATTCAGGAAGCAAGGGGTCTGAAAACACACCCGTGGGGCATCAAGCAGAAAGGCCTGGTAATGTGCCAAGTGGGCATTGGCGATCCACTTACCTGGCGGCTGCTTTAAAACCCCTTTGATGGTGTGGGGGATGTAAACCAGGAGTTGCTGTCCATATGTCAACTTGTCAGCGTCGCAGACGAGGAGGGCAATGGCTGCAATGATGCGGAGGCAAGGGGGCCACCCAGTGGCCACCGGGTCTAATCCCTTTGAAAGGTATGCCACCGGCCACTTCCATGGTCCCCATTGTTGTGTCAAGACCCCCTTTTTTATTCCTTGCTTTTTAATCTACAAACAGCTGGAATGGCTTACTTGGGTTAGGCAGGTCAAGGCCTGGGGCTTCTAGTAGGGCTTGTCTGAGTGTCTGGAAAGCCTGTTTCATTGGCTCAGTCCAAGTCCAATTTGGGGTCTCTTTACTTCCTTCATACAAGGGCCGTGCCTTCTCAGCAAACCCCATGATCTACAGTCTGCAATATCCAACAGTCCCCAGAAACTCTCTCACCTGGCGGGGGGTCTTGGGCTCTGGTATCTGCAATATTGTTTCTTTTATGGCCTGGGCTAACAGCCTTTGCCCCTGCCTGATCTTATACTCCAAATAGGTGACCTCTTGCCGGGCTATTTGTGCCTTCTTTGCGCTAGCGCAATACCCCAAAGTGCCTAGAGTCTGTAAGAGGTGCCCAGTGGCACGGCTGCATGTCTCCTCTGTGGTTCCAGCCAACATAAGGTCATCTACATATTGCAGCAGGATAACCTCTGGGTGGTGAGTCCGATATTCATAGAGGTCCTCACTCAAAGCCTCATTAAACAAGGTAGGAGAGTTTTTGAACCCCTGTGGGAGGCGGGTCCAAGTTAATTGTACTACCGGTTGGCCTTCCCCCTCAGTCCACTCAAAGGCAAATATCTCCTGGCTCTGGGCCACCAGGGGTAGGCTAAAAAAAGCATCTTTCGAGTCTAACACAGTGTACCAAGTGTAGTCATGCAGTAAACTGCTCAGGAGAGTATATGGGTTAGGGACAGTAGGGTGTATGTCACTCACCCGTTTGTTGACTTCTCGCAGGTCTTGGACAGGTCTGTAATCTGTCCCCCCCTGGCTTCTTCACCAGCAGTAAGAGGGTGTTCCAAGGGGATTGGCACCGCTTGAGAATTCCAGCCTCCATGAGCCATCGAATGTGGGGAGTGATCCGCCACCGAGCTTCCTGGCTCATAGGGTACTGTCTCACCCTCACAGGAATTGCCTCAGCCTTTAGCTTGATGATGACTGGATGTCTCTGTTTGGCCAGTCCCATTCCTGCTGTTTCTGCCCAGGCCAATGGGTATTTATGGACCCACGGTTGTACATCTGGTGCTATGGTCTCTGAGGGCTTAGCTGCAAAAAGTCTGTATTCATCTCTTAAGGCTAGGGATAAGACATGTAACAGCTGTCCAAATCCATACATGACTGGCATTCCCCCAGGGTCAAAATGGATCTGAGCATTAACTTTAGTCAACAAGTCTCTTCTAAGTAGAGGGACTGGGCATTCTGGTATCACCAAAAACGAATGGGACACCTGGTAGGTCCCCAGATTTACTTTCCATTCTGTGGTCCAACAATATCTTTTTGTCCCCATGGCTCCCTGCACCAAGCTGGTTTTCTTAGACATTGGTCCCAGTTTTTTATTTCAAACAGAGTGTTGGGCGCCAGTATCTACCATGAAGCCAACGGGTTTCCCCTCCACCCAGGACTCGGGGAGGGGTGCCGAGTCTTGATTCCCCTAGTCACTGTCTTCCCCCGCATATAGAACTCGAGTTCCAGGGGAGATTCTCTCTCTCTGGGTTGTTCCTCTCTTCGGGTCCCTCTTAGGGCACTCGTTTTTCCAGTGCACCTTTTCTTTGCAGTAAGTGCACTGATCTTTCTTTAGGGCCTGCCTTTTTGGTCTCTCTTTTTCTCCAGTCTGGGGGTCTTGAGGTTCCCTCAATTCTGTTCTGGCCTTCATCCCCACAAAAAGAATCTGGACTAGCTCCCTCTGGTTCTTCTGGTTTTCCCTCACCCTATGTTCTCTATCTTCCTTCCTGATCTTCTCAGCTAATTCCCTTTCCTCCTATTGAATTCGCTCTTTTTTTTCTCCTCGGGTCTCTCGACTACTAAATACCTTTTCAGCTGCTTTCAGTAAATCTTGTATTGTCTGTTCTCCCAATCCCTCTATCTTTTGTAATTTCCTCCTAATATCTGGGGCTGCCTGATTTACAAATGCTAACTGAACTGCAGCGTGTGACTCCTCAGCCTGGGGGTCCATAGGTGTATATTGCCTGAAAGCTTCCATCAGCCTCTCTAGGAAGGCTGCCGGGCTCTCAGTGGGCTCCTGCTTTACTAGATTTACCTTTGACAAATTTGTTGGCTTTCTAGCTGCAGCCCGCAGGCCAGCCATTAGAGTCTGGCGGTACACTCGGAGACGCTCCCTACCTTCTGCTCGCTCAAAATCTCAGTTAGGCCACAACAGAGGAAACCCCTCGTCCACGAGATGAGGCTGGGCGGTTGGACTCCTGTCGCCCCCCCGGACCCGTTTCTGTGCCTCTGCCAAAATTCGCTCCCGTTCTTCTGTGGTGAAGAGCACCTGCAACAGCTGCTGACAATCGTCCCAGGTGGGGTTGTGGGTGAACAAAATGGAATCTAAGAGGTCAATGAGGCCTTGGGGTTTCTCTGAGAAAGGAGGGTTCTGGGTTTTCCAATTATACAGGTCACTCATGGAAAAGGGCCAGTACTGATAGGTTCGCTCTCTGTCTGGGTTAGCTGGTCCTACTCAGACGGGGAGCGCCTGAATAGTGGATGAAGGTAACTCCGGGTCCCCAGGGTCTTGTCCACACCTGTCACTCCTAGTTCTCCCCCGGGTCCCTAATGCTGCCCGTCCCCCCCCCCCCACATGGTCGGCTCCCTTTGGCCCTCTTAAACCTCTCGGTTCACCCGTGGGAGCTTCTCTCCTCGGAGGGAATTGCAAGGGGGGCACATATGGTGGAGGCCTTATCTCCGTTTTTAGATCTATCAGGTTTGGATAAGATGATTTCTGAAGGACTGGTTTTGGGTCCTTTTTTTTTTTTTTTTTTTTGTTTCTTCTGGGCGGGGTCTCCACCACCAGGACTTGTGAAATGGAAGAACTAGGAGGTTTGTGAAGGAAGGATTTTAACCACTTAGGCAGATTTTCCACTAGATCCTGCCAGACCATGACATAGGGGACCTGACCCGGATGGCCCCAGGGATCAGGAGCCATAGTCTTCTCCTTCACAGCCTGTATGATGTACGGTTGAAAGGTGCCTTCCAGAGGCCATCCAACCTGGAAGGCGGGCCACTCTGCAGAGCAAAAGGTTATTAATTTACTTTTCTTGACTAGCAAAGACAAGTTATGGGCCCTGGCCCTGACATCCAAAAAATGGTCAGTCATGAGAGAAAGTGGGGTAGATTCCCCCTGACCCATGATCAAAGAATAAATGGTAGGGAAGAGAGAGAGAGAAGAAGTCACTGAGAACTACCACCAAAAATTCCTACTGGGAGTGGTGGTGGCCAAGAGGTTGGGCTTATGGTATGCTTTTGGAACTGTTTATGTGCCTGCATCATTGCACGGAAGTTTTCTTGCTGGGGGCAGCAAGAAACGGGTTTCTAGCCCATTCCGGACCCCTTTATCCTCTCATGGGTGCCTTCAAGTGGCAGGCGCCCTAATGGCCTTTAAGTGCCTGACCCATGCCCATACGAAGAATTTTAGGCCACGTCCTCAGTTAGGGATGTTAAAGGAGAGTTTCACCCGATCAGGCTCCCGTTACTGAGGCTCACTTATTGTAGGGCCTTCAGAGTCCTCCAGAGTGTAGCCCTGGCCGGCACTCATCAATTGCCCCGACAACCATTTGCCTGTTCACTGAAACTCCTGAAAATAAAAGGAGTTGAGGGCAGATCAGAGAAGAAGACGAAAGGAGAGTAAGTCAGAAGAGAGAGAAGAGAACGATGCACCAGAAGAGAAAGAGACCAGAGACAATGCCGGCACACACACAAACATGGAGAGTCATAGACAAACACACGGATAGACAAATGTCAGCCGACAACACAGCACTGGGTTTTTGGGTCCCCTGAGTCCTCTTGCCTCCCGGTACAAGGTTTATCTTACCCAATGGCGTCCACTGTTCACCAGACTTGGAATCAGGAGAGGAACTCTCCTTTCCACAGAGCCGGCTGCCTTTCAGTGCACTCGCTGACCTCGGTCTTGTGCTGGGTGGAACGTTCAATCCATTCCCCCTTTTATAGAAAGCTTTTTCCATGCCAGATACCTTCCTGCTTCTCAGCGGGGCCTCGGATTTACACTGGACTTTCCTGTCCTGCCTGAGCACCGGTTCTATTATTTATCTTTCCCCTCTGTCCTGTAAGTGTTCTCTTCTCCAGGTCAAGTATCCCGGACGAGCCCCCAAATGTTTTGCCCGATGTCCAAATCCCCGAACGGGAAGAAAGATGGCTTCCAAGACAATGCAACCTCCAAAAGAAGGGAAGTTTATTACTGACTTGAGCCAGGGCTCCTGCTGCAACCAACGCAGTGGTGCAGGGTCAGAGAGCGCTGAGCCCAAGCTGTTACCCAAATTTATAGGGTGTGCATGAGCAGTTGGTAGCTGGCTTAAGCGGATTGGTTACATGTTTGCAAAGCAATCTTATTGGCCCAAACCTTCACGGGCCTTTTTTCAAACTTGGGCATTTGTGGGCTTTTCAGCTTTCCCCTGATAGGTTCCCTTTTTCTTACTAGGCACATGTTGATTGGCTGGCTCCAGGTGGCTTGATAATCATGTTACCCTGGAAAACCAGGCCTACTCCTAATCTAGGCTGCCTGTCATGGCGTTAACCCTGGCAGCCTCACACGCAGGTTAGAGACTTAATGTCTGGATAAAAAAGAGAAACAAACAGAATAGTCTTGTCACTACCCATTGACTTGGTGGTTACCATTAGAAGTCTCTGCTTTCCTTAAAATGAGAATATATTTTCCTTATATTTTTAGCCTACAGCTTTTCTTTAGGCATTGAGGATAGCCTTGGGACTCAACCCACCCTCCACAAATCTCCCTGGCCTGGATGTGTGGAAGGACATCACACACACACACACACACACACACACACACACACACACAGAGTTATAGTCAATTTAGACCTTTTCAATTAGTTTTCCAGTTATCTCATTAGACAACATGGCCTTGATCATGATACTCTAGGGGGAAAAAAAATGAATACTTATTATCCTAGTGCCACCTATAGCAATAACATCAGACCTACATCAGCAGTGCTCACTTCCTAGACAGCATTACCCACCTGGGTTAGCTAACTACTAAGTCATATGCATTTAGGAATATCACCCTGGGCTAATTGCAAGTGCAGTCATGCAGTATTCCTGACTGACACTTGTTTTGGATCAGTCTTAGCTCATCCACAGTGGTACTGTTGGGTCGAATTTGAAGCATTTACATTGGCCTCTTCTCCCTGCCCTAAGATTCCACAGACATTTTTCCAACCATAGACAGAGGGCCAACCCTTGGAATCTTTACTATGATTTCAGGACATACCTTGATAACAAACAACCTGGAACTCTGGAAAATCAAGCTTTCTTCATCTCAGGTCCTGGAGAGTACCACAGCACATGCAGGACCACAAGTAGAGTTGACAGAAAAGAAGTAACATGGACCAGGGGTTCTGCCTTTTCTGTGTCCTGAGGTGGGGGGCCGTATATTATCATGGTTCCTATTCTGTTACTGAATTAAAAACAAAAATAGAAGCAGGAGTTAAAAGTGAGGAGAGAAAAGTGAATATCCATTCAAAATGTTCCTTTTCTAGGTCAACCAGGTACTTTACAGGTGAGATGAAATAGCTTCTTTACCAAGTTAATTAACTGATATGAGTGGGATATTTTTGAACTGGATGTCTTAATCAAAATCAGAATTTCAAGTACCTACAGCCATCATGGGAGTGTAATTCAATGTATAGATGTAACTGGTTAAAGATTTTCAAAAGCTAAATTATTGAGAATGAATAACCAATATTTTGAAAGTGAATAAATCAAAGAGGTTTAAAAGAGCACATTAGTTAGCATTCATCCATATCTGGTGAGTAGATGTTGTGTGCCAAATAAGGGAATATTAAAGAAGCTATTGAATAGAATCAAATATATTAAAAAATAAATGATAGAATATATACAGTACATAGGTACATAACATGGATTCACTAAACACAGAGGATCGTTGATGGTTCTGTTGCCACCTACTTTATTTTTGTTGTTGTTGTTTTTGGGGGATTTATTCATATGTCTGTATGAAGAAATTACAAAGAAAGGGTAAAAAAATGCTTAATACAAAATACAGATTGTAAAGACAACGGTCACTGATATGCTTGAGGAAGAGCGCTCTAGGGGGTTTCCAAATTTCTTGTAACCTTCTTTCTTAGGTCAAACTATGGATAAATGGATGTTTCTGCTATTGTTACTGATTTTGAACTGCCAATTTACTTGTGTATACTCTTTTGTATATCTCACTGTATTAGTTTCCTAAAGCTACTGTTACCAATTGTTACATAGTAGGCATCTTTCTAGCAACTAACTCAAAGTGTCAGAAAGGCTCACTTCTTCTGAAGGCTCTAGGGGGGAAGTCTTGCTTCTTAGCTTCTAGAGGCTCCTAGCCATCTCTGGTTTGTATGTGCATACCTATTATTTCTGCTTCCATGTTTATATGGACTTCTCCCCTGGGTGGGTTTCTATGTATCTCTTCTACCTTTAAGTACACTATCCTGTAAGGCCTTCCAGTAAGGTCCACCCTAGTCCTCTAAGATTTCATCTTAACTAATTTTATCTAACCACATATGCCAAGATTCTATTTCTAAAGTGACCAGTTCTGAGGTTCTGAGTGGATGTGAGTTTTGGTGGAACAATATTTAACCCAATACTTAGGTATATAATTTTTTAAGAAGATGCATTTAAAAACAAACAAAAACAAACAAAAAAAAAAAAAAAAAAAAAGGGATGGAGGGTGGATTGAATTGGGAGATTGGGATTGACATGTATACATATGGATGCTATGTATTATTAATGAAAATCTACTATATAGCTCAAGGAACTGTGCTCTGTGGTCACCTAAGTGGGAAGGAAATCCCCCCAAAAGAAGGGATATATGTACATGTAGAGTTGATTTCACTTTGCTGTATGGTGCCACCTACTTTAAATTAATTTTTCTTCCAGGGGGGTGGGGGGGGGGTGGGATTATGTCTTCTGACAAACCCATATACACTGATATATGCATGTTCCCATTTACTTATATTCTTACTATTTTCTTCATAAGTGAGTTTGACCTTTACATTAAGAAACTGAGAAGACATTTATCAGTATTTCTGAGCTGATTGTTGTAACAGCACTCGGAAAAACCACACCTTGACTTCTAGAGTTTTAGACACTCTTCTTAGATGGGGCAATCTAGGGTGAACACATTCAAATGCAAAAGCTGGCACTAAGCAGGGGATCTAATTCAATGCACCTTGAAGAGGACAGCCATACACCCTTGATTTTTATATTTACCCCTTCTCCTGGAAAGAGATTCTGCTGACTTCTCCCAAAAGACATGGAGTGAGAACTCCACGCAGGACAGAATCATGACCCTCAGGCAATGTGCATTCCCTCAGGTGGAGTCTTTGTATCTGCAAAAAAGAGAATACAGTGGGACAAATGAACTCCCCGTACTGCATTTGTGGTATTCTATACTTTGCCATGTCCAGAAGGAGTTGGACATTGTTTCTGGAAAACAGTCATCTGCTTGGCAAGGGCCACCCTAAGTGCTCAGCAATAGATGGGTGAGTTTCATATGCTCCTGACAGAATATTGACAGATCCCCGGAAGAAACATCAGTGTCACTGTGATTGAAAACAGCCTGTGCTGAGCTATTCAGCAAGGAAGAATCACCATCAACAGAGGGCTCAGGAGAAAAATATCGATATTTCTGGACCTTGACCTACTAGATCATCTTGGGAAAAGAGTATAAGAGTGTAAGGCTTTCTGGAAAAAGGGTTTTAAGTCATTGAGCCATCATAGGACACGGATAACTTGTCTGAGTAGGCTGGCCCTTGTCTGTTTTACATCCCCATTCTACTCACTTCTGCTACAACACATCTTGCACCTCAACTGATTTCATGGGAAATGAAGGAGGCTCACATGAGCACAAACATATATGATGAAATATCTTTCTGTTTACTTACCTGTTCTCTGGCAATTCATCTTTACACCTCTTCATTTTGCCAGAAACTAATGTACTTAAGGATTCCCACCCATCTGTCTCTCCCTAGGCCGTAATTCCTCCATATGCATTATACCAAGTTTCCTGGGATGAATTCTGTCACCATAGCTCTGGGAAATTGATTGTCTCAGCAAAAGACCATGCCCTCTTATACAAAACACGGCTATCTGATTCATACTTCATTGAATGCTAATGAATTTTCATTGTTTTATACTGTTAAACAATCTGATGATATTGATATACACCAGAGAGGACACTTGGAATACCACCGTCTAACAGAACTGAGATGCATTATTTCAACGTATGACCCTTGTTCAACAGACCCTTTCAGTGGACAACTGCATTTCCCTTGTAAAAGTGGTAAGTCAACAATTAATGAACACTTGTTTTATTTCTACTTCCTCCTGAAGATACACCCCACCAAAGGAACTGTATACTCTGACCCAATCCAAAAGGAGGATCTAACGCCCTCTATTACACTACATGGACTGTAATTGGCACCCGGTAGATTGAGAAGCATAGAGGGAGCTGAAAGTTTTTTCCTGAATTCCTGCACAAACAATACACAGACACGTAGAATTCTTACTGTTTATCTTTCCGTATTATGCCAGATTTACTGGTGTCTCCCCTCTATACTTCCCACCTGCACACCACTCTTCGTTAATTTCCTGTGCATGAGAACAATGCTGATCGCTGTTCTTCATATGAAACAGCTTCTTAACTTGTCTATTTTATGTAAAAGATGATGCTCCTTCATAATTGTCTCAAAATCGGGGGGTTCCTTTGAAAATAGACACAGACAGGCACAAAGATCCATCCTCTCTGCACAACACTAAAGACTTTTAGTTTTCACGTCAGTTGTTGTGATCTTTTAAATACCTTTTAAGCATATACTGAAAAGTATGTATGCCAATCTTCACTGTAATACTATTTACAAGAGCTGTGACATGGACTTAACCTAGATGTCTACTGGTAGATGAATGCATAAGGACGTTGTGGAGTATACATAGGCAATGGTGTATTCAGTTCAGTCGCTCAGTCGTGTCTGACTCTTTGCAACCCCATGAATCGCAGCACACCAGGCCTCCCTGTCCATCACCAACATCGGGAGTTCACTCAAACTCGCGTCCATTGAGTAGGGGATGCCATACAGCTATTGCATCCTCTGTCGTCCCCTTCTAATCCCACCCCCATTCCCTCCCAGCATCAGGGTCTTTTCCAATCAGTCAACTCTTTGCATGAGGTGGCCAAAGAATTGGAGTTTCAGCTTCATAATCAGTCCTTCCAATGAACACTGAGGACTGATCTTCTTTAGGATAGACTGGCTGGATCCACTTGCAATCCAAGGGACTCTCAAGAGTCTACCCCAACACCACCATTCAAAAGCATCAATTTTTCAGTGCTCAGCTTTCTTCACAGTGCAACTCTCACATCCATACATGACCACTGGAAAAACCATAGCCTTTGAGTCAGTTCCAATGAGATTGGATGAGCTTTGAGATTCTGCTGCTGCTGCTAAGTCACTTCAGTCGTGTTTGACTCTGTAGGACCCCATAGACAGTAATCCACCAGACTCCACCATCCCTGGGATTCTCTAGGCAAGAAGACTGGAGTGGGTTGCCACTCCAGTGGGTTGCCATTTCTCCAATGCATGAAAGTGAAAAGTGAAAGTGAAGCCACTCAGTCGTGTCCGAATCATTGCGACCCCATGGGCTGCAGCCTTTCAGGCTCCTCCACCCATGGGATTTTCCAGGCAAGAGTACTGGAGTGAGTTGCAATTGCCTTCTCCATTTGAGATTCTAATACTAAGTCAGAAAGAGACAGCAAAAGAAAAATACTGAATATTAACATATACGAACTTTAGAAAGATGGTAATGATGATCCTACATGGAGGGCAGCAAATAAGACAGGCATAAAGAACAGACTTTTGGACTCAGTAGGAGAAGGCAACAGTAGCATATGATGAGAAAATAGCACTGAAACATTCACATTAACATACGCAAAATAAATGAAAGGGGTGAGATTGATAAATGAACAGGACAAGCTAAGTCATGTTTTGGGGATGACCCAGAGGGAAAGAATGGAGAAATAGGAGTGAGGTGGGTTTTAAGATAGGGGTGATACATGTATATCTAGGGCTGAGTCTTCTTGATGTATGGCCAAAAACATCACACATCTGTAAAGTAATTATCCTTCAAGTAAAATAAATACTTTGACAAAATGACTAGTCACCATAATATTTCAGAATGGCTTGTAGTATCAAAATGATTGCTGGAGAAGGATGATATATAAAATAGTTTACAAGATAAGTATAATGATGAATGCAGAAACAAAACATGGATATTGGGACACAGCTTTGTATAAAAGAGATTCACTGGACATTGTGGAAAGGCAACTTCAAGAAGAAAAATAGTAGAATAGTAGAACCCTAATTGAAAATAAACAAGAGGATGGGGTTGTTGGTCATTGAACAACAGTTCAGAGACTCAGTGAAATGGAGAAAGATATAAATCTGAGTGGCGTTGGACACATTAGGCTGTGCAAAGCTTCATCTACCTCAAGCTTCCCTATTAAGGACCTACTTTTCATTAGTTTTCCGTACTTGCTTGCTCATCCTGATGCTCTCATGCCCTGGTGTTCACAGGTAGACCTGTATTCCACAAAGTCTTAATTTCTCAAAAATTGAAACAAATGACCCAGCTCCCTGGAAAAACTCGTGTCTGTGCCCAGTCCCAAGTCTCCTCACTGTTTTCCTCCAAGTTACATTTTTTTCTTCTTTAGTGAAGTTTCCTTCCTCGTGAAGTACTGCAAAGGATTGGGACCCAGATCCCTAATGATGATCTGCCTGGGAAATGAGCAAGGTCAGAATAGTCCTCACGGAACCTGCCAAGAATCCCCAAATCAATTGTCCATTTTGCAGAGACTCAATAGCTCCCCAACTCAGCAATCCTGCTAGATCCTCCAAAGTTGTGGTCATAGAAACAGTTAAGAAATTAATGCTGTTGTTGTGGTGCCTACAGGTGCATGCCTTATGTTGAAATCCCTGGTATCAGTGAATTGGATTGGAATGAGTTGCTCAGTCTCTTTCAAGAAAAAGAGTATGGGAGAAGGATGTGAATCACATTCCAAATTCAACGTACCCCTTTCTGCCCCTGCCCCTTCACATTCAGGGAGCTGACTCTTACCAGTGATGCAAATGAGACACTCCTTAACAATCATTTCATCTTTGCAAATAGCTGTTCTTCCCAAAGAACAAAGTGATCTTGCAACAATCAATGGGATGCCTGAGCTCCACCATGTGCAAGCACAAAGCAGAGGTAAGGTGGGGAAGGAAATCTCTTCATCAGAGAAGTCATTTTTCATATTTTCAGGGATAAATAATTTCCCCTCCTCTTCACAGTCACCTCCCCTTCACAATATCAGTGTCCCCAGATTAACCTTGAATTTGGTCATGTAGCTAAATGACTTCATCTTGGTCACTCATCATGGCTGATACCTGAGGGTGGTTCACAAACTGTCTTAGGTAACAGAGCCTCTAGATGCTAGAAGTGAAAGGGCTGGAAGAAAACACTGGCCTGACGTGTAGCCCATCATTGTCTGACTTCAGTTTTCTACTAGTAACCAGTCACCGTCCATCAGTGAAGAATGTATGAAGTCCCAACAAGTCCCAAGGCAGCACATATCAATGCACTAACATGAGGAGGTGTTTTCCTAACAGAAAAGTCCTAACATTTAACTCAGCCTCCTAAAAATTAGCTTATTTCTGAAAAAATACTCTCTGAGCTACAGCTCACATAAGTGCTTGGAATTCCCATCCTCAACCCCAAATTCACCCAGCATTTTGGAGAAGTACTGTGAAGAAATCAACCCTTTTTTCTGAAGAGTCCCTGGAGCTAAAGCCAATTCTGATTAGAAGCACTGCAAAGAAAGCCCAAGTATCAATGCATGCTAATTAGAACAGCAAAGACATCACTCATTATATAAGGAATAGATTTGCAGGACTCTGGACAATACCCATAATCCAATAAATACATTTTGTACTCAAACTGCCAGACCTGTAAACTCATTTTGTAATGTCCCAGATGGAACAAATTCCACAAGCAGCACATGAGGGCCACAACATTGACCCAGAAAACATGGATTCCCAGGATGATGGAGCTTTGTGTGTTCTAGATGGATGGATCTTCCACCTCTGAAAGAATATGTGTTTCAGCTGAGAATAGGTCCTGTGAGGTCCTCCAAGAGAGGTTTCAATGTCCCACACCACTTGGTTTACTCTGCGTGACTTGTAAAACCTTTCATAGCTGCTTCCTGGGATAAACACTCATGAACAGAGCAGAAATTGTGAGCTTTTATGTCTCATGATGTAAATCCAAATTTGTGAGGCAACTGTCCCGAATTATCACAGCCCATCCCTTCCTCATTTCTGTCCTGAATTCGAGCACTTCAGAGATACATTGAGTGGTCTTTCCCAGTCTGTAGATGCCTTGTAGATGCCTCTTCTTGTTGCCTCATGTCTCATATCCTGTTGCCTTCATCTCTACATCTGCAGTGGACTGGAAACACACACACACACATACAGAAACACAATCACAAGTGACGCACAACCACACATGTACCTACAGAGGTTCAAGACACAGGGACACAAACACAGAGAGTGAACACAGATAATAATTCAGTAGCTGAAGATGCCTGTACCTTGTCCTGACAGTTTGGGATACCTGTCCATTTCCGCCCCCCGCTGCAACTCTGCACCATTATCCCCAGGGAGCCTTGAGTTGCTTTTGTCATTGCCTGTGTGGTGAATGTCAAAAGGTGAATGTCAAATTCAAACGCCCAAAAATTCAGCCTCAAAGGGTAATGGGACAACAGAGAAAAACTCATTCCAACAGGTAGGCCTTCCCAAGATGACTGGCAGAAGTGAAGGGCCCAGGCAATCTTAAATAACAGGATGCCTGGGTGTGGCAGGACTCAGGGAAAGACGAATCCCTCAAAGTTCTTAGTTTGCCCTGCTTCCTTTAGAATCAGTGAGGATTCTCATCCTGTAACCATAGCTCTATCAGGGAGACTTGGACACATTAAGCCCCAAGCCTCCAGTCTCAGCTAACCACCTTCTACCTGAGTGACCTGAATCCATGCTCTGCAACCAGCTTACATGAGGGTGAGCTTCCCCGTTTAGGAAAGGAATTTATCCTGACTAACAATGATTGTGCTTCAGGACACACTTCCTGATCCCCTCACAAACTGTGTTTATGTCAGCCACATCTCATGGCAGGTCCTTCCTCCCAGGGGCAGTACTGCAGGGGATTTACCCATAGGACTTCTCCAATGATCTCCTGGCAACACTAGGATGTTGACATTGGACTCAGAGGAGACCCAAAACCTCCCACAAGCAGCCAGGAACTCCAGCATTGATTGCCAGTTTTGAGGATGCTGAGAGAGACACCACCTCAGCAATCTTGTTTGAACCTGGGCAGTTCTGGTTCAGAAATTAGTTGAGAAATTGAAGGCCCCTGGTGTCCATCCTGATGCTGAAGCTCCCTTTTCATAATAGTAAAACTGCTGGAATGGAGAGGAAATTCATGTCATGTTCCCTGGAGGAAGACTGGGGTGGAAGGATCATACAGAAGGAGCATCCATTCTCTCTACCACCTACCCACACTGCCCTGGGAGCCTCGTTGTGATGCCAAGGTGATACTACTTAACAATCACTCTGTTCCATAAACAGGGTTGTCCCCAAAGGGAAATGCCAGTTTACAACGGGACTGTGGATGGCCTAGTACCTGCATCTGTCAGAACCAGGATGGAAAAGGTTAAGGTGCAAGCTTCTAGGGTCCTCAGCATGCATGCCAGGCAGGCATCCACAGCTTCTTCTTATTCTCTCCAAAGGCTCACACCAGATGCACCTGGGTAATATGATTCCCTCCTTGCCTGCACAACTCCCTGGTCCACATATCCTCAGTCTACCTTACTGAACTCCCAAAGAATCATGGAGCTAAGCAAGTCTTCATCTTGGTCATGTCAGACATATGGGGGTGGTTAATGATCTGTTTTAGGTCAAAGAACCAGTCATGCCACAATTGTGATTCCTGTCCTTCCCATTTCCATAGGTCAGCTCATAGATGGAAGGTCCATCTGTGGTCCAGCCACAGATGGAAGGTTCCAAAGGCAGTTGGTAAAAGCCCCACACCACGTGATTTACACTGGGTGATGCTTCAAGTCCTCACCTCTGCTTCCTGGTACAAATAAACACAACAACACAACAGAAAATGTAAGCTTATTTACGTCTCTTGATGCAATTCCAGAATTGTACACTCAATGTCCTGAGCTGTCATTTTCCATCGTCTCCATTCTTTTCCTGGATAGGGGTAGAGTGAAGATATATAGACCGGTCTACCCCAGTCTATGGATGTGTCCTGCCTCCTCTTCTGGTTGCAACACATCTCATGTTCTATCGTCTTCATCTCTGCACTTGAGAAACTCACACACAAACACAGGCAATGTAGTACCCATGTGTACACTACGTTTACATATGTATACATATATAACAATATATATATATATATTCAAAGAATCCCATATTTCATTAAAAAACTGTGGTGTCCCGATTTTCATTTTTGAAATAGATATAATTGCTCTACAGAATGTTTCTGTTTTCTGTCAAACTTCAACATGAATTGGCCATAGGTTTATCGTACATTCACTCCCTTTTGAACCTCCCACCATTTACCATCCCAATCCCATCCTCAAAGTTGATGCAGAGGCCCTGTTTGAGTTTTCTGATCCATACAGTAAATTCTCACTGACTAACTATTTTACATATAGTAAGGCAAGTTTCCATGTTACTCTTTTCATATATCTCACCCTCCCTCCCCTTCCATCCTGTCTTTTAGTATATTGTCTGTCTTTTTCTCTATTGTTGCCCTGTAAATAAGTGCTTCAGTACCATTTTTCAAGTTTCCATATATATGCATTAGAATACAGTATTTATCTTTCTATTTTTGACTCATTTCAGTTTGTGTAATAGCTTCATGCTTCATTCACCTCGTTAGGTCTGATTCAAATATGTTCCTATTTATGGCTGAGTAATATTCCTTTGTGTATATACAGCACAACTTTTCTATCCATTTATCTGTCGATAGACATCCAGGTTGTAACCATGTTCTAGCTCTTGTAAATAGTGCTGCAGGGAACAATGATATACATGTGTCTACTTCAGTTGTCATTTCTTCATGGTAGATGTCTAGGAGTGGGGCTGCTGTGTCATATGCTTGTTTACTACCAGTTTCTAAGGAATCCCCATACTATCTTCCATGGGAGTTGTATCAATTTACATTCACAGCAAAATTGGAAGTGTAAGGTGCTATCTCATTGTTAATTTTCATTTGCATTTCTCTAGTAATGACCATTGTTGAATAGCTTTTCATGTGTTTGTTAGCCATCTGTATATAGTCTTGGCGAATTGTCTAGGTCTTTATCCCACTTTTTGATGGGGTTCTTTGTTTTTCTGGTACTGAGTTTTATGAGCTGCTTGTAAATTTTGGAAATTAATCCTTTGCCAGTTGTTTCATTTGCTGTTATATTCTCTATAACAGGGTTTCTTTTCACCATACTTATAGTTTCCTTTGCTGTGCAAAAGCTTGTAAATTTGATCAGGTCCCACTTGTTTACTTTTGTTTTTAATTTACCTTACTCTTGGAGGTGGGTCATATATGTTCTTGCCTTGATTTATGTCATCAAGTGTTCAGCCCATGTTTTCCTGTAAGAGTTTTATAGTTTCTGGTCTTATATTTGAGGTTTTAATCCATTTTCAGTTTATGTTGTTTATGGTGTTAGGAGGTATTCTAATGTCATTGTTTTATAAGTAGTTGTCCTCTTCTCACCACTCCATTTATTGAAGAGGCTGTCTTTGCCCCAATGTGTATTAATTTCACCTTTGTCAAAAATAATGTTGCATAGGTGTATGGGTATATTTCTGTGCTTTATATGTTGTTCCATTGATCTATATTTCTGTTTTGTACCAGTACCATTCTCTTTTGCAGATTGTAGCTTTGTAGTTTAAGCTGAAGTAAGGAAGGTTGCTTCACCTGACATCATTGTTGTTTCTCAAGACTGCTTTGGTTATTTGGGGGTCTTTTCGATTTCCATATAAATTGTGATATTTTGTTGTTGTTCTAGTTCTGTGAAAATGTCATTGAAAATTTAATGGGATCGCATTGGATCTATAGATTGCACTTTCTATATATAGCCATTATTATAGCTAATCATTTTCATAATATTGCTTCTTCCTACTCAGGAACATGGAATTTACGTCTGTTTCTGTCATCTTTCATTTCTTTCGTTAGAGTCTTATAATTTTCTGTGTTCACTTCTTTAGTCTCCTTAGGTAAGTTTATTCCTGGATATTTAATTCTTTTTATGTAAAGGTGAATGGGATCAATTCCCCAATTTTTCTTTCTGATTTGCCATTGTTAGGATATAGAAATGAGAGAGATCTCTCTCTATTCATTTTCTGTCCTACAACTTTGCTAAATTCACTGATTACCTCTAGTCATTTTCTGATACTATCTTCAGGGTTTTCTATGTACAGTATCAGATCATCTGCACACAGTGAGACATTTGCTTCTTCTTTTCTGATCTGGATTGCTTTAATTACTTTAACTTCTTTGATTACTGTAGGTAGAACTTTCAGAGATGCGCTGAGTCATAGGGGTGAGAGTGAAAATCCTTGTCTTGTTCCTGATCTTAGGAGGAAAGCTTTCAGTTTTTCACCATTGAGAATGTTTGCTGTAGGCTTATGATATATGGCCTTTTCATTGTTTAGTTGGATTCCTTATATTCCCATTTATGAAGAATTTTAATCATAAATGGATGCTGAATTTTGGCAAAGCATATTCCCTCTTCTATTGAGATTCTCATATGGTTTTTATCTTTCAATTTTTAAATGGTGTATCACATTGTTTGATATGCATATATTGACAAATTCTTGCATCCCTGGAATAAACCCAACTTGATCATGGTGCTTGAGATTTTTGTTGTGCTGCTGAATTCTGTTTGATAAAGCTTTGTTAAAAACTTTTCCATCTATGTTCTTCAGTGTTATTGGGCTGTAGTTTTCCTTTTCTTTCTTTCTTACTTTTGTTTTTTCTTCTTCCCTTTGTGACCTTGTCTTTTTCTGGTTTTGGTGTGAGGGTGATGGCAGCCTGTGTAATGAGTCTGGAAGTGTTACTTCCTTGAAATTTTTGAAAGAAGTTTCAAATGGTAGACATTAGCTGTTCTCTAAAAGTTTGATAGAATTCTCCTGTGAAACTTTCTGTTTCCTGGGTTTTTGTTTTTCAAGATTTTTGATCACAGCTTTGATTTTATTGCTTGTAATTGGATTGTTCATAATTTCCATTTCTTCCTGGATCAATCCAAGAGGAAGACATAACAATTGTACATATCTATACACTCTATACAGGAGCACCCCTACACATATCACAGACACTAACAGATGTAAAAGGAGAAATTGACAGTAACACAATAGCAGTAAGAGATTTTAACACTCCATTCACACCAATGGGGGGATCATTAAAACAGAAAATTAATTAGGAAGCAGAAGTCTTCAAAGATATGTTAGATTCGATGGATCTCATTGATATATTCATGACATTCTATTCAAATGCAGAAGAATACGTCTTCTGCTCATTTGCAATGGAACATTCTCTAGGATAGACCACATCAAACATCTTCTCCAACCACAAAGCTATGAGACTGGATGTCAACTACAAGAAAGAAAATTGTGAGAAGCACAAGCATGTGGAGATGAACCAATTCATTTCTAAATAACCATCAGGTTACTGAAGAATTCAAAAAGGAAACCCAAAAATTTCTGGAAACAAACAACAATGAAAACATGACAACCCAAAATCTACGAGATGCTGCAAAGGCAGTTCTAAGAGGAAAGTTTACAGCACTACAGTCCTACCTCAAGAAAAAATAAAAACATTGAATAGACAGCTAATTATACACCTAAAACAGGTGGAAAAAATAATAATAAGAAAAACAACAACAACAACACTTCTGATATTAGTATAAGAGAAAGCAAACCATAAAGATCTTGGCAGAAATTAATCAAAAAGTAATGAAAGAAATAATAGTAAATATTAAAAAAAAAACAAAAAAAAATAAAAGCTGGTTCTTTGAGAAGACTAACACAATTGAGAAACCTTTAGCCAGACTCATCGAGGAAAAAGGAGAGAACAATAAACAAACTTAGAAATGAAAAAGGAGAGGTTACAACAGAAAATTCAGGAATACAAGGGAGTAAAAGAGACTATTGTGAACAACCAAATGGCAATAAAATAAATAATCTGGGAGAAATGGACAGATTCTTAGAAATACTCAGTCTTACAAGACTCAACCAAGTTCTCTGCATCTTAAGAAAACCAAACCAATGCCATCATTTTACAATGTAAAAAACAGAGACTTCTGTATTTAATGTAAAAAAAAATCACAGCCAGATTTTCACATACAGCAAATAAAGAACTCCACATTTCATGTAAAAAATCAGCATACAGATTTTGTTAAGTGAAATACAAAACATTCAATATATCATGGGATAAACTCATCAATATTATTTTCATATGAAAAATGTAGAGAATTCTACATTTAATTTATTAACATCATCACCCTTAATTTCATATGTAAAATATACAGATTTTCAGGCTTTTGTTAGTCACATTGCTGCACAGATTTTGTCGTCTGAAATATAGAAGTTCTAAATCTTGGTGGAGACAACTTTTCATATGTGATATACATAATACTCAGTTTCATGTGGTAAAACATGAAGAGAGATTTTCATATGTGATATATGGAGTATTTCTTCTTTCATGTTGAAAATGGGTGTCCAGATTTCAAATGTGAAATATAGAGAATTCATATTTCATATGGTAAAATAGACAACAGTATATCTATATATGAAACACAGAAAAAATTCCATACATTTATAAGGAATATCTAGGCCCATTTTTCCATATATGAAACTTGAAAAATTTCATATTTTATGTGTGAAAATCTGCTCACACGTTTCTATGTGAGAAATGTAGACTTTTCATGATTCACACGGGAAAAATCTGTTCACAAATTTCACCATGTAAATGACAGAAAGTTACATATTTATGTCATTAAATCTTAATACAGATTTTGAATATTACATATCCAGAATTTCATATAGCAAGCAGAAAAAGATATGTGTATATTATCATCTGTAAAGTAAACATCATTCCATATTTGACCATGACAATTTGTACTTTGAATTTCACACATGAAACATACAATATTCAATATTTGACATTCAAAAACCTATGCCTAGAAAACACTTGCTATTACCTTAATATGAAGAGTGTAGAGAATTTAATATGCATGTAGGAAAAATGAATGTCCATATTTTGAGAGGTTAAACACAGAGAATTCCATATATCATGAAGGAAAATGTGCACACATATATTCATAAGTGTAATATACAGAATGAATGTTTCATTCCATTAGGCACTGAATTCCATATTTAATGCAAAAAAAATCTGTGGCTAGACTTTCAAATGAGAAATGTAGAGAATTCCATCTCAATAAATGTTTAAGGTAGAAATACTAGGACTTGTATTTTCAAGTGTAAAATCTAAAGAATTCCATATTTCAGAAAGAACACCCTGTGCTTCTATCTCGATAAGGGAAATATAGAGAATTCCATGTTTCATGTAGGACAGTCTACACCCAGCTCTTCGTAGCTGACATGTGGCAAATTGCATGCATGATGGCTCAAAATCAGTGTCCAGTTTTCATATATGGAATACAGGATTTTGCTAATTCATTTAATAACACCTGAGATAATGCTCAACATTCAGAAAACTAAGAGCATGGCCTCCGGTCCCATCACCTCAACGCAAGTAGATGGGGAAACAGTGGCTAACTTTATTTTTCTGGGCTCCAAAATCACTGTGAATGGTGATTGCCACCATGAAATTAAAAGACACTCGCTCCTTGGAAGGAAAGTTATGACCAACCTAGACAGCATATTAAAAAGCAGGTACATTACTTTTCCAACAAAGGTCCGTCTCGTCAAAGCTATGGTTTCTCCAGTGGTCATGTATGGAAGTAACAGTTGGACTGTAAAGAAAGCTGAGTGTCAAAGAATGTAAGCTTTTGAACTGTGGTGTTGGAGAAGACTCTTGAGAGTCCCTTGGGCTGCAAGGAGATCCGACCAATTCTTCCTAAAGGAGATCAGTCCTGGGTGTTCATTGTAGGGACTGATGTTGAAGCTGAAACCCCAATAGTTTGGCCACCTGATGTGGAGAACTGACTCATTTGTAAAGACCCTGATGCTGGGAGGGATTGAGGACAGCAGGAGAAGGGGACAACAGAGGATGAGATGGTTGGATGGCATCATTGACACAGTGGACATAGGTTTGGGTGGACTTCGGGAGTTCATGATGGACAGGGAGGAAGTGGAGGTAAGATTTCCAATTTGAAACATGAGTTCAGTTCAGTTCATTCGCTCAGTCATGTCTGACTCTTTGAGACCCTGGACTCCAGCACACTAGGCCTCCCTATCCATTCACCACTCCCAGAGCTTACTCAAACTCATGTTTATAGAGTCAGGGATGCTATACAACCAACTCATTCTCTGTCATCACTTTCTCCTCCTGCCTTCAACCTTTCACAGCATCAGGATCTTTTCCAGTGTGTCGATTCTTCACATGAGGTGGCCAAAGTATTGGAGTTTCAGCATCAGTCCTTCCAATGAATATTCAGGACTGATGTCATTTACGATGGACTGGTTGGATCTCCTTGCAGTCCAAGGGTCTCTCAAGTGTCTTCTCCAACACCACAGTTCAAAAGTATCAATTCTTCAGCACTCAGCTTTGTTTATAGCTCAACTCTCATATCCATGCATGACTGCTGGAAAAACCACATGTTTGACTGGAGGCACTTTTCATGTAAAGCTGCTGCACTGAAATTTTTAATCTGAAATACATACAGTTCATATATTATAAGTCAATCTGTACCCTGGTTTTCATATGTGAAATAATAAAATCCCAATTTTCCATTGTGAATAATTCCTTAGCAGGTTTTCTTATGTCAAATATAGAGAATTCACTATTGCTTGTGGTAGACTCTGCTTACAGATTTAAATATGAGCAATACAGAGAGTTCCATTTTTCAGTTAGAAACATCTACACCTAGATGGTGAAATATGAAATAAATGGAATACCGTATTTTTTTCAGCAATTTCCTTTTTCTAATTTATTTATTTTTAACTTAAGGATATTTTTTTCTCAGAATTTTGTTTCCTGTCTAACCTTAATATTCATTTGAGAATATCATATTTCGTGCAAGAAACTATTTGCCTTGATTTTTATACCTGAAATAAAGAGAATACCAAAATTCATGTAAGGTTATCTATACCCACATTTTCAAGAATGAATTCGAAAAATTCCATCAATCACACTGGGAAGTCTGAACCCAGGTTTTCAAGTGGGAAATAAAAATAATTACCTATTTTATGTAACTAAAACTGTGCTCTGATTTAGATCAAGGAAATACTGAAAATTTCATATTTAATGAAGGAAAATGGATACCCAGATTTTCTAATGACATATTTGCAGAATTTCACAGTATCATGTATCAAAACCTGCACACAAATTTTCTGCATGCAGTTTTACTGAACTTCAGATTTCACGCAGGTAAAAATGACATCCAGATTTTCATATGTGAAATAAACAGATCTCCTTATATCAAGTGGGGACATCAGAACCTACAAATTGAAAAGTTGCTAATGATTTACCTTTTTCATGTAAAAATATTGGCACCCAGAGTTTCAAATGTAAATATAGATTTTCTCATATAACATGTAGTGAAATCGTCACCCAGACTTTCATAAATACAATATAGAGAATACTACATTTCAATAGGGAACTCTGGGACCAAATTTTCATACAAGAAACATAGGTGAATGTATATTGTCCCATTTGGCCCAGATCTTAATTTCTGAATCATGGAAATTTACATACTTTATGTATGAAATCTGACACAAATTTTCCTATGTGACTAACTGAGATTTCAAATTCAATATGAGAAAATTGTCTTCAGAGTTTCAAATGCAAAATATAGAGGACTTTACATGTTATGTCAGATCTTCCTTCAAATTCTCTTTGTTGACATATAGAGAATTTCACAGCTGAAGCCATTTTCATATATAAAATAGAAAATTCCATGTTTATTGTAGGGAAATTGATGCCTGTTCTTCAAATGTTAAATACACAGTATTCTATATTCTTTGAAGGAATGTCAGCACACAGATGTTCCAATGAGGAAAAAAAAAAAAAAAATCCACTACTCACGTTTAAAACCGGTGACTGTGTTTTGATATGTGAGATAGAGATATTCGTATTCCCTGCATACAAATCTGCATTCAGAGTTTCATAACTGTATTATAAAGAATTGCATATTTCAGGCAATAAAACCTTTTCATATGTGATATACCATGAATTCCATATCTCAAGTTGGAAAATCTGTCACCAGGTTTTCATAAGTGAATTACAGAAAATTTCATATTTCATGTTCTAAAATCTACACCTAGAATTTCATATGTGAAATTGAGAACTTCATCTTAGCTGGAGGACTATCTGGTGTCAGACTTTAAAACAAGAAAGAGAAAATTTGACTGTGTGCCCATTCTCAAACATGGAATACTTCACATACTTCAAATTTTCATGTTTGAAATATACAATATTCCTTATTACATTTCAAATTTTCATATTTGAAATATACAATATTCCTTATTACATGTAAACAGCTGAAACAGTGAATTATTCAAACTCTCATAGTTTAAGAAGTAAAACTGGCATCCAGACATTCATAAATGAAATAGAGAGATGTCCATATTTCAAAAAGTAGCTTCTAATTTTCCTTTGGGGGTATAGAGAATTCTGTATTTCAAGTTGGAATATCTCCCCCTGATTGACATATGTGATAAAAAGTTACTGTTTTTCAGTTACTCAGCCAAGCCCAGCTCTTTGCAATACCTTGGACTGCAGCACTCCAGGTTTCCCTACCCTTCCCCACCCAAAGTGTCTCCAACACTTTGCTCAGACTCATGATTGTTTCAGCATGTGATTCCAGCATGTCCAACCATCTCAACTTCCATTGCCCACTTCTTCTTCTGCCCTCAGTCTTTCCCATAACAGAGACAACAATATTCTATGACAAGGCAGAGCCTTAGTCTTTTCCCATGAGTCCTTTACATCAGGTAACCAATGTATAGGAGCTTCAGCATCAGTCCTTCCAATGAATATTTAGGTTTAATTACTTTAGGATTGACTGGGTTGATCTCCTGGCTGTACAAGAGACTCTCAAGACTCACTTTCAGCAAAACAGTTCCAAACCCTCAGTTCTTTGGCACTCAACCTTGTTTATAGTCAGACTCACACATCCATAAATCGATTCAGTTCAATCGCTGAGTCGTGTTCGACTTTTTGGGAACCCATGGAACACAGCATGCCAGGGCTCCCTGTCCATCACCAATTCCCAGAGGTTACAAAGACATGTCCATTGAATCTGTGATGCCATCCAACCATCTCATCCTCTGCTATACCCTTCTCCCCCTGCCCTCAATCTTTCCCAGTATCAGGATGGTTTCAAATGAGTCAGCTCTTCGCATCAGGTGGCCAAAGGACTGGAGTTTCAGCTTCAACATTAGTCCTTCCAATGAACTCTCAGGATTGATCTCCTTTAGGATGGACTTGTTGGATCCGTTTGCATTCCAAGGGTCTTCTCCAACACCACAGTTTGAAAGCATCAGTTCTTCAGCACTAAGCTTTCTTATAGTCCAACTCTTATATCCATACCTGATGACTGTAAAAAATATATGCTTTACTAGACAGACGTTTTTTCTGGCAAAGTAATGTCTCTGCTTTTTAATATGCTGTCTAGGTTGGTCATAACTTTCCTTCCAAGGAGTATGTGTCTTTTAATTTCATGGCTGCACACCATATGCAGTGATTTTATAGCCCAAAAATATAAAATCTGCCACTGTTTCTAGTTTCCCCATCTATTTGTCATGAAGTGATGATCTTAGTTTTCTGAATGTTGAGTTTTAAGCTAGTATTTTCACTCCCTTCTTTCACTTTTATCAAGAGGCTCTTTAGTTCTGCACTTTCTGCCATAAGGTTGGTGTTATCTGTATATCTGAGGTTACTGATAATTCTCTGAGCAATCTTGATTCCAGCTTTGTATCACCTAGGATAGCATGGCTCATGATATACTCTGCATATTAGATAAATAAGGAGGAAGACAATATACAGCCTTGATGTTCTCCTTTGCCTATTTGGAACCAGTATGTTGTTCCATGTCCTGTTCTAACTGTTTCTTCCTGACCTGCATACAGATTTCTCAAGAGGTGGGTCAGGTGATCTAGTATTCACATCTAAGAATATTCCACAGTTTATTGTGATCCACACAGTCAAATTCTTTGACTTTGTCAATGAAGCAGAAGTAGTTTTGTTTTGTTTTGTTTTTCCTGGAACTCTCCTGGTTTTTCAATAATCCAATGGATGCTGGAAATTTGACCCCTCATCCCTATGTTTTTTTCTAAAACCAGCTTGAATATCTGGAATTTCATGGTTCAGGTATTGCTGAATCCTGGCATGGAGAATTTTGAGCATTAATTTACTAGCATGTGAGATGAGTGCACTTGTGTGGTACTTCAGGCATTCTTTGGCATTACCTTTCATTAGGATTTTAATGAAAACTGATCTTGTCAAGTTTTGTGGCCACTGCTGAGTTTAGTAAATTCACTGGAGCAGTGAGCAGCAGCTGCACAATGCTGGAGTGGCCAGCGGGTGAGAAGGGGTAACCCACATCCAAAGTAAGATAAACCCCAGTAAGATGGTAGGTGCTGAGAAAGAACATCAGAGGGCAGACAGACTGAAACTACAATGGCAGAAAAGTAAGCAATCGAATCCCATGGACCATAGCTTTCTCTAATTCAATGAAACTAAGCCATGCCATGTAGGGTCACCCAAGATGGACATCCATACACATTCAGTGGAAAACAATAAAATAGTTTTGCCTATATGGGCTTCTTTTGACAAAGTGATATCTCTGTTTCTCAGCACATTATGTTTAGGTTGGTCATATCTTTTCTTCCCAGGGGTGAGAGTCTTTTCTTTTCATGGCTATAATCAGCACAGAATAATCAGATATTCTGTATTTAATAGAGGAAAATCAGTGCCCCAATTTACATATGTGAAAAAAAATAAAAATTCCATCTTTTGTTGCTAAGATCAATGGGCAGATGTTTATAAGGGAAATATGCAGAATTACACAGTTCATGGAGAAAAGGTAACACCTAGTTTTTCACATGTGTAAAACATAAAATTAACAATCTCATGTGGGAAAACCTGCACATAAATTTTCATATGAAATACAGAGAATTCCAATTCTGTTTTGGAAAGTTTGTGCTGTCATTTTCACAGGTGAAATATAGAGAATTTCACATTTCATAGAGAAAATTTGCATGCATATGTTCATATGTGAATTATTGAGTTCTATGTTTCATGTAGAAAAAATTTGCCCACATGCCAGTATGTGACACACAGAGAAATCTTTTTAGAAATGGAATTCTCTCTAAGAAATGGATTTCTCTCAAAGATGAAGCATCACTAAACAGAGATAAATGAAGGGACAGCATCCCAATAAAGGCTGTAACTCACTGATACCAGAAGAATTGAAGACTGCCATTGACTGTACAGAGGACCTTTCAAAGTGTTTCTGTTTTCTTCCAGCCTCCATGTGAGAACACATCCCAGTCTGCCCTGAAACCCCAACCCTGTGGGTCCAGGAGCAGCGAGGGAATCAACTGAAGACATCATTTCCAGATCCAAGCATTCTGTGAAGAGTTTAAAGAATGATGTTTCAAACTGGCAGTCTCTTCAGGTAGCAGCTGCTTATGCTACTACAGTGTCATCAGTCTCTGCCAAACCTTACAGAAAAGGCAATGTGTGTTCATGCGCTGGTCATGTAGGGGAAAGAATGCTCCTGCACTTGAGAAGGACAGAAAGTTCTTTATTGCTGGGTGTCCAAGGGACTGTGCATACCTTCCCTAATGTGCCTGATGATAATGCTCATTCTGATTCCCAGCTCCTTTAAGTCTTCAATGAAGCAAGCATACACCCAGGTGCTTCCTCCCTGCCTCTTCTTTCTGCCCATGGATCCAGGTTGGAGCAGCATGCTTTTACTTACACCTTGTTCCTTTGGTAACTTCCTTGGGCTTGTTATCCTAGTGTTAGTGCTTCTGCTACCCCATGGTGTATGTGGCTTACACAGACTTTTTCAAATTTTCCACATCCATTCTTCCATTCCCATCCAGGTCAGATCCTAGAGCTCACACACACATTTGTGCTGCCACATGAACATACACACATACACATGAAACCCTGAAAAAAAAATTTTGTACATATGCAGAACTAGAGGCATATTTGTCCAGGATAATAGGCTTTGTTAAGCACCTCTCTTTTCTTTCTTTCTTTTTTCTTTTCTTTCTTTTTTTTTTTTTTTATTGCATTATTTCCTGTCACCCTGTTGATGAAGTCAGTGTCTTTTACTTTTACAATTATCATGGAATGTTGGAAAAACTTGGGGTTTGCTCATGATGGGGACTGTCCTGGAAAGACATGGGAATGGTTGGGAGTACTTACTGAGGATAGCTGAGTGATATGTACCTGCGTTCTGTATTGTACTGTCACCTTGGACAGGTTCATAGTGCCAAATATATTGTCACGATTCCATTCCCTGTGCTTTCTTTCCAGGAGCCAAACAGAAATAGCAAGGGGCTTTGGACTCTGTTGACTTGAAGCACCACTTTCTGGGCCTGCACCTCTCAAGATCATTCCTTGTGAGTTTTGTGCCCTCTTCACAGGCTCAGCAACCCATCCCCACTCCCATACTGGGCCCATGACCTTCTGACCCATGTTCTCTTGCTCATCCTAAGGGAAGTTTTCTATTTGTAAATGTTTCCATTTCCCCTGAGGTTTATCTCCTACATCAAGAAAAGGCCAGATAGACACTGGATAGCCAGATGGCCAAAGAGAGTGTGACAGGCCTGTGTTTGATACAGTATCCTGAGAAGATATGCATGGATCCAAAGAGTCTCTGCTGAAAGAAGGCACTGAATATGATGAGGTCAAGAAGGGAAGGGAGATTACCTTCCCATCGGCTTTATAGTTTACTAACCCATACACATGGAGTCCCACCATAGACGACACTCTGATAATCCTGCCTACCTAGGGCTCACAGCTCATGCCTCCCTTGTGCAGAAAGCAGCATTTCCCTGCCAAATGCTTCAACAGGGCTTGATTATAGCCCAGACCTCACTGATATGTTAAACGCCAAGGCTGTCTTTCTGCTGCTGTCTCTATACTGTGATAGCTTGGCCTACAGCTCACGCATCCCTGCCAGGATACAGAACCCACAGTCCATGGACCCCAGTTGAAGGTTGGCCCAGGAGACATCCAAGATGCCCACTTAAAATCAAGGGACCCTGAGTCTCATAGTGTCGATTTCCTTCAGGACCACCATTACAAAATTCAGAGATTCTTCTCCAGTGTCAGAATGTTCTGTCAGTTGTAGACACACATCTTTGCCCCTCTGCCCTCCACAGTGAAGATCAAGGCTTCAGAGAATGGAAGAAATTCATGGCAGAACTTCTGTCACATGTAGGGGACTAATAGATAGGACAGCTACTCCCTAGTCCCTGGAACCTGAAAAGCAGCAGACTCTGAAATACTCCCAGGGACATTCTTGTCTCTAACTGTCCCTGTGTCCTGGTGTGCAAAGTGTCCACCACCCTTGCTTCCTCCCGATTCTCTCCCTCACAGGCAAATTTTGGCAGAGGCACACACACATATACCCATCTCCTATGCTTTCCTCACTTTTCTGCACTGTTATGAGGTCTGGAAGTGCCCGGACTGATAGGATGCTCACACTCCGTCTCCCAGGATACATGGAATCTCATGCTGAGACTCTACCTTAGCCAGTTATTTCTCTCATATGGTGCCAATGAGTGCCACACTCGGGGAGGGTGTGTGTCGGCTGATGGGATGATCCTAGGCAACACTAGCCCAGCACCTTCCCCTATCACCTACTCATGTGTAGAAAAATTCTCTAGGGCAGCAGACTCTCTCTGTGCTTCTGCCTGCAAGACAGTGCCCTTGTCCAAAGGACCTTGGCCTCTTCCAAATCTTGGGTCCTGCCCTAGCCATGTTCATTTGATCTTTAATTGAGTAAGATGATCACCCATATTGATATTTGAAATATACAGAATTCCATGTTTTAGGTAGTAAAACTGGCACACAGATTTTGGTATCTGAAATATACAAAATATCCAGATGTCATGTGGGAAAGTTAGCACCCAATTCTTCATATGTGATATACATGATGTTCATTACTTCACATAGGAAAACTTGAGCAGAGATTTTCAAGTGTACTGTATAAAGTATTTCATATTTCATGTAGAAAATGAGTAGACAGATTTCAAGTGTGACATATAGAGTATGTAATATTTCAAGTTGGAAAACTTGCTCATGTACTTTCACATATGAAATTTACACAGCTCATGTTCTGTGTAGGAATATCTGTTCCCAGATTACTATATGTGAAACATGGAAAATTACATATTTTATGTAGAAAATCTTCATTAAGATCTTTGTATGTGAAATATAGAAAGTTTCATACATTAATATGGCAGAAAAATATGCTCTCAAATTATTATCTGTAAAATATATATCATTCCATATTTTATTTTGGTAATCTGCACACGTGAAGCATAATAAAATGTTATTTCACATTGGAGAGAGTATTCCTATAAAACCTGCACTTATATTTTAATATGTGAAATATCAATTATTTAATAATTAATATAGGATGATGAATCCATATTTTCAAATGTCAAGCACAAAGCATTTGATCTATCATGTAGGAAAATGTGCACACATATATTCATAGATGTAGTGTAAATAACTCAGCTGTGAATATAGAAGATATTTTCTCAGAATTTCATACAATGTGATCCATATTCCATGCAGGAAATTCTGTGCCTCTAGTTTCAAGTGTGAAATATCAAAAATTACATATTTAATGTGGAAATGATGACACCCATGTTTTCCTGTGCGAAATATAGAGTATTCCATATTTAAATCAAGGAAATCTGTGCCCAGAATTTTGTATGTGAAATATAAAAAACACCAAATTTCCTGTAGGATAATCTGTACCTTGAAATTTGTCTGCAAAATGTACAGACTTGATGTTTCATGGATAATAATTTGCCCCCAGATTTCCATATAAGAACAACAGATATACTTCATGTTAGAAAATATTTTTATGAATTTATCCATTTATAATTGAAGGATAATTGCTTTACAGAATTTTGTTGTGCTCCCTCAAACTTCAACCTGAGTCAGCTGTAGGTATACATATGTCATATTTCTCTTGAAGCTCCCTGCATCTCCTTCCCCATCCCACCCATCTAGATTGATAGAGAGCCCCTGTTTGAGTTCCCTGAGGCATACAGAAAGTTCCCATTGGCTATCTCATGTACATATAGTAATATAAATTTCCATGTTACTCTCTCCATATATCTCAACCTCTCCTCCCCTCTTCCTTTGAGATTATTAAATAAGAACTGCATAAATTTTATACTTCAAGCAGGAAAATGTATGCCAAATTTTCATATGTAAAATACACAGACTTGCACATTCTTGTAGGAAAAGTGTGCACAGATATCCCTATGGAAAATAACCAAGATTCCATATATCATGAAGAAAAATGTACAGGGAGATTATTGAACATAAAACATTTCATATTTCACATACAAAAATCTGCACCCATATTTTCACATGTTAAATTTACAGAAGTCCATAACTCTTGTAAAAAGTCATCATTCAGGATTTCATATGCATGAACCAGGGTATCAAAATCGAGTGCCCTTGAGTATTCCAGATGTTCTAGAAGAAAAAAGATAGGGGAAGATGTGGGAGGGGCTTGAGGATGGGTGGGACATGTGTTCCTATGGCTCATTAATGTTGATGTATGTCAAAAGCCATCACAAAGTAGCTACATCAAAAGTCAGACTCTCAGCAGAGTGTAGCTAAAATAATATTGCAAATTTTGTCCAGGGCACTCCAGGCTCTCTCTCTGGCCTTGGGCTTGTTAGTGAGCTTCAGAGCATGAGGGAGGCTAAAGAGGTCAAGAGCCCTTCCTAGAATCACTCACTCCACTCACCGGCCTGGCCCAAGGTTCAGAGAACTATAAAACTGCCCACCATCCTTGAATTAATTGTTGTAGCGACCTACGTGTGTCATAGTCTATGGGACCCAGCCCCCCATTTGGGTGGACTGAGGAGGTTGAGAGACAGCTGTGTGTTGGACACCTGGCTCCTCTTTGAAGATGGCTGGGCATGGTATAGGGATATTGGTAACACCAGGGAATTGAGAACTGAGACCTGCTTCTCCTGCTAGGACAGGGCACTGATTGGAGGACTAAGACTGCATGTTGGGCACTAGAAGGCTCCCAGATAGGATAAGCAGCCTGTACAGGAAAGCCTTCTCCCAACCAGGACCTTGAAGAGTGAAAATCAAATTCAGACCTTTCAGTTCAGAATATGGAATGATATTTATTTCCATAGTTGTTTACAGGAAGACAGTGACCTGACCATGTCCCTACCTCAGGACCAGAGGGTCTGACTCATATATGATTCCACTGAAAGCTTTGGGGGAGTTTGGGATATTAAAAGGCATAAGCCACACACATCCTTGCATGGCCCTGCAATACAAATCTCTCAGCTTTAAAATCTACTGTTTTCAAGTTGCTTGGCCTGAACATCTTGGATACATGGGTATTCGTTAAAGTAGTATCTGATCTCTCAATTCTGTGTATGAGAGAATGCCTCATTCAAAAACTACATTCTCTCATACAAATATGAGAAGTTTATCATTTTCTTTAAAAATGAATTTAGCATAAACAAATAGCTATGCTGCTGCTGCTGCTGCTGCTGCTAAGTCGCTTCGGTCGTGTTCGACTCTTCACGACCCCATGGGCCACAGCCTACCAGGCTCCTCCATCCATGGGATTTTCCAAGCAAGTACTGGAGTGGGGTGCTATTGCCTTCTCCAACAAATAGCTATACTTATTACCAATTCAGTTTAAGACAAAATTGTTGTTACAAGTGTTGTCATCAGGTCTATTTGAGGACCACTTATTATTTTGAAAATTTGTTATGAGCTAATTTGCTAGTATATATATATATATATATATATATATATATATATACTATATGTGTGTGTGTATATATATATGTATATATATATAGTGTGTATATGAAATATAACTTTTTTCTTTGCAGCCTTTTCATAGTTCATCATGTGCTTCACATTATGCTTTAATATTTACCAAATTATGTAAATGATTTACTTTCTTTATGTCTTTGCAAAATTTTGAATTTTTTTACATCTGTATTACTCTAGAATGACTCACTGTTTTTCTTAACCAGTACTTGCTGGATGGGGAAGACCTGATTAGTGGGGTGAACTCTGAAAGACAGATGAATATATAGCAGTACCAAGTGGAAAGAAGAAAATACAGTTCATCCTATTAAAATGTGTATGTGGAAGGCCTAACCCTCTGAATTTTGTATGTAGTCAAAGTGTGACTAAGGTACAATCTGTTTCAGACACTATTTGAAAATTGAGCCTCACAACAGGAAGTTTGGTCAATAGAATGTGTTCTTTTTAAGGAGATCAAAAGAGACAACATGGAGACATTACTATGTGAAGACATTACTATGTGAAGCCAGGTGATGACCAGTCATAATCCAAAAGAGGTCTCAGAAGAACATAAAGCTGCAGACCCTTTGATTACATACCTGATTCCCAGAAGTTTGAGAGTACATTTATTGAAGTCACCTGGCATGGGGCATATTGTTATGGCAAACCTAGCAAATAAATATATGCACTTTCTGTTGAAGAGGCTTTCAGTTTCAAAAGAGGCCTCCTTTTCTTACCTAGGTTATCAAGGAAAGGAAACTGATACAGAACTCTCTTTCCTGTCAACTGACAACCCTCACAGATTCCTAAAGTTTGCTAAGAGTTTTCAGTCTTTCTTTAGCAATTCAGCCTCACAAAAACATATTTACCCATGATTTCATGGGTAAAATTGACCTAGGAAATATAAAGAGGATAGTTTGCAGAAAGTGGTAGAAGAAAAGAAGCTCACCAGGAAGGCAGCATGACCTTATCAAAAACATACAGCATTCTCCATTGATCCTTCCCACAGATCTCTTTTGAAATACATAGGAGGAAAAGGGTAGTTAGTGACCAAAGCATTGCTGCCTGTTGCTTTAGTGATGCTACAAGGTTGGGATGTCAGGGCAAGCATGCCTCAATAAACCATTCCAAAGCAACACGCTAGGCTAAAATAGCCATGTGGCCACCTAGGGACAACATCACAAGTCCTCCAAACTGTTGGAGCCACTTGGGCCAAAAAAGTTTTCCAGGTGTATTTGTGACACCTTCTCAAGAAGAATGGAAGAATTTGTAGTCTATGGCCACCACTCCTATCACCAGTCCTCTGGATTGCTCAGAAGCCCAAGAGACCACCATTTTAACCTCCAAACTATATAACCAGGGGGGAAAAATGCAACCCTTATCAAACTGAAGGGCTCTGACCCAAACAGATGCACACGTTCCTCAACTCCAAGAAAGACCATTATGACCAACAAAAATCACAGCTCCAAGCTATCTCATTGTTAACATTTTCAGACATACCAGGGACACATCCCAATTATTGATAGAGTGTAGACTTTAAGTCCTCTTGCAACTCCACAAATTGTGCCATGAAGACTGTTCAAGCTTTGTTCTTAGCCAAGCCTAACAGACAAATTCTGAACTGCAGCACAAAAGGCTCAACACAGGTTCAACTGAGAATATTTGGACTATTGGACTATCAGTTGCTTCCAGGTAGAGGATACTGTTGAGGAAATGTACAACAAAAGCAAAGTCATCTAAAATGCTTTTGTGCAGTTTCAGAGAGAGAATGCTCATCTTGCAGATAACCCAGTTGACAGGATTTAAATCAGTTTAAATTTAAATCAATTTAAATTCAGTTTAGAGACAAAGCAGTGCAGATTCCTTCTATGGCGCTTAAGAAGCTTCAATGAAGGCTGCCTGCAGCCCCTAAATTGCATTTCTCAAATGTATCCATTCAATCAGCAGAGAGTTAAATCTATGGACAATGGACAGGCTTTGGTGGAAGGTGATGAAGAGTGTAGGAACAAAGAATCTTTCCAGGGAAATGGACAGAGCATGCTACAGGTTGGTGGTAAGATGGAGGAAGATGGTGAGGAGAATGATGGACATATTTCAGGGATAGAATCTGGAAATCTGGGATCATGGGAAGTGCTCCAGACCTTGCTATAGGGGTTGGCCATAGTTCAAAATATAATAAGCTAATGTGGTCTCTGACCTCAATGAACTTTTACAATCTTAATGCCTTGATATACTAGATGAGACCAAATGCAGTGCCACTGTAATACAGGAGATATTATCGTGGAGGGGTTGTGTGACTTGCAGGAGATTGTCTCCTTCAAGCTTGTTACAACACTTAGCATACTTAATAGAGCTGGAGTCAGGACTCAGCAATGTATAGACTGTACTCTTAGACATATTTCAATTATGAGATCATATGTGGTTAAATATCTGCAGTTTTACTTTCTTACTCTTAGAATATTTCTCTACTTATACAAAAGGAAGATAGCACTAACTTAGAAGTCACATCTTTGCAATACCAGAGACGCTTCAGTAAATGTAAGCAAAGATACAAATCAAAGGCACAGATAAACCAAGTTTTCAGGAGTATGGGAAGTACAAAAGGCCGTGGGAAAGTAGGCCATGAAATGGATGAGTGACATAATAGTGTGGGGGAAGCTTTGATGAGAAACCAAAAAAGCCTGTATATGATTCCTTTTGTCATGATACCAATAAGTCCATTTCCCTTCCAGCTAGCTCTAATTAAGCATCTCCATTCATTGCATACACAACAGCCTCCAGGTGATGATCCAGCTTAATATCATAGCAAAACCACACATTTCAGCTTCTTCCTTAGTCTCATGATAGGATTACATATGTTTTCTATGGACACCCCATTTTGTATTACTATAATGATCAGAATTCTAGCACACTGCTTCTGACACCTTCAGGTATGTCACTGTACAGGCTACCCTTTCATCTTCCTAACATCATCTCCATCTTCCCATGAGCATTCAGGTGCCTCCATTAGTACATCTTATGCAGTTCTCATGAAGACCTTTGTCACCATTAGGACTTCTATCAATGCATTAAAGTATGAAATAAGCAAATGTGGTAGGATCCTGGAAAAATTTCAGGAAATGTGGTAGGATCCAGGAAAAAATTCAGGAAAAATTTCACTAATTCCCTAGAACGCCTTCAAAAAAGGGATACTCATTCTTCCTGATACATTCTTGGGGAAGGACTAGTACCTTCATAGAAATAAATGTGAAGATGATTAACAGGCTTGCTATGGAAAGAATCGAGGAATCCAATGGAATACATAATCTCTTTCACTTGTGACATTTTATCAGGCATGGCCTCACTTCAAAGATAGATAGAAGTGCCACAAACACGTAGGAGAAAAATTCTTGGGGTTCTCTAGTTCCATGCCAGAGCTGATCCTATCATAAAACAGCAAACTTCTAAGGAAGATATATATGTGGATATATAGATGATTGATAGATAGATAGATAGATAGATAGATAATAGGTAGACAGAGACATACATGCATACATAATATATATATTATATTATAAATATATATTTATATAAAATATATATTTTTATATTTAAATATATTTTTATTTTTATAAATATAAAAATTATAAAAATATATAATTCTTTTTATTATTATATATAATAGTTATATATATATTATATTATATATATTTATATATATTTATATTATATTATTTATATTTATTTTATTTATATTATATTATTTATATATTATATAATATATTATATTAATATATAATTAATGTTATTAATAGAATTATAAAATATTATATTTTTATTTTAAATATGTATATTTTTTATTTTTAAATATAGATATATTTATATAAAAAATATATATATGTGTGTATATGTGTGTGTGGATAAGGAAGAGATACATGTGTGTCTCGGGGGTATAATTTCCTCTCAGTTGCAGATCTTTCCACTGCACTCCTTATTGCTCTAGACAAGGGAAATGTTAAGTTAGAGGTCATTATTCCCAAATAGTAAAGGAAATATCCTAGTGGACCAGACCCTCTAAAGCCAAGACAAGATAGAAATCCTTATTTCAGGTAACTGGAAATAAGTTTCAAAACATGAATGGAGAAAAGGATGACAACACTCTCCTCAAAGGAAAAGCTTTTTTATTTTTTTGTCTGAAGGGGAAGAAGCATACAATATTCTAAATGGAGGCATGGAGATAGTTTAGAAAAAGGATTAGACCTTAGTTTCAACCACAGGCAATCTTATCAGAAAAGAAAGAGAAGATTTTTAAATCTGAACAAAAGTTAGATGTGTTTATGTGTTCAAAGTCTTGTCAGACTTTAAGCAACCCCAAGGAGTATAGAGGGCCTGACTTCTCTGTCCATGGGAGTTTTCAGGCAAGGAAACTGGAGTGGTTTGCCATTTGATACTCCATTCAGTTAGATGTGTACATCTGAAGAAAAACATAATCCATGTATTTTCTTGCATCTTTTTCAAGGCAAAGCAAACTGTACAAGCTCTTTGCTCCAGAATGTCATTTTGAAATTTAAAAGTTGTGCTTGTGAATGAGGAAGGTTTATAATATTGTGGACTGGAATGACTCAAGAAGAGACAAGTTAAAGAAAAATGTAAATATCTACCTCACACAGTTCAGTGAGTCCATTTTTTTTTTTTTAAACCATACAACAACAGAAGACCCATTCTTTATCGCCATCCAATACCTAAACAGGAGAAATAGGTAGGCAGATTGCATAGAGTGCAGAGAAGACCATAAATCTCTGTGTAAGACTCTTAATTTTCTAGGTTTTCAGTATTTCTGTTGTTGTTTTGTTTCCTTTTTTTTTTTTTTTTTCTACATCTCATCTCCTGGAAATATCTAGTAACTCTAACGAGGCCCCAGATGCTGTGTTGCCTTGGTGTTTGGAGTAAACATGCCCATGAGCTAGTGGCACTGAGTTTCCCTCAGGACTCTAGGAATAAGTCAAGTATTCCAGTGTTTATGATATCAACAAGGCATTCTAGAGATTATTTATTGGAAAGTCCCAAATGGGCACAGAAAGCACTGGCATGCAGAACAAATTTCTGAGTAGGAATTCTTACCACCTAACCCTCCTGAACATGGTCTGCAGCAAGATCAATAAGAGCTAGCCACACTGGTCCTCATTATACCTACCCCTAAAGTACGAAGTACAGGTTGGTGCTGATTGGAAGAGGGGCTGGGTGTGTATCTAGAAGCATCAATGTCCATGAAATAACCATGCAGTGGTTGGTTGGAGTCAAATTACAGCAATGCACAGTTGAAGAAAATAAATACATCCTCTAGTTTGCTGCTAGAAATATGAAGGAATATGGCTGCTGAAGTCAAGGGTCCTTAGGGAGATTTGCTAAGAACAAAGCTAGTGGATGTGTTGAAATTCCAGTTGAGGTTTTTCAAGTCCTAAAGAAACATGATGCTGTCAGTGTTACACTCAGTATGTCAGCAAATTTGGAAAACTCATCAGGGGGCACAGGACTGGAAAATGTCAGTTTTTATTCCATTCCCCAGTAAAGGCAAAGCCAAAGACTGTTCAAACTACCACGCAATTGCCCTCATCTCACACCCTAACAAAGTCATGTTCAAAATTCTCCAGACTAGCCTTCAATAGTACATGAACTGTGAACTTCCAGATTTTCAAGCTGGATTTAGAAAAGGCAGAGGAACCAGAGAGCAAGTTGTCAACATCCACTGGATCATCTACAAGGCAAGAGCGTTCCAGACATAAAACACACACTTCTGCTTTATTGACTATGTCAAAGCTTCTGACTATGTGGATCACAAAAAACTGTGGGAAATTCTTCAAGAGATGGGAATACCACACCACCTGTCCTGACTCCTGAGAAATCTGTATGCATGTCAGGACAAAACAGAACTGGATGAAAGGTTGTTGTTGAACCATGAAAAGATGCCGAAATTCAAGTCCTCCAGAGGAGAAGAATTCAATCTTGAGCCAAAGATGAGAGTCATCTAGCAGGGATAGAGAAAGCTTCTGACATAAACATCAGAAGCGGGCAGAAGAGTCTCTCTTGCTAGTGTTAGCAATGAAGTTATACACTCTCCATTTAGTATTACAATGAACCAAAAGAATGTCTGTAGGTTGTAAAGACCTCACTATACCTACTCCCATAATTTACATTTTAAGATAACAAAATTAGCCAGAAGGTTTTTGTTTGTTTGTTTGTTTGTTTCCCCAGAAACTACCCTCAAGCAAGATACATTATAGTTATACAATCTTAAGGAATGTAGAGGGGAAAAAAATGTCTGTTCTTCCTTTCTCCTTGAGAATCCCGGATCCCTCTCTCCTTGAGGACCCCTGGAATTCTTGTCAACCTGCCTAAGAAATGACTTTCTCCTGGATATGGAGCAGCAGACTTGTTCCAAATAGGGAAAGGTGCATGTCAAATTTTGTATATTGTACCTGACTAATTTGACTCATGCAGAGTGCATCATGAGAAACTCTGGTCTGGATTAAGCACAAGCTGGAATCGAGATTGCTGGGAGAAATATCAATGACTTCAGATATGCAGATGACACCACCCTTAAGTCAGAATGTGAAGAAGAACTAAAGAGCCTCTTGGTGATAGTGAAAGAGGAGAGTGAAACTTTTGGCTTAAAACTCAGCACTCATGGCATTTTCTCCCATCATTTCAGGACAAAAAAAGGAAAACATGGAAACTATAAGAGATTTTATTTTTCCTTAGGTTCCAAATTCACTGCAGATGGTGACTACAGCCAAGAAATTAAAAGACCCTTGTTTCTTGGAGGAAAACTCATGACCAAACTAGACAGCCTATTCAAAATCAGAGACATTGTGTTGCCAAAAAAGGTCCACGCATACAAAGCTATGGTTTTTTTAGTAGTCATGTGTGGATGCGTGAGTTGGGCTATAAAGAAAGCTGGGCACCAAAGAATTGTTTCTTTTCTATTGTGGTGTTGGAGAAGACTTTTGAGAGTCCCTTGGACTGCAAGGAGATCCAAACAATCCATCCTAAAGGAGATCAGACCTGAATATTCATTGGAAAGACTGATGCTAAAGCTGAAACTCCAATATTTTGGTCTCCTAATGCGAAGAAATGACTCATTTGAATATACCGTGATGCTGGCAAAGACTGAAGGCAGGAGGAGAAGTGGACAACAGAGGATTAGATGGTTGGGTGGCATCACTGACTCAATGGACATTAGTTTGAGTAAACTCTGTGTATCGGTGATGTACAGGGAGGCCTGGTATATGGCAGTCCACAGGGCCTTAACGTGTAGGAGAAAACTGAACAACTGAACTGAATGCCTGGTATAGGTGAAGGAAGAGAGTTTTAGAGCTGGCTTAAAACTAAATATGAGCAAGTCATGCAGGGGCTGATAGAGGCAGGTTACAGTGATGTAAATTTCTAGAAAATAAAAGCATACTATGTCATGCTGCTAATATGTGAGAAACTTTGCCTGCTGATGCTGTATTTCAAGGAAGGCTTCCTCACTAGGTCCTATCACCTACTCCATTATTTACCCTATCACTACAAGAAATATTCTGGGGGGACGGGTGGTGAAGTAAATACCAATTGTTTGCTGCCCTGAAGGTAGAGCTACTGTTATATCCAGCAGTAGGAAATAGGTTAAGCCTCAGTTTCTTCCTCTTGTACTGCTAATTCCAGACAACTTGCAAATAAGGCATTCCAAGACTCTAAAGCAGATAGGGTCCTTAAGGTTTCTTTATTAGTAATGTTCTTCCACAGAGGAGACATCAGAAACCATCATACCTCCACTTAATGTTTCTAATTACTTTCCCTACTTGTATGTTCAATTCAGTTCCGTTCAGTCGCTCAGTCATGTCCGACTCTTTGCGATCCCGTGAATCACAGCACGCCAGGCCTCCCTGTCCATCACCAACTTGTGGAATTACTCAAACTCATATCCATCGAGTCGGTGATGCCATCCAGCCATCTCATCCTCTGCCATCCCTTTCTCCTCCTGCCCCAAATCCCTCCCAGCATCAGGGTCTTTTCCTATGAGTCAGTTCTTCCCATGAGTTGGCCAAAGTATTGGACTTTCAGCTTCAGCCTCAGTCCTTCCAATGAAAACCCCGGCCTGATCTCTTTTAGGATGGACTGTTTGGATCTCCTTGCAGTCCAAGGGACTCTCAAGTGTTTTCTCCAACACCACAGTTCAAAAGCATCAATTTTTCGGTGCTCAGCTTCTTCACAGTCCAACTCTCACACCCACACATGACCACTGGAAAAACCATAGCCTTGACTAGATGGAACTAAATGATATGATGTTTTAAATCTGTCCTCCTAACCAACTACACATGTCCACACATAAACTGTCATTCAGGTATCCTTAAACTACATGTCTTATACTTTCCCTATTCTGTGCCTTGACAGTGTTCTTCATTTTTCCTGAATTGTCCTTCCCTTATTTCCCAATATCTCCTGCCAAACCCTAATCGTTTTTTAAATGCCTAACTTAGATATATTTTCCTCTTCAGAAGCTTCCGGAAATGTCTAGATGCTAAAACAAATGTACCAGCATCTATAGTCTGTGTCTATGAATTCATATGTGTTCCACATTTTTATTACCCTCATGTTCCAACATCTTTTCTGTATAGATTAAAGCTTAAAATAATATGAAGCACTTCAGCATATTTATTAATAGTGCTGTGAAATTCCAGAATTATTTAAACATAGATTGACTCTTTATGATGACTAACCACAGATAGGGTCACAAATCCGACCAGTAACTATATATGACTTATCATTAATGTATTCATCACAAAGATCTATCTCCAGAATATTAGGATCTTGGTATAATATAAGAAACTCGTTCCACATACGAGTTTGATCAGTAGCGGTTATGCTACTTCTACTACTACTGAGCAGAATGCAAAGGAAGAACAGATAATGATGACAATGATAATAGTGTCTTATCCATAGTATCAGGCTGCTTAATGTAGTCATATGTCCAGACTTAGGGAAATGCAAGCCTACTAGTAGCTTGAGAGTTTGTTACAATTTTCTCAGGTGGATATAATCTGAGGAAACCTCCTAGTGGACTTGCACAAGCAATTTCCTTTATAAGTCTATATCTTGATCTACATAAGTAGAGCATTCGGTTAGATTAACAGCTGCCAAACTCTAAACTTTAATATTTTATCCCTCAGATGACAATGAATACAACAGATAAAATTTAAGCTGTACCAGTTGAATTATAGAATGAATGTGGGCCTGCAAATCTCTGTCTTCTAATTATTCTAATTCTTGCAAGCTTCATGATTAAGACATCTCCCTGCAGCCTCTAGTTCTTTCATATTGAGATATTTTCCTGACCAAGCTCTTGGCTGTTTTTCTCCTTAGAAGCCTTTCTATACCTGTGTATCTAATTCTGTGCACTTGCCTTTGCAATAGGACATGCATTTTAGAGAAGATTGACCTTACTGCCTGGATTAGTTGTGTCAGCCATTAAGGAGCCCCTCAATAGGGCGATTGGCCACAGGGCTTTGACATTTGAGCAAGGTGGTTAGTCAGTGTAGTACGTGATATCCTCATTGACATTGAAGTGTGCGGCTCAGATGGTAAAATAACTGCCTGCGATGTGCAAGACATGGGTTCAATCCCTGGATCCAGAAGAGGCCCTGAAGAAGGAAATGGCTACCTGCTCCTGCATTCTTGCCTGGAAGATTCCATGGACAGAGGATCCAGGTGAGCCACATTTCATGTGATGACAAAGACTTGGACACCATTGAGCAACTAACACTTCCCTACTCTGGTAGATAATATGTGGGTATGAGTTGCTTCATGGAAAATTCTAGTGGTCCAAAGGTCAGAGGTAACCTCTGATTCAGGCATAGAGTAAGTAGGAACTGCTGCTGCTGCTGCTAAGTTGCGTCCGTCGTTTCTGATTCTGGGCGACCCCACAGATGGCAGCCCACCAGGATCCTCTGTCCCTGGGATTCTCCAGGCAAGAATACTGGAGTAGGTTGGCATTTCCTTCTCCAATGCATGTGTGATAAGTCCCTTCAGTCGTGTCCGACTCTGTGCAACTCCTTAGACGGCAGCCCACCAGGCCCCTCTTTGGTCACATGACAGCCTCCTCATGCTAGAGGTGAAGATCCCATTACCGTTCATAAAATTTTGACAGTGAGTGACATGGAAGCAAATGACTTAATACAAACTGAGATAAACTGTGGTACAATCTAGTTTCTGCTTGAGATTAGATTTTGTTTCCCCTCTGTTATATATCTTGTTTCCCTCATTGCATGTCTCCTGCAAATCCTCACATTGAGTCCCATGAATAGCAACCATCGACCCTACTTTAAGGGATCCTGATGAAAACATTCCCACACAGAATAGCAACAACCCTTCCCCAAGAAAAGGCTAGTGAAAGATGGTCAAACTCTAACCTCAGCTTCTGTAAAGAAGACGTGTCACTACCCGCTGCCATTTACTGTTCCTGATAGAGACCTCTGAGACATAGTTTTTCATTCTTTATGTTCTTTTGCCACATAAGTCATTGAAAATATACTTTTGTTAGAAATTTATTATATCTGTTAGCTGACCTTTGGATAGACACCTAAAGTTGGTGGTTTCAATTTGTAAAAATATATTATTCTTTTTTGGAGTGATAGGATCTAATAATGTCTCTTCATGCTCCGCCTTTTTTTTGTTTGTTTGTTTGTTTTAAGATTAATAAGATTAATTATTTTTTCTACTGATTCAAGTATTTAGGTGATTTATTTTTTTCAAATAGAGACTTCTACTCTTAAATAGAGGTGATTAAAATGACAAGCAAAAATAGACATGGGTTGTGATTATTTATTCCAATCGGAGAACACAATGCATCAAAACACACCAGACAGATCAGTTGAAAATAGTAGTCTAAGAACAATCTGCAAAATCAGAAAAAGCTTTATAAGCAAATTAAAATAAGATCTCATAGGCACTACCAAAAAATAACAATCAAGGGAAACAGGGGAATGGCATATGCACACACAGCTGAGACTGAGAACAGAGCACAGGCTGAAACTTCAGTGTGACTGAAGAAGGTAAAGTTAAAGGAACAGTATAAAGATTGAGAATGATATAGAATTCACAGTCCTCAAAGGCTATTCTCAAAATTGTGCTCTCTATCACACACCTTAGGTGGTGAGGGACAGCCTTCTCTGGCTGTAGCAAGGTAGAGAGTGTCTAGAGAAGAGAACTGGATGCTAGAAAATGATTAATAGACCTCTGAGTCATGTGCCATTGAGAAATCACTTAAATGTTGGGACAGGTGGGTTACAATAAGGACACCAAAATGTGGATGAATTTCAGCATAATAAGTGGTAAAACAGCATAACTGAGATATGGAAATGATGAGGTGGGGCAGAAAGTGAAGTAGCCAAGAATAAATACAAGTGTCAAACATGGAAGGCAAAAATTTATTGTTCTTCTTCAGTTAGTAAGTCATTCTCCACTCTATGGCAACCCATGAATGGTAGCCTGCCAAACTTGCCTTCATGATCTCCCAGAATTTGTTCAGATTCATGTCCATCAGTTGATGATGTTATATAATCATCACATCATCTGCTACCGACTTCTCCTTTTACCTTCAATCATTTCCAACATTGGAGCATTTTTGAGTGAGTCAGCTCTTGGCACCCATGGGGCCGAGGGAAGAATGAACACTGAAAATCAACTAAGTTCTCCAAGGAGAACTGTTTAGGTTGTAGATGCAGAAAACATTTTCACAAAAGTCAACACTCTTTGATAAAACCTGTACAGGAATTGTGATCAGAGGGAAACTTTTCAACCTAATAAAGGCCACATATGGATAAATCCACTGCAAACATGAAGCTCAATGTTGAAGAACTGAAATCATGACCACTAGGTCCTGAACAAGACAAAATTGCCCACTCTCACCATTTTTATCCAACATGGAGTTAGGACTTCTACTACAGCATTCAGAAAAGAATAAGAAAAACAAAATTGGAAAGAAACAGGAAAAGAAGTGGTAAAAATGTCACTGTTTGCAGATAATATGATAGTATGCCCAGGTAAGCCAAGGATACCACCAGAAAACCACTCAACCTAATCAATGGGTTTAGGGAAGTTGGCAGAGATACAAAGTTAAGACAGAGTTCTCTTCATTTCTACACACTGAGAACAACAACAACAACAAAAATCTAAAATAGAAATGAAGGAAACATCTCCATTTACTACTGCAACAAGAAAAATAAAATTATGGAGAACACACCTACCCAGACATGGAGAAGAATTGTGTGCAGAAAAGAATAAGATATGAAAGAAATGAATTAAAGGTGACACAAACAAATGTAGACATTACCATTCTCCTTGACTGGAAAAAAGTCAATATTATGGAAATGGCTTAATGTAAAAAGCTGCTTACACTTTCAATGCAATTCCTGTCAAATTATCAATGACAGTTTTCAAAGTAGATTAAAAAAATACAACTTATATGGAAGCATAAAATACTTTAAATTGTCATGAAATCTTAGAAAGAAAGAAAAAAAAATCCAGAGGAATCATATTTTCTGGCTTCAGTCTATAAAATAAAGCACTAGTAATCCACACAGCATGAAACTGGCCCACAAGCAGGAATATGGGCCAACGGAACTGATGGAAAAACTGACAAAATCTCTTGCCCAAACGGACACCTAATCTACGACAAAGGAGGCAACAATATACAATGGAGAAAAGATAATCCCTTTTATATATGATGCTGGAAAATCTGGACAACTAAAGATAAAAAAATAAAATTAGGACACTTCCTTGCTGTTGTTCAATGTCCAAGTTGTCTCTGACTCTTTGTGGTGCAATCGACTGCAGCAGGCAAGCCTCCCTATGCTGCACCATCTCCCAGAGGTTGCCCAAGTTCATATCCATTGCACTGGTGATGCAATCCAACAAATTCATCCTTGTGGCAACCTTCTCCTTCTGTCTTCGGTATTTCCCATGATCAGGGTCTTTTCAATGAGTTGGCCCTTTTCATTAGCTTCAGCAAGAGTCCTTCCAAAGAGTATTCCAAGTTGATTTCAAGAAATTTACTGGTTTGATCTTGCTATCCATGTGACTCTAAAAGTGTCCTTCAACACCATAGTTCAAAGGCATCGATGGCCCACCTATCACAACTGTATGTGAATAACAGGAAGAGGATTGACTCTGCAGTCTTGGTTATATGGACTTTTACTGACAGAGTGATGTCTATTTTTTCACACACTATCCAGGTTTGCCAGAGTTTTCCTGCCAAGAAACGTGTGCTTTTAATTTCATGGCTGAAGTCACCATCTGCAGGGACTTTAGCGCACAAGAAGAGGAAATCTGTCACTGCTTTCCCATACACTCCTTTTATTTGCCATGACATTTGGGGACTGGGTATTGTGATATGAGTTTTCATAATATTGAACTTGCTGCCTGCTTTTGCACTCTTTGTTTTTTCTTATCAAGGGTTTCTTTAGTACATCATCCTATGAGCTTGTAACTCATCCAAACTTTCATTTCTAATCATGTGCTATGTGTAGAAGTTAAATAAACAAGGTGACAGTAAACAGTCTTGCCATACTCTTTCCTCAATCCAGAAACAGTCAATAATTTTTCTAATTGTTGGTTCTCAACCTGCATACAGTTTTCTCAGGAGACGGGTAAGATGGCCTGTATTCCTATCTCTTTAAGTGTTTTCCACAATTTGTTATTATCCATAGGGTCAGAGACTTTAGAGTGGTCAATGAAGAAGAAGTAGAGTTTTCCTGGAAACCTTTTGCTAATTCCATTATGCAGCAAATGGTGGCAGTTTGAAGTCTGGTTCCTCTGATGTGTCTAAACCCAGCTTGAACATCCAGAAGTTCTCAGTTCATGTAATGATGAAGTGAAGCTTAAAAGATTTTGAGCAAAACTTCACTAGCATGGGAGATGTGTCTCATTGTGCAGTGATTTGAACATTCTTTAGTAGTGCCTTGGAATTGGAATTGGAAACCGGGATAAGGATTGGCCTTGTCTAGTCCTGTGGCCACTGTTAGGTTTTCCATATTTGCTGACATATTGAGTGCAACACCTTGAATTTGTCATTTTTGGAATTTTCAAGAGTTCAGATGGAATTCCATCACCTGTATTAGCTTTGCTGATAGAAGTGCTTCCTAAGGCCCATGTGACTTTACAGTTCAGAACAACTGGCTCTGTGGGACTGATCACTCCATCCTGGTTGTCTGGGTCATTGTGTTTTTCTTTTCTTTTCTTTTCTTTTTTCCCTACCACCCTTTGCATTCTTTCCATCTTTTCATGATGTCTTCTGCTTCTTTTAGGTCTTTCATATTTCTGTCCTTTATTGAGCCCATCTTTAGATGAAATGTTGTATTGATATTCCCAGTTGTTGTTTTTCACTAGAGCACTACTTTTTCCCCTCCTCTTCTTTTCTTATATTTCTTTGCATTGTTTTGAAGAAATCCTTCTTGTCTCACCTTGCTATTCTCTGGAAATCTGCACTTAGTTGAGGGTACCTTTCCTTTTTTGGCTTACATTTTCCTTCTCTTCTTTCATAAATATTTGTAAAATCACTTCAAACAAACATGTTTCCTTTGTGTCTTTGATTTTTTTTTTTTTTTTTTTTTGCTTTGGTTGTTTGTTTTTTCTTTTTGGTATGGCTTCTTCCACTGCTTTCTGTAGAATATTTTGAACTCCTCACATGACTCTTGATGTACTCTGTCTACTAGACATAAAGCCTTGAAACTCTTTGCTACCTCCACTGCATTATAGCTCAACATTCAGAAAACTAAAATCATGGTATCCAGTCTCATCACTTCCTGGCAGATAGATTTGGAAACCGTGGAAACAGTGGCTGGATTTATTTTTCTGGGATGCAAAATCACTGCAGGTGGTGGTTGCAGCCGTGAAATTAAAAGACGCTGACTCAATGGAAGGACAGTTATGACTAACTTAGACAGCATATTTAAAAGCAGATAAATTACTTTGCCTACAGAGGTCCATCTAGTCCAGGCTATGGTTTTTCCAGTGGTCATGTGTGGATGTGACAGTTGGACTACAAAGAAAGCTGAACGCTGATGAATTGATGCTTTAGGACTGTGGTGTTGAAGACTCTTGAGATTACCTTGGACTGCAAGGAGTCCAACCAGTCCATCCTAAAGGACATCAGTCTTGCATGTTAATAGGAAGGAATGATGTTGAAGCTGAGGCTCCAATACTTTGGCCACCTGATGTGAAGAGCTGATTCATTGGAAAAGACCCTGCTTCTGGAAAATAATGATGGCAGGAAGAGAAGTGGACAACAGAGGATAAGATGGTTGGACCATATCATCGACTCGATGGACATAGGTTTGGGAGGATTGTGGGAGTTGGTGATGGACAGGGAGGCCTGGCATTCTGCAGTTCATGGGGTCGCAAATAGTTGGACACGACTGAGCAACTGAACAAAACTCATCTGAACTTCATATTCAAAAGGGATTTTATTTAAGGGGTACCTGGCTTTCCTAGGTGTCGACACCGTGCCTTTCTTTGGTTTAAGCTTGAATTTTGCCATGAGAGACTAATGATCTAAGTCACAGTCAACCCCAGATCTAGTTTTTTTTTTTTTTTCTTTCTTTCCTCTGACTGTATACTACAACTCCCTCTTGATTGCTACCAATTATATAATTAAACTTTCTTCAGTATGGTCCCTTTGAAGATGTCCACGTGTAAAGTTATCTCTTGTTGTAAAATGATGTATGCTATGACCACTGCTCACTGTTGACAGAATTCTGTTATTCTTTGTCTTGCTTCATTTTGTACTCCAAGACCAAACTTACATGTTACTCCAGGTATCTCTTAACTTCCTACTTTTGTATTCCATTTGACTATGATGATAAAAACATTTTTCACTCCACTTACTTTAGGAGTTATTGTTAATTGCCTTTGTAATTATAACAGGGTTATGTCTTTAAGTGCAATTTTCTTACTAGCTAGCTAACCATGAGGGTAGCAGTGTCTAGGAGGGGATCACTGCAACTGGAGTTCTGATGTCACTGCTATGGGTGACACTCTTCAATAACAATTCAGCGTTTCCCACAGAGTAGCATAATCAAGGCTATATAATTGATCTAAGAAGATGAACGGACAGATAATTATAAAGACTTTAACTGACAGTTAGTGATTATAAATTGACCCTTAGCCCAAACACCAATGCCAAGTAATCTTAATGTGGGTAGGCTGTGTCCCAAGGCTATCCTCACTGCCTAAGCAAAGGCTATAGGCTAAAAGTGTGAGGAGATGCTACTTCCATGGTAAAGAAAACAGAGATCTCTACTGGTAAACCCAGAGTCAAAGTGTAGTGCCAAGACTATCCTTAACCTGGACATGTGAAATAGTGCTGCAATAGAAATTCAATGGCTCCATGAACAGGGAAAGGCAACAGAGGCCTTCTGCTCATTTCTCCTTTTATCCAGACATTGAGTTCCTAACTAGCAGAAACCCAGTACTACATTCTTTACAGAGTTCCTCCAATGTGGGGTGTTGGAAATGTCTGTCAGGAAAAGCTCAACTCAACTAGAATACCTTCTTGATAAAATGGAAATGGTAACTTTAGGAGAGGCCTAAACTGATGTTTTGGGCAAACTCCAAGAGATAGTTCAGGAGAGGGACATCTATCATGCTGCAATCCATGGGGTCGCAGAGTCACACCAAGGACATGACTTGGTGACTGAACCACAAAACCCATCTAATTTTCAAAGCCTTTCCAAATTTCAACAGGATGGGCTTTCACCCATGACCAGGAGCTTGCATGACAGCTTTCAGGCAGTGATGCCAGTATCCTCACTACACACGTTTTTTTTGTGTGTTTTGTGGAGCCATCAGGGGCCAACAGCTTTAGAATTAAAAATATCAGTGTAGCTTATGAGTAGAAACACCATCATTATAAACAATGCAATGTCACTGGAGGTTTGTGCCATTCTACCTACCATTCTCAGGCATCTGTCTTCTTAAGGATAGTATTCCTGGCTCAATTCAATTGGCTCAACTTGCATCTGTTCACCTAGTCCTTTTGGAGGCCACAGCAAAATGGGGTCTTGAAATTATCTACACATTCACAGATTCCTATGCTGCTGCTAACGGCCACCCCTTGCAGATTGATTTCACCTGCCCTCTGCTCCCTTCTGCTATGGATTTAGACTGCTGCCACAATCATTAATATTCACACAAGATTCCTATTCAGGACAGGTAATTGCTTACCTTAATTAATTTATTCTTGTTTCTTTGGAATCAACAGATATCACTGAATCTGGTCAGCGAATCCACTTCAACTCTCAGAAAACTCATCAGCAGACACTTCAACAAAATATTTTTGGTGTTTACAATGGAAAGGACCTTGCTTATTGAATGTCATAACAACCAACAGCCTTCTTAGAGACACTCCTAAAAGTGCTTCCAGCCATGAATTTACCAAAATGGATGGAAAAGAAGCTCTTCATCCTCATCTTGCTGAACCCTCACACACTGAATCTCCTTCCTTACATAGAAATTCTTATATTCTCCCCAAATTCCACATTGTATCTTCTTTAGGCAAAAATCAAGCTTTCATAATCTAAGACAATGTTCTATTTTTTCCTTTGACTCTACTTCCCCAGTCTGCTATAATTTTAGAATCACTTCACTATGCACTACATTGGGTGCAAATTTAAAAACTACAGAATGGACTTTGTTCATCTTCCAGCAAACTATTCATCATCACAGTAATGCTAGTCTCTGCCCTGAATCCTGATACTGAAGAAGTTCAGACTGATCAGTCCTGTGAGGACCAAGAAGATTTCCTAGAGCTAACAGCAAGTGAAAAATGTCCTTATGACCATAAGGGATTGGAATGCAAAAGGAGAAAGTCAAGAGATATGAGGAATAGCAGGCAAGTTTGGCCTTGGAATACAAGATGAAACAGGACAAAAAAAAAAAAAATAATCAAATTCTGCCAAGAGAATGCACTGGTCATCCCAAAGATCCTTTGTCAACCACACAAGACATGGCTTTACACATGGACATCACCAAATGGTTCCTAATGGAATCGTCCTGTCTATATAATGAAGAGGGAAAAGTGTATAACATCGGGGGGTGGGGTGGGGGATCTGGAGCTCACTGTGGATCAGACCAACAGCAACATATTGCACAATTCAGAAGGTCAGGTGCATAACCACTAGGCCAGCCAGGGACTAATAAAATCAAATACCCTATGAATATGCAGTGCAGGTTGGAAAGAAATTCCAGAGTTTATCTCTAGCAAACAGTGTGCCTCAAAAGCCAGGGAAGGAGGTCCAAAATATTGAACAGCAAGCAGTGGAAGAAGCAATGTCAAGAAAAAGAAAATCATGGAGGAGGATGTACAAATAGCAGAGTAAAGAAGAGCACCAGAAAGCAAGTGAAAAAGGCAAAGGTACTCCAGTTAAGTTCAGGATTCCAGAAAAGAGAAAGGAAAGATGTAAAGCAATCCTGCAGTACAGAATGCAAATATATAGAAGAAAACAAGAGAAGGGGGAAAACTAGGTATCTTTTAAAAATTTTTGAAATATAGATACATTTCATCCAAAAATAGGCTCAGTAAAGGACAGAAACATGAAAGACCTAAAAAACAAACAAACAAACAAACAAACAAAGAAAAGCAGAGGAGATCAACATGAAATGGAAAGAATGCAAAGGAGTGTAGGAACAACAACAACAACAGATCTTAATGACCCAGATAACCAGGTGACTGTGATCATTCACACAGAACCAGCCATTTTGGAGTGTGAAGTCAACTGGGCCTTACAAAAGTGCCATCAACGAAGCTAATGCAGGTGATGGAAATACGTCATTTCTGCATAAAATTCCAAAAGATGATGCTGTGTAAGTGCTACACTCAATATGTCTGCAAATGTGGAAAACCTAGCAGTGGTCATAGGACTGGAAAAAGGCAATCCTTATCCTAGTTCCCAAGAAAGGGAGTACTAAAGAATGTTAAAACAACTGCAAAACCTCACTCATCCTCCAAGCTAGTAAAGGTATGTTAAAAATCCTTTAAGCTTCTCTTCATCATTACATTAACTTAGGAACTCCAGATGTTCAAGCTGGGTTCAGACACATCAGAGGAACAAGAGTTGAAATTGTCACCGTATGTAGGATCTTAGAGTCATGAAAATAGGAAATTCCATTGACCACTGTCAGCAAATTTGGAGACTCGGTGTTGGCCAAAGGACTGGAAAAGGTCAGTTTGCATTCCAATCCCAAAGAAAGGCAATGCCAAATAATGGTCAAATTATCGCACAAATGCACTCATCTCACAGGCTGGTAAAGTAATGCTTAATATTCTCCAAGCCAGGCTTCAGGAATACATGAATGATGAACTTCCAGATGTTCAAGATGGTTTTAGAAAAGGTGGAGGAATCAGAGATCAAATTGACAATATCTGCTTGATCATCAAAAAAGCAAGAGTGTTCCAGAAAAGCATCTATTTCTGCTTTACTGACTATGCCAAAACCTGCCTCTTGAGAAACTGGTATGCAGGTTAGGAAGCAACAGTTAGAACAGGACAAACAACAGACTGGTTTCAAATAGGAAAATGAGTATGTCAAGGCTGGATATTGTCACACTACTTATTTAATTTATATGCAGAATACCTCATTAGAAACACTGGGTTGAAGGAGCACAAGCTGGAAAAAAGATTGCTGGGAGAAATGTCAATAACCTCAGATATGCAGATGACACCACACTTATGGCAAAAGTGAAGAAGAACGAAAGAGTCTTTTGATGAAAGTGAAAGAGGAGAGTGAAAAATTTGGCTTAAAGCTCAACATTCAGAAAACTAAAAACATGGAATCCAGCCCCATCACTTCATGGCAAATAGATGGAGACACAATGGAAACAGTGGCTGGATTTATTTTTCTGGGTTCCAAAATCACTGCAGATATTGCCTGCAGCCATGAAATTAAAAGATGCTTACTCCTTGGAAGGAAGGTTATGACCATTCTAAACAGCATATTAAAAAGCAGAGACATTATTTTGCCAAGAAAGGTCTGTCTAGTCAAGGCTATGGTTTATCCAGTGGTCATGTATGAATGTGAGAGTTAGACTATAAAGAAAAGTGAGCACAGAAGAATTGATGCTTTTGAACAGTGGTGATGGAGAAGACTCTTGAGAGTCCCTTGGACTGCAAGGATATCCAACCAGTCCATCCTAAAGGAGATCAGTTCTGGGTGCCTTGGAAGAACTGGTGTTGAAGCTGAAACTTCAACACTTTGGTCACCTGATGAGATGAGCTGGCTCTTTGGAAAAGACCCTGATGCTGAGAAAGATTGAGAGCAGGAGGAGAAAGAGATGACAGAGGGTTAGATGGTTGGATGGTATCACCAACTCAGTGGATATGGGTTTGGGCAGACTCGGGGAGTTGGTTATGGACAGGGAGGCCTGGTGTGCTGTGGTTCATGGGGTTGTGAAGAGTTGGACATGACTGAGCATCTGAACTGAACTGAGCTCTTAAGTTGTTGATTCTGTGGATCATAATATATTGTGGGAAACACATTAAGAGATGGGAATGCAGGACTATCTTTCCCGTCTTCTGAGAAACCTGTATGCAGGTCAAGAAGCAACAGTTACAACCATGTATAGAATAAATGACTCTTTCAGGATTGAGAACAGGAGTATGGTGAGGCTGTTTATTGATATTTTGTTTGCTTAACTTCTAAGCACTGCACATCCTGAGGTATGCCATGCTGGGTGAGTTATATGCTGGAATCAAGACTGTTGGCTGAAATATAAACAACCTCATATACATGTGTGACAACTGCTCTAATGGTAGGAAAAGAAGAGGAATTAAATTGCCTCTTGATGTGGGTGAAGGAGAAGAGTGCAATAGCAGGTAGGAAACTCAATATGATAAAAACTCATATCACAACATCAGGTCCCATCAGTACAGTCAGTTCAGTTCAGTCGCTCAGTCATGTCCGACTCTTTGTGACCCCACGAATTGCAGCACCAGGTCTCCCTCTCCATCACAAACTCCAGGAGTTTGCTCAAACTCATGCCTATCGAGTCGGTGATGCCATCCAGCCATTGCATCTTCTGTCGTCCCCTTCTCCTCCTGCCCCCAACATCACCCCATGGCAGATATAAGGGAAAAATGGAAAGCAGTGACACATTTTCCCTTCTTGGGCTCTAAAATCACTCCAGATGGTGTCTTTGGCCATCAAATTAGAAAACAAATATTTCTTGGCAGAAAATCTATGTGAAATCTAGTCATGTGTCAAAAAGCAGAGACACCACTTCACCAACAAAAGTTCGTATAGTTAAGTCTATGGTCTTTGTGGTATTCAAATATGGTTGATTTAGCAGGACCATAAAGGTGGCAGAATGCAGAAGAATTGATGCTTTTGAATTGTGGTGCTGGAGAAGACTCTTGAGAGGTCCTTGGACAACTTGGGGATCAAACTAGTCAATCTTCAAGGAAATCAGCCCAAAATAATCTTTGAAAGAACTGCTACTGAAGCTGAAGCTCTAATTTATCCGTCTAATGAAAAAAAACAACTCATTGGAAAAGACCCTGATGATGGGAAATATTGAAGGCAGAAGGAGAAGGGTGTGACAAGAATGAGTGTGTTTGATGGCATCATTGCCAATGCAATGGATATGAACTTGGGCAAACTCTGGGAGATGGTGGTGCATAGTGAGGCTTGCCTGATGCACTCTATGACATCACAAGCAATCAGGTATGACTTGGTCACTAAACAATAAAAGGGAGTGTCTTAATTTCACTCTTTTATCTTTATCTCTCAAGATTTTCCAGCAGCACCTATAAAGGTTAATATCTTCCCTCCATTGTATATTATTGCATCCTTTGTCATAGATTAGGTAACCATTTGGACAACATATTTTTTTCAGGGTCTTCTAACTGTTCCATTGGCCTGTATCCCCGTTTTTTGTTTCTTTGTTTTTTTGCCAGTTTCATGCTGTGTGCATTACTACAGTTTTGTATTACAGACTGAAATCAGGAAACCTGATTCCTCCAGGCCTATTTATTCTTTCTCATGATAGCATAGCTATTCAAGGTCTTTTATGTTTCCCAACAAGTTGTTAAAAAAAAAAAAAAAAAAAAAAGTCTAGTTCTGTGAAGACTGACATTGGCAATGTCAAAGAAATTGCTTTGAATCTGTAAACTGCTTTTTGTATCATAAACATTTTCACAGTATTGAATCTCCAAGTCAAAGAGAAAGGTGCATCTCTCCATTTATTTTGTCACCTTTGATTTGTTTCCTTCATGCCTTATTCAATTCAGCACACAAATCTTTACCCATGTTTAACCCCAGGAATTTTATTCCTTTTGTTGCAGTGGTGAATGGGATTGCTATCTTAAATTCTCTTTTTGATATCAGTGTATAGGGATGCAAGTGATTTCTGTGTGTTACCTTTACAGCTAGACACTTCTCTGAAAGTCATTGAGTAGCTCTCATAATTTTATGGTTGCATCTTAGGATTCTCTGTGCATAGTATCATATCATCTGCAAACAGTGACAGTTTTACCTCTTATTTTCCCATTTATTTGCAACTTCTTTTTCCTTCTTCTTCTCCAATTGCAGCAGTTAGGTGTCCCAAGACTATTTTGAGTAACAGTGGTGAGAGGAGGGGCATCTTTCACTTATTCACGAATTTGGGGTCATAGTTTCAGATTTTTACCATTGAGAACCCTGCTTCTGGTGGGTTTATCCATGCATGGTCTTTATTGGTTAAAGAAGATCCCCACTGTTCCCACTTCCACTACAGGTTTCAACATAAGTGGGTGTTAAATTTTCTCAAAAGCTTTTTCTGCATCCATATCCTAAACAGATTCAACACCTCTCTTTGCATACTTAGGTGCCTTTCTGTTTGCTTGTTTTTCCTCCTTTGGCCACATGATACAAAGAGCTGACCCATTAGAAAATGTCCTGATGCTGGGAATGAATGACGGTAAAGGAGAAATGGGTAGCAGATGATGGGGTGGTTAGACTACATCACCAATTCTATGGATGGAAATCTGAACAAATTCTGGCAGATTGTGAAGAGGATTCTTGCATATTAAAGTCCATGGGGTGGCGCAGAGCCAGAACTGACTTGTTGGCTGTATAACAACAAATGTTCTCCTTCTGTTATTGACAGGAGTAGCTATTTTTGACTACTTCATTTTCTATCCCACCTCATTCTATCTAGATTCTAAGTTATGTTACTTCTACTCCTTATCATGTTGAGATTCAGCCACAGTTTGCTGGCTTTATTGTCACCCACCTGGCCCAGCATTTGTGTCATTTTTCTACTGCACATGATTCAGTGCTATCCTAACCATTCTCCAGCCTCCACGTATTTTCCTCAGACAGTCTTCGTCTTGCTGCAGTCAGATAAAATGATCACTTGCCAGCTAAGTTGTGTGATAAAAAGCAGGCTCTTGAGAACTGACTATGAGCATCCTCAGTTCTACCCTAATCACAATCTTCAACTTGTTCCTTTAACTCCCCTTTTCTCAGTCACACTAGTGTTTCACTCTGTTCTGGTCATCTCTGTCTCACTGTGTGTGCATATGTCATTCTTCTTCTTCCCTTTATTTTTCTTTTCTGTTAATATATATGAGATCTTACTTTAATTCCTAATGAAGCTTTTTTTCCCATTGATTTACACATCATTTTGTGATTACTATTCTAGATTGACCTGTTTGATGTTCTTTGATATGATGTGTTCTCCAGTTGGAATAAGCATTCATATCTTGTGTCCAGTTTTGCTTGTGACTTTACTCACATGTCTTCAGAATTAGAGGTCTGTATTTGAAAAATACAACCTGAATAATGGAACAAATAAGAAACACAATATTAAACACATAAACCTTAATAAATTTTAGACTTGAGTAGAAACTTCCCTTGAAAAATAAGTATATTTTTGGAAGTTAAACCCACCAACTTTGTATATCCACCCCAAGATCAGCTAAAAAAAAATCATCAGCTTCTTTGAAAAGCATATTTTTAAATGACTATTTAGGCTAAGAACATAAAAAAAAACAAAAACCGAAAAACAACAACAACAACAAAAAGGAAAACCTCAGAAGTCTGCATCAGGAATAGTAACTAGCATCACACAGGAACAGTTCTCCTTTAGAGAAATTGTGGTTAGAGTAAAAATATTTTTCACTTTCCTTTTCTCGCTGAATGGTAGTTGCTCTTCTGTAGTGGGAATGTTTTGATCAGGATCCCTTAAATCAGGGTCCATGATTGCCCTTCAAGGGACTTATTGGTGAGGATTTCAAGGTGAAATGGAATGAGGAAAGCAAGATATATCAGTGGAAGACAGAACCTAATCTCAAGTGTAGAGCTAATTGCACCACTTTGAAGATAAACTTTTCAAAGTTTATCTCACATTGAATTAAGTCACTTACTTCCAAGTCACTCACTGTCAAAATTTTACTCATGGAAATTGGATCTTCACCTCTCACACTAGGAGAGACTCATGTGACCAAAGGAAATTCTTTTCAGACTAGGGACCTTTTTAAACAGATCAGTGGCCAGCGCTTGTAGAAGTTGAAAAGGACCTGGGTGGTGCACTGTAAAAGAGGAATAGTCTGGATACAGTCTTCCCAGCTTGGCACACTTCATCTCTCTTTTACCCTTGGTCTTCATACTTATCGTATGCCTGAAATAGAGGCTACCTCTGATCTTTGGACCACCACATATGGGCAGGAAGTTTGCTAAGGAGCAAAATAACCAAGTGGTTGGTACTGAAAATGTCTAAATATGAAAAGACTTAGGAGTTCCAATGAAACAACTTGATGATTAAGATTATGGGAAAAATAAAAATTAGAAAACAGAGCTTTGCAGACTCACATTCATTCCATAGTTCCACCTCAAGCAGTATACATTTTATCTGCTCTATGCAACGTAATCTGAAGGATAAAATGTTAAAGTTTAGAGTTTGGCAGCTGCAAATCTGATAAATATCTTAAGTATATAGAAGACATAGACATATAAGGGAAGTTGCTTGTTCAAGTCCAGAAAGTTATTAGTATGATGTTTCCTCAGGTACTATCCAATTGATGAAATTGTAGTACATTCTCAAGCTACTGTTAGACTCACATTTCCAACAGATTGGACAAGGGACTACATCAATCAACCTGACACTTTTTGCAAGCCACAATTATCCATAGCATCATTTCCCATATTTCCATTGTATTGCTCTCATCAGCAGTAGGGGAAGGCAATGGCAACCCACTCCAGTACTCGCGCTTGGAAAATCCTATGGACAGAGGCGCCAAATAGGCTGCTGTCCATGCGTTCCCCGAGAGTCAACAGGACTGAGCGACTTCATTTTCACTTTTCAGTTTCATGTACTGGAAAAGGAAGTGTCATCCCACTCCAGTGTTGTTTCTTGGAGAATCCAAGAGATGGAGGCGCCTGGTAGGCTACCATCTTTGTGCTCACACAGAGTGGGGCACGACTGAAGTGACTTAGCAGCAGCAGCAGCAGTCTGTAGTACAATTGTTATAATCATACTCAGGTTTTACAGAGAATTTTTTTTTTTATCTTATTATAGAGCTATAAAAATCTAGCTGTAAATCTCTTTGATGAATGTCTTCAGTTCATTTCAGTTCAGTTCATTTCAGTCGCTCACTCATGTCCGACTCTTTGTGACCCCATGAATCGCAGCACGCCAGGCCTCGCTGTCCGTCACAAACTCCCGGAGTTTACTCAAACTCACGCCCGTCGAGTTGGTGATGCCATCCAGCCATCTCATCCTCTGTCATCCCCTTCTCATCCTGCCCCCAATCCCTCCCAGCGTCAGGGTTTTCCAACGAGTCAACTCTTCGCATGAGGTGGCCAAAGTACTGGAGTTTCAGCTTCAGCATCAGATCTTCCAATGAACACCCAGGACATATGATGAGCAATATTAAAGTTATCTGTTATGCTTGTCGCCCTATCTGTGGCTCTTCATCAGAAAGTGTTTAACTATGTCAGGTGTTCATAAGCCATACAAATAGATATGCTAAAGTGCAATTTACACTGTTTAAACCTTAGTCTAAGTAGAATATAGAGCAAAAAATGATGGCATTGACTATAATTAATGCACGCTAATGCCTAGACTTTGGACAGACTACAGATACACATATATTTGTTGAAGCTTTTCAATGTTTCTGGGAGTTTTTGAAGATCAAAATCTGATCTAGGTCTTCAATAAGGACTAGGATTCGGTAGGAGACGTTAGGAAAGAAACTTCAGGTAAAAGGAACACTGACAAGACCCAGAATAGGAACAGAATAAAACATGAAGTTTAAGTGTTCCTGAATGAAAGATTATGTCTGGACATGTGCAGTGGGCAGGTATGACAGAAGAGATCAAAACATCAATTTTATAGGTAAGGGAAATCATCGGATATTTTTGCGTGAAAGAGTGATAAGTTCTGATATCTCTTCTGTGGAGTAAAGATATTAATAAATGGACTTTTGAGGACCCCATCTGCCTGTGTCCTGGATTTTTTTTTTTTTTTTTCAACTTGCCTGGGATTAGTAGTATGAGTGGAAGAGACTGATGTTTGTCCTATTGCTGTTCCAGCACATCCAGTAACTCTATCTTCAGGGAAATAAATTAGTGGCATTTTCACCTCCCTGAGCATTTCTTGTAGACATAGGATGAAGGATGGAATAGATGGTAGGACCAAATATGTTGGAACTATGGTTGAAATACAGCATCAGCAGCCAGAGTTCCGCATAGTTCTAACAGCATGATTCAAAACATATTTAATTTTCTTCAGCTATACATTATTCTAATTTGACACTAACCATGTGCACTGACGAATCTAGATACACACTAAGGGTCTCTTCAAATCAGCACCAAAATAACTTCATACATTAACGTTAGGTACAAAGATTAACACTGTGCTTAATACTCATTAATCTTGTTGCAAACCATGTCCAGCAGGGATCATTGGTTCAAAGTTCCTAATCTTCAACTGGTTCTGCATGTCAGTGGGTTCTGTGTCCATTTAGGACTGGTTAATATTTTTTCTCTTCAATCTGGTACAAATAAGTTATATATAGGGTATTCTGACTTATATCTGGAGATCTCATAGAAAATCAGTACCGCTAGCTTGTGGATTTGTTTACTGCTAACATTAAGGTAACAGAAGATCTGAAGCATCATTAGAGTTACTAGGAACTTGTGGCAGATGAGGTCCAGAAAGAAGAAAAAAAAAAAAAAAAAAAAAACAACAACATAGAATCTTGTGGGTCAGAAACAGATTTATATTCCACTTCTCTGTACTCTCCTCCATCTATATAAACTATTTCTGTAGTCAATAAAGAATGAATCTTCTGTTTTTAGGTGGTTTATTAAAAAAAAAGAAAAGTGGCCTCACTGAATTTTGAGATAAATCAGATTTCTAGAAGTTGACCTTTTCCCCCTTAATTTGTCTCTCTATGACTTGAATTTTCCCCATCCACTATATTATAAACCTGCCTCTTTCACAAGTGCAATTTTGGAATCTCAGAAAGACTCTCTGGAGCAGGAAGCTTTTATAGGTTGCTTTGTCTTGAAAGAGATGCAAGAAAATGCATGGGCAATGCTTTCTTCAGCTCTAAACATCTAATATAATGGAATAAAAAATTGAAACCCACTCCAATTTTCTTGCCCAGGAAATACCATGGAGAAAGATGCCTGGTGGTCTACACTCCATGGAGTGTCAGATTGTACTAACTTAGGGTCAGATTGAAAAATGTTTTTTCCTTTATGATATTACTTCTTGTTGTTCACACTGAAGGCCTACACTTTATTTTTTTTTTTTTTAATTTCTTTATTCCTCTTTTAAAGATGACTGCCTCCTATGTGGAAAGTGTTGAGCTTCCCTCTCTCCATCCACAATTTGCAACTTCTTTCCTGTTACCTGAAATAAGGATTCCCATATTGTCTTCACTCCAGAGAGTCTGGTCCATTTAGGTCTTATTTTTCTGTTTGTGATTAATAACCTCCTTCTTAAATGTTTCCTTGTCTGGAGCAGTAAGATGCACCATAGAAAACTCTGGAACTGAGGAAATGATAACTTTGAGACTCACATAAATCTCTTCCTTATTTAGGAGCAGGCTACTTTATCACTTGAACAGATCTGTCATAGAACTAGAGAACCCCAAGAACCATTCCCCCAGGTGTATATGGCTGTTTTTCCTGTCCTTTCAATGCTTTAATTCCAATTTTTACATCACACATGAAAGAGGCTGTACAGTGGTAATGTGAATCTCCATCATATCCTTTCCCACAAACCTACAAATCCTTTACCAAGAATGCATCAGGAAGGCTGAGAATCCCATTTCTGAAGGAGTTCTCAGGTATTAGTGAACTCTTGCCTGCATGTTTTGATATTTGTCAATATCATACTTTAATAATATTGATAAGAGGTCATGGGGGTGGTCACAATTGTCCCCATGAGAAACTCATAAAAAGAAGTGATAGAGGTATCAGGATGCTCAAGGGAAGATGGAGATAGTATCAGGAAGATGGAAGGATGGTCTCCACCACGACAAATGTGAAGGTGTCAGAAGCAATGATCTAAACTACTGATTGCTATAGTAAAAAAAGAGGGGATGGCAAATGAGGTCATAAGTAACCCTGTCAGTCGAGTAAGGAAGAAGTTGAAATGTGTGGTTTAAATATCAGAGGAAGCTCATTCACCACCTGTAAGCAGTGTATATGATGAGGGGGAAGAGACTTGATGAGAACTCAGTGGGAGAAAAACAGACTTATTGATGTCTATGACAAATGTACAAGGATTGCTGATTTCTCATCAGAGCTCCTTCCACACTACTATATCAATCAGCCATCTAATGGTCCACTTTTGCATGGTCTCTCTTTATTTCCAACATGCCTCAGAAGCTTGGTTTCTCGGTGCTTTTGCATTTTTAATTAATTAATTTACTTTAATTGGAGGCTAACTGCATTACAATATTGTGGTGGATGTTGCCATACTTTGACATGAATCAGTCATGGCTGCACATGTGTAACAGCATCCTAAATCCCCCTTCAACCTCCATCCTCCCTTCTTCCTTGGTTGTTCCAGAGCACCTGTTCAGAGTGCCCTGCTTCACTCAACAAAATTGCATTGGTCAACTACTTTACATGGTAATATACAGGTTTCAATGTTCTTCTCTCATATTTTCAACCCTCAACTTCTTCCAAATAGTCCCTAATTCTGTTCTTTATATCTGTGCCTCTTTTGCTTTCTTGCCTTTAGGGTTATCATACCATCTATCTAAATGTCATATATATATATACACACATTAATAAACTTCATCAGTGTTTCTTTGTTGCCTTACATCACTCTGTATAATAGGCTCCAGTTTCATACACCTCATTAGAACTGACTCAAATATGTTCTTTTTAATAGCTGAGTAATATCCCACTGTGTATGTGTATCTTGACTTCCTTATCAAATCGCCTGCCGATACACATTTAGGCTGCCTTCATGTCCCATTGAAACTGTGCTGCAATGAACATTGAAATGCTTGTGTCTCTTTCAATTCTGCTTTCCTCAGTGTGCGTGCCTAACTACGGGACTACTGGGTCATATGGCAGTTCTAGTTCCAGTTCTTTAAAATATCTCCATACTCTTCTCCATAGTGGTGATGCTAGTTTGGATTCCCACTTCCACTTTCTCCACACCCTCTTCAGCATTTATTGTCTTGACTGTTTGATGGCACCATTCTGACCAGCACGAGTAGGCACCTCATTGTGGGTTTGATTTGCATTTCTCTGATAATGCGTGAGGTTGAGCACCTTTTCATGTCTTTGTTAGCCATCTGTGTGTCATCTCTGGATAAATGGCTGTTGAGGTTTTTGGCTCATTTCTTTATTCAGTCGTTTATTTTCGGGCATTGAGCTACATGATCTGCTTTTATAGTCTAGGGATTAATTCTTGTCAGTGGCTTTGCTTGCTGTTATTTCTCCATAACATATTTTCTCTTGCTGTTATATTTCAAAGGGTGCTTTTTTACATTGCTTATAGTTTTCTTCATTGTACAATAGCTTTTAAGTTTCATTTTATCCCAAATGTTTATTTTTGTTTTCTTTCCATTTCCCTGGGTGGTGGGTCATAGAGCATCTTGCTATGATTTTTGTCAGAGTGTTTGTTCTGCCTACATTATCCTCTAAAGATTTTATAGTTTCTAGTCTTATATTTAGATATTTAATCTATTTTGAGTTTAGTTTTTCATATGGTGTTAGCAAGGGTTGTAGTTTCATTCTTTTACAGCTGGTTGATCATTTTTTTCCCAGCACCACTTGTTAAAGAGATAGCCTTTTCTCCATTGTATATTCTTGCCTCCTTCATCAAAATTAAGATGTCCATAGGTGTTTGGACTTATCTCTAGACTTTCTATTTTGTTCCATTGATCTAGATTTCTGTCTTTGTGCTACTGTCTTGATGACTGTTGTTCTGTAGTATAGTCTGAAGTCAGGCTGGTTGATCCCTCCATCTCCATTCTTCTTTCTCAAGACTGCTTTTACTATGAGAGGTTTCCTGTGTTTCTATACACGCTGTGAAACTATTTGCTCTAGTTCTCTGAAGAATACCATCGGTAACTAGTTAGGGTTGCATTAAATGTATAGATTGCTTTGTTTTATATACTCATGTATATTGCTCCTTTAAGTCCATCAACCTGGTATAATTCTCCATCTGTTTGTCTCATCTTTCATTTCATTCATCACTGTTTTATAGGTTTCTATATACACATATACATCTTTTTTTCTCTGTATATGTATATTTGCACCTAAGTATGCTATTTGTTTCACTGCAATGGTGAACAGGATTGTTTCCTTAATTTCTCTTTCTATTTTCTCACTTTTCACATAGAGCAACGTAAGGGGCTTCTGTGTAATAATTTATACCTGTAACATTATCATATTCTTCAATTAGCTCTAGTAATATCCTCGTGGTGTCTTTAGGGCTTTCTATGTATAGGACCATGTCATCTGCAAACAGTGAGAGTTTCCTCTCTTTTATTTTTACCAACTTGGATTTCTTTTTATTTATTTATTTATTTATTTTCTTCTCTGACTATTGTGGCTAGGACTTCCAAAGCAATGTTGAATAGTTGTGGTAAGAGTGGGAAACCTTGTCCTGTTCCTGATTTTAGAGGAAATGCTTTCAATTTTTCACCATTGAAGATTCTGTTTGCTGGGTTTCTCATACGTGGCTTTTATTGTGTTGAGATATGTTCCTTTTACACTTGCTTTCTGGAGACTTATCATAAGTAGATGTTGAATTTTGTCAAAATTTCTCTGCATCTATTGGGATAATCATATGGTTTTTAATCTTTCAGTTTATTATAGTGTATCATATTGATTGGTTGATTTGCAAATATTGAAGATTCCTTGCATCCTTGGGATGAAGCCCACGTGCTTATAAGGTAATGATGTATCACCTTTTCAATATGTTTTCGGGTTCTGCTTATTTCCTTGAAGGGGCAGGAAAATTTCTGCATCTATGCTTCCCAATCTGTTTAGTGATATTGGCCTGTAGTTTTCTTTCGTTGTTGCATCTTTATCTGGTTTTGGTATTAGGGTGATGGTGACCTCATAAAATGAGTCTGGGAGCTTACCATCCTCTGCAATTTTCTGGAAAAGTTTGAGTTGGTTAGGTGTTAGTTTTTCTATAAAACATTTTTTTTGGTAAATTCTGAAAAAAAAAAAAGAAAATAAAATAAAGAAATTACAGGATTCACCTGTGAAACCATCTGGTCGTGGTCTTTTCATTGTTGAAAGATTCTTGATTACAGGTTTAATTTCCATGATTCTGATGTGTCTTTGAAGAATTTCTATTTCTCTGTCATTCAGTTATGAATGGTTATTCTTTCCTAAGAATTTTTCAATTTCTTCAACATTGCCCATTTTAGTGAAATATGTTTGGATTTTAACTTTTTTTCTTCTTCAGTTGACACCTAATCTTATTTCATTGTGATTGGAAAACAAAATTGAAATTCTTTCTTTCTTCTTCTTCTTTTTCTACTTATGAAGGCCAGGTTTATGGGCTAGGATTCGATCTTCTCTGGAGGATGTTCTGTGCACACTTGGGTGATTCCATTACTAATGAGTGTAATGTCTATGTATAAAATTAGGTGCAACTAATCCATTGTATCATTTAGGAGTATTTCAAAATGTAAGGCCAATGCAAGCAAGTAGGAAAGGGGAAATTAACAATAACAAAAGTATAGTGGGGGATCTTAATACCCCACTCACACCTATGACTATATCAACTGGAAAGAAAATTAGCAAAGAATCATGAGCTATAATTGTGCTTTTGAATGTTATCTGCTTTTACACTTACTGTAGTACCTCTGGTATGGCAGGAGGAGACACTATAAGGTTGGCCATATGGCAACTTTATAAAGTTGCAGGAAGTTACCTAGCACAATTGGTAGAGCTGGAAAATTGATAGAAAAGTCCTAAAACAAAGATAAATAAAACCACAATGAGGTACCATTACACGCCAGTCAGGATGGCTGCTATCCAAAAGTCTACAAGCAATAAATGCTGGAGAGGGTGTGGAGAAAAGGGAACCCTCTTACACTGTTGGTGGGAATGCAAACTAGTACAGCCGCTATGGAAAACAGTGTGGAGATTTCTTAAAAAACTGGAAATAGAACTGCCATATGACCCAGCAATCCCACTTCTGGGCATACACACTGAGGAAACCAGACCTGAAAGAGACACGTGCACCCCAATGTTCATCACAGCACTGTTTATAATAGCCAGGACATGGAAGCAACCTAGATGCCCATCAGCAGATGAATGGATAAGGAAGCTGTGGTACATATACACCATGGAATATTACTCAGCCATTAAAAAGAATTCATTTGAACCAGTCCTAATGAGATGGATGAAGCTGGAGCCCATTATACAGAGTGAAGTAAGCCAGAAAGATAAAGAACATTACAGCATACTGACACATGTATATGGAATTTAGAAAGGTGATAACGATAACCCTATATGCAGAACAGAAAAAGAGACACAGAAACACAGAACAGACTTTTGAACTTTGTGGGAGAATGTGAGGGTGGGATATTTGAAAAGAACAGCATGTATACTATCTATGGTGAAACAGATCACCAGCCCAGGTGGGATGCACGAGACAAGTGCTCGGGCCTGGTGCACTGGGAAGACCCAGAGGAATCGGGTGGAGAGGGAGGTGGGAGGGGGGATCGGGATTGGGAATACATGTAAATCCATGGCTGATTCATATCAATGTATGACAAAACCCACTGGGAAAAAAAAATAATAATAATAAAAATTATAAAAGAAAAAAAAAAAATATGACTTCCAAGTTAGTGTTATCTTCCCTTGTCATAAGTCAAGAAGTACTCAGCAAGAAAGTGAAATCCCAGATAGGAAGTTATATGACCTCATAAATGGAATATGCCTAAGAGAACAGTCTACATGCATATAAGTGAGTCCTGGTTTGAGCCCGATTAATTATGCTAAGTGTTAGAAAATGTCTGATAGAGCATATTTCCTGCAAGTCTCACACACTGTCCCCTAAATTAAACTCTCCTGAATTTCTAAGTGAAGTCCCTGTACTTGGCATAGTATTATAGGCTGAGGCTTTAAGATTGTATCAGCTCATTGTGGACAGAGACCACATTCTTTTATTACATTTGGAAATATCTCCCCAAGGCCTGCAGCCAGGTCTGGAGCAGCTGTCACCATCCCAAAAGGCCAGATGCTAGCTCTGAAATCTGCCCTTCATGCTCCTCTCCAACTTCCTCCATCTTTTCTCCAAGCTGTAGCTTGTTCTGTCCTTTGCCCTGGACAGATTCTTTGTTCTTGCAGTCTTCATCCTCTTCCATTGGTGTTTACCCATTGCCTATATTTCAAACTGTCTGCTGACCGAATGAACACAATTTAGGAATGGGAGTCAGAGGCTGCAGACAGGCCTGAACAGAAGCATCTGAAGTTACATAGAAGAAATCCACACTGATTCGTGGCTATGCTGAATGTTATTAGTGACTTGAAACCTATCAACTGGGCCATCTGGGGGAGGAACATTTTCCCTCTGAAACTTTCACAAAAGGCTTTTTTTTTTTTATGACTTCACTTTGAGTGTACACCTTCTCTATTGTGTCCTATCCCTGGTATTTTACCTCCAAATATTCCCAGCTGAGCATACCTTGGTCCTGATGTGTACAGGGTCTGCCTTTTAGGCTTGGTTAAGACAGGAGGTTCAGAGGTCTTGTTGGCACAATTTCTCAAGTTGGGAGAGGACTTAAAATCTACACTGTTTACAATACTTGGAACTATCTCTTCAAGGGCTGCAGGTGTGAATAAGTAACTTGCCAGGAGCTGTGGTTTTGCTGTTTTAATGGCCCTTCTTAGGGTTGAGAACCATGTGATTCTCCATAGGCCCTTCAGTTTGGACTGGATTTTATTCTTTTTTTAATCAGATGTATACTTTGAAAGCTAGAATCATGATCTTTCTGGTTCTCACAAATCCGTAGGGCTGGCAATAAGAGTGGAGGCCATAGACAAGAAGTTTTACTATGGAAAAGGTGACTTCATCCCACCTGGAAAACTCTCTGTGGGAAAGTCCCAGGTGGCTCCAACCATTTTTCATCCTAACCTTGTGATTCTCTAAGCTCTCCAATGGCCACTGCAGCCTATTTACTTGGTTAGGGAAGGTTTATGGAGGCAGGATTACCATGTCATGCTTGCTTTGTGTCATTGTTAAAGCAATAAGCAGCAATGCCTTGGTCACTGCCCTTTTCAATGACCAGTCCTCAGGACTGGTCAGGTTTTATCCTATGGATTTAGAAGAAAATCCGTGGGAAGGATTAAAGGAGAGTACTGCAACTTTTTGACAAGGTCATGCTGCCTTTCTGATGTGTTGATTATCTTCTATCACTTTTTGTAAATTATGTCCCTTCCATTATTTCCTAGTGAATCTTTACCCATATAATAGAAAGAACATCCATCTCAGCTGAATCTGAGGAAACAGTGAAAACTCTTAGGGAATATTAAGAATCTGTGGGAATTACCAGTTGATGTGTAAGAGAGTTCTTTAGCACTTTCCTTTTGCTGAGAACCCAAGGAAGTACAGTGAGTTCCATTAAGTCACTCAGTCCTATCCGACTCTTGCTGGACCCTTGGATTACAGAATGCCAGGCTTCCCTGTCCATCACCAACTCATGGAGCCTGCTCAAACCCATGCCCATTGAGTCAGTGACGCAATCCAAATATTTCATCTTCTGTATTCGCCCTCTCCTCCAACCCTCAATCTTTCTCAGCATCAGGGTCCTTTCCAATGAGACAGTTCTTCATATCAGGTGGCCAAAGTATTTAAGTTCGAGTTTCAGCATCATCACTTCCAACCAATTTTTAGGACTGATTTCCTTTAGAATTGACCCCTTTGATCTCCACGCAGTCCAAGGGATTCTCAAGAGTTTTCTCCAACACCACATTTCAATAGCATCAATTCTCTGGAGTTCGTCTTTATAATCCAGTTTTCATCTCTGTACTTGACTCTATACATAGCTTTGACTAGACCGACCTTTTTCTGCTTTATAATATGTTGTCTAGCCTGGTCATAACTTTTCTTCTAAGGAGAAAGCATATTTCAATTTCATGACCAGAGTCACCATCTGCGGTGATTTTGGAACCCCCAACATAACATTTCTCACTGTTTCCATTGTTTCCCCACATTTTTGCCAGGAGATGATGGGGCTGGATGCCATGATTCTCATTTTGAGTGTTGAGTTTTAAGTTACCCTTTCCACTCTCCTCAAGACACTCTTTAGGTTTTTTATTTTTTTCTCAAGTTCTTCCATATGGATCTTGTCATCTGTGTATCTGAGGTTATTGATATTTCTTCCAGCAACCTTAACTCAAAACCCTGTTTCATACAACCTGGCATTTTGTGTAATAAACACTACATATAAGTTAAATAAAGAGGGTGACAATATACAGCCTTGATGTACTCCTTTCACAACTCGGGACCAGTCTGTTGTTCCATGTCCTGGCTAACTGTTGTTACCTGACCTGCATACAGATTTATTGGGAGGCAGTAACATGGTCTAGTAGTCCCATCTTTTGAAGAACTTTCAAAGTTTTGATGTGATCTACACAAAGTCGTTGATGTAGTCAAATAGGAGTAGATAACTTTTCTGGTGTTCTCTTGCTTTTTTGATGACCCAACAAGTGTTGGCAATTTGATCTCGGGTTCCTCTGCCCTTTGTAAACCCAGCTTGAACATCTGGAAGCTCATGGTTCACATTCTGCTGAAGCCTGACTTGGGGAATTTTGAGTAGTACTTTACAAGTGTGTGAGATGTGTATAATTAAGTGGTAGTTTGAACATTCTTTGCATTGCCTTTCTTTGGGGTTGGAATGAAAACTGACATTTTCCAGTCCTCTGGCCACGGCTGAGTATTCCAAATTTGCTGGCGTATGGAGGGCAGCACATTCACAGCATCATCTTTTAGAACTTGAAATAGGTCAACTGAATTCCACTACCTCCACGAGCTTTGTTTGTAGTTATTCTTCCTAAGCCCACCTTGACTTCACAATCCAGGACATCTGGCTCTAGGTGAGTGATCACACCATCGTGCTTAACTGGATCATGAAGGTCTTTTTTGCATAGTTCATCTGCATATTCTTGCACCCCTTCTTAGTTTCTTCTAGTTCTGTTACATTGGTACCATTTCTGTCCTTTATTGTGCCCCTCTTTGCATGAAAATTTCCCCCGGTATCTCTGATTTTCTTGAAGTGATCTGTAATCTTTCCTATTCTATTTATTTTCTCTATTTCTTGGTATTGATAACTGAGGAAGGTTTTATCTTTCCTTGCTATTCTTTGGGACTGCATTCAAATATGTATAGTTTTCCTTTTCATTTAGCTTCTCAAATCTTCTCAGCCAATGCCTTGTCATTTTGCCTTTTTGCATTTCTTTTTCTTGGGGATTGTCCTGATCACTGCTTCCTGTACAATGGCACAAACCTCCACCCATAGGTCTTCAGGCACTCTGTCTATCAGATATAATCACCTGAATCTATTTATCACTTCCACTGTGTGATCATAAGGGTTTTGATTTTACATTAATTTCCTATTTTTTGTAGGGACATCTTCACCCAGACTTTCATCAAAAAATACAGATAACTCTATATATTATTAGGGAAATACACAAAATATAGCTGTTTGACATTTGACTGTTTAGCTCAGATCTTAATTTCTGAATCATTGAAAATTCTCTATTTTATGAGGACAAATATGGAAAAAGTTTTCATATGTGAATAACTGAGATTTCATATTTCATATGAGAAATTCTCTTGCTGGATTTTGAAATGTGAAATACACAGAATTCCATACTTCATATCAGAAGACCTTCATTCAAACTTTCTTGATAGAAATAAAGAGAATTTTCATGCTCAAGCATAAAAACCTGTGAGTAAATTCTATATTTCCCCTAGGGAAATTAATGCAAGTTTTTCAAATGTTTAATTAACAGTATCCAGTATTTCATGAAGGAAAGACAATACAAAGATTTTCAAATGAGAAATATGAAAGTAATCCTTATTTCATGTTAGAAACCTGTGACCATATGTTAAGTAGATATTTTCATATTTCCTATAAAAGAATTTGCATCCAGATTTTTATAACTTTCACAAGAAAATTTCCACATTTTATGCCAGAAATTCTTTGTCCATACCTTCCTGTGTGATGTACAGAGAATTCCATATTTCAAGTTGAAATACCTTTCCCCAGATTTGTGTGTGTGAATAATAGAAAATTTTATATTTCACATCCTGAAATCTGCACCTAGATTTTCATATGTGAAACTGAGAATTTCATCTTTTATGTAAGACTATCTTGTTTCATCTGTCTATACTTGAAACAGATAATATATTCATCAAGAGGCTCCTTAGTTCCAATTATTCTTTTGTCATTTGGATAATTAAGGTTATTCATATCACCCACATAAATTTTGTTTCTAGCTTGACTTTGATCTAGGATTTTATTTTTCATTATCTTCTCTGCACAGAAGTTAAATAAGCAGGGAAAAAATATATAGCTTTGACATATTTCTTTTCCAAGTTTGAACCAGTTCATTGTCCCATGTCCAATACTAACTGTTGCATCTTGACTAGCATACACATTTCCCAGGAGTTCTGGTATTCTTATCTCTTTAAGAATTTTTACATTTTCTTTCTTTCTTTCATTTTTTTGGTTTGTGTGTGACTCACAGTGATCAAGCCATTAGCAGAGACAATTAAGCAGATATGGATAATTTTATGGCATCCCCTTGTTTTGTCTATGATCCAAAAATCAATTAATGTGTACCTCTTATGATTAAATCACTAACTATACATTCATGCATTTTCTTTTTATTTTATTTTTTGGTCATTGTTGCTGTTGTTCTTTTCTCTCTCTTTCAAGTAGTCAAGTACTAACTGGTAATTTCCTATGAACTTGCTATCTTACTTCTACAAGAATTAAATTATGCCCATGGCAGTCTCTGACCTTTGACACACATTGAATGGAGTTAACCTTCGAGTTAAAAAATCAGGCATCTGTACTCTGGGGAAATGTCGGGAATGTTAAAAAAATAGCTAGGTATATTAAAGTGCTGATCTTTGAGCCCAATTATGCTATTATATTTTATGTGAAAGTTCTGAATTCCTTCACGCTGAAGACAATTCCTCATTAACAGAAATTTCCAAGTGAGGAAGAAAAATAACAACAACAAAATGTGCTTGACTGAATTTTGGAAGTCAAAGTAGCACCAGTTACATGTGTGTGTATGCAACCTCCACTCAAACAGATTAATTCACATCAACTAATGATTTATGCTTTGCTGTCAAGGATAAACAAATTATAGAGCTTGCCAGGAAAAACTGAGAAGTTCCAAGAAGGAAGAAATGTAGACAGATGTGAAATGCAACTCTCTCAATTAATGGATCACAAATAATACTTCTACACTGACAATAGTTATCCCAGAGCATCAGATAAATACTAGCAGAAGACCCTGGTTACAAGAGTGTCCCATGTGGATTTCAGACATACCTAGGTGGAAAGGAATTAAGATGGCAGAAGGAGGATATGAGGAAGCAAGACAAAACCAGAGGCTTGGGGTGGGAGATGGAGAAGCAGGGAAGAGATTTCCAGAATGAGGAAAGCCCTTTCACTAAAGGGTAAATTACTTTGGACTGAAAGGAAGCGAAGAGCTGATGAAACATAATTTCTATAGAATGAGAGTCACCCAGACAATGTGTGCTGTAGCCCTATATGGCCCAAACTGCAATGCAGCTCAACCAGTGTGCATGGGGTCTGGAAGCTGGAACACGGGGTTTAGAGAGCCATCCTGGGAGAGGACTGCTGTTGACTATGTGGAAACGGCCTGACAGAGCATGTATGCGTAGTTGTGTAGCAGGGAATGCCTTTTGAGAATTCCCAAACTGCCAAAGAGGCAGGACCTTACAGCTGTGTCACACTCAGGAGGTAAAGATACCATTGTATCCCCTCCTCTTCCCACCTTTTAACACCTACTACAAGGCAATAGAGAAACACCAGCCAGAAGTACCACTCATGCTCCTACAACCACAGGCTAGAAAATGATCCCATTAAGGCTAAATCTCTTCTGCCCTTGGTTGCTGGCTCCTATTCATAATTGTCACCACCAGGGTTACAGCACTCCAAGCAGCTGTACAACCTCCTGTGCTCACCAAGGCAGGCCCCAGTGCTGCGTATGTGTCTCAAGGCAGACTTCTTTGGTGACCACATGTAGAGGAAACATGAAAATTACATCTGAGACAGAGCCCAGGGACAGAGCCATTAGGGAGAGGATTGGAAATCTATCAAACAAGTTGAGCATGCTGCCGTTAAATACACACGATTAATAACACAGACCCTGTATCGATGGAATACATCAAAAGACGATAAGAAGTCAAACGAAAGAAAATGCCCAGGGTCAGGCAGCTGTAAGAACACATAGGAATTTTAGCAGTTTTGAGTCTGAGCTGTCCTAGACAGATCCAGAGTCCAGTTCTCTCCATCTTTGTAGAGCTTCCCAAAGAGCTGTGGTTGTTTAGCTCATGCCGGGGACTAGGACACTCATAGATGAGACACTAGGAAAAATGTATGACTCTTTTGATGCTTTGAATGGTTGTGTTTTTGGAGTACTAGTTTTTTCATTTGTAGACTTCTTTGATCCTACACATTGATTTGGTCTTTTAAGATTATTTCAACCATATTTTAAAATTTTTATGTATCTATTTCTACTTTCACTTTGGTTTCTTATTTTCTGTACCTTTTTTTGATATTGCATCTCTTCATTTTTTAAATAGATATGCATTTCCACATTAACTGTGATTTTCTGTTATTCTGTAGGGGCTGTATCTGATCTTCTTGCCAGATTTGCTTTCTTTATTCTTCAATTGACACTCTGTTCTTGTGCTGTTTTTTTTGCCTTGAGATTTATTTGATTGGTTCTCTTTATGAATCAGTTGTCTTCTCTGTTGTGTTTATTGCTTGTGCTAATTTATTTATTTATTTATTTGCCACTAATCTATGTTACTGTTTTTAATCTCCTCAACCTCTTACTATGGGATCGTGGTTCTCTGAGTATAAGTTGGGTCTGATCTTCTTGGGTGCCAGCACTGAGACCAGGATCGTGGGACACCAGAGAATTCCTGTCTACAGTGAATATTAACGGTGACAGTCTCCACGAAGGCCTCCTTCTTAATCTAAGATACACTCCACCCATCTGCCTGCACAGCCCAGGACTGATGCCTCACAACACACAACAAGCAATATATAAACACAAACCAAATCTTCATCAGATAGATTGCCAAATGTCAGACTAATCCCACAGACACCTGCAAGTGACAGAACAG